>NC_136971.1:2082500-2670000 GCF_032717465.1 Coenobita brevimanus | reverse complement strand
AAGGACTGTTTGTATGTTTTATATGTATCCTTCAGTATACAGAGGGATATTCAATTTAGTAGCATTTCTCCGGTTCCATCATCATTTATCACAGTTTGCGAGCGCCTTAGTAACGTAGCCACCTTTGTTTATACTACAATACACATTACGAGACTACTGGAAATGAAAAAGCTACTGTTTTTCAAACAAGTCCCCTCGCCTCTCCCACAGCATCCCCCACACTCGAACATAGCTTGTCAACACCGTATCAATGTAAGAGGACTAACTCCACTAATATAAGCTTACATATACGTAATGGATGCCTATAGTAAACGTCAAGCCTACTGATTTCCAAAACTCTAGTTCCCCAATTCCTCACCCCCCCCCCCTCCCAGTTCAGCACATCTTGTGAAGATCGTAATTCTGTAACCATCACTGGTTGTGCAAATTTACACACACACAGTCTCCAGCACAGGCTCAACCTATCAATTTTTAAGGTTCTAGGCATCCACCCCATCACCTTCTCGAGCATCACAGCTTCTGGACATTAAGCCCCCACTCCCAGCTTTAATTATTCTCTCCTTAAAATACCAAAATACGGGAGGGATACGTCTCAGATCTGCTACACTACAGAAGATAGTACCGTAACTACTAAGTCAACACAACTTGTAACTATCAGTTCCCTACTGGTACATCTATTACCCAGCACCCCGTCTCCAACATCACAGCTTGTAGACTGCATACCTCAGTAACCAGGCCACCTTTGGCTGTGCAATTTCACACACACACACACACACACACACACATACAGACCTTGGTCAACCACAAGCCCATTGTTTTTCAAGGTTTCAACCCCCCCCCCAATCGGTTTATCACAACCTGTGGAAGTCATATCTCAGTAACCATTCCGCTGATGGCTGGACAGGTTTTCACACGACAGCCCAGTGGTAAAGGCCAAATTTGCTGATTTTCAAGAATCAAGTGCACCTTTCCTCCCCAGCATAACAGCTTGCAGATACAGTACCTTCTCAGAAACGGGACACCTTTAGTTAGGCAGCTTTCGCTACGCACACAACAATCTTATGATCACCGCATTAATTATCAAGGTTTTAAGTCCCACCTCCCACCCCCAGCACCCCTCCACACATAAATTTGTAAATGCAGTGCCAGATTTAATTTTGGATCCCCAAATTTCCATGAAGGTCGTTCCCCTCCCCTCTAAAAAAAAAATGTTGGGGAAGAAAATGGCTAAAGTCAATCCCACTTCACCCAGAGTCAGAATCCCTCAATTCCATGTAAAACCATTCTCCCTAAGCATCCCCTTCCACTCTACACACACACACACACACACACACACACACACACACACACTATTCTATCGTTTCTAATAACTGAAACAACTGCACGTACGACCATACAAGAAAACCTCAACTGAGATTCGCAGTTCGGCAAACATTACTTATCGAAGATTTTATCGTTCTCCTCTGTTCCATCTGATAACATTTTTTTCTTCTCACCACTCCTATCTGCTTTACGATCATATTCATCAGTTCATAACTTTACGTTACTCTCAGTTTATTTAATCTATCAACGCCGACAACTTAGGCAATTTGCATCTCCCTATAACTAACAAAAATCCCTCTACAGTATTTGCCAGTTTAAGTATCTACAGTAACTCTTGTGATGGCTAACCTTACGTGTTCACTGTACCGTTATTTGCTTCTATGTACTCATACATGTCATCTGCCATTCTATACAACTGTTATCCATCCAGCAGTGTTCGTTCATCGTTACAGGGGCACAGACTCCCTGTCTGGTATTCAGAGGCGTCAAGGAACTGTGTCTGGGTAATAGTAGTCTTGTTGCCAAAGTGATATAGACATGGACCAATTCTGACTCTCTCTCTCTCTCTCTCATAATATAATCTGCCTTATTTTCCTTCCTATTAGGCCATGTGCTTCCCCTCTCCTTTCTCCTTTCTTGCCCTTTCCCTTCCCCCTCCTTCGCACTCTCCCCTTTCCCTCCCTCCCTTTTTCCTTCTCCTTTCCTCCCTCCCTCTTTCACCTTTTCCTTCTCCCTCCCTCTCCCTTTCCCCCCCTTCTTCTCTCTTCCCTTCTCCTGCTCCCTTCCCTTTCCCTGCCTCCTATCTTTCCCTTTTCTCCTCCTGATGCCTCTCTCCTGTAACACCTCCCGCATCCCATCACCTCATCATACCTCTTGCCTAACCCTCCTGCTCTCTGCACCCTCTCACCCCTCTTTTTCCTATTACCCAAACCACTTTCTCCATCCAACACTCAACCACTACTCAAATACTTTCCCTCTCTCTACACCTCTATCCCTCCCTACCCTCGTCTCCCTTGCTTTGCTTCAATTCTTCCTCCCTTCCGTCGTCTTTTTTCCTTCCCTTCCTCCCTCCCCTTCCCTCTCCTCCCTCCCTCGTCCATTTCTTTCTTTCAACTCTCCCCTCTACTTCCCTCCCTCTCTCCCCTCATCTTCTTCCATTCCTTCCTTCCTCCCTCCCTCCCCTCATCTTCTTCCATTCCTTTCTCCCTCCCTCCCTCCCCTCATCTTCTTCCAATCCTTTCTCCCTCCCTTCCCACATCATTCTTGATTGCTTGCTTTCCTTCCTCCCTCCCTTCTTCCCCTCACCATTATTGATTCCCTCCGACCCTTCCTCATCATTCTGGCTTCCTTTCCTCCCTTCCCCACATCTTTCTTGAATCCTTTCCTTCCTCCCATCCTCCCCCCCTTCCTCATATCAAACCCCCCGCTTTCCTCTCTCTTCTCTTCCCTTCCTCTCTCCTGCTTTCTTCCTTCCTTCATCTTGTTTCTCATTCTCTCATCATTCTAGCTTTCCTCCGCTCCTCCCCTCACATCTCCTCCGTCCTCTCCCTCCATCCCACATACATTGCCCCTCTCCACCACAAAACTCCTCTCCATTTCTTCCAGTGATGCCTCCCTTCCTCCTTCACACTCACCCTTCATAATTACAACATTCTCCGTCCTGTCCTCTCCCCTCCTATCTGGCACTAACTTGTCTTTACTCCCTATATTCCATCTTCTTTCCTTCGCCACCATTACCTCTCTCTCTCTCTCTCTCTCTCTCTCTCTCTCACACACACACACACACACACACACACACACACACACACACACACACACACACACACACACACACACACACAAACACACACACAGCATCCAACTCCCACCCTCCCTCCTACACACACACACACACACACACACACACACACACACACACACACACACACACACACACCATCCAACTCCCACCCTCCCTCCTACACACACACACACACACACACACACACACACACACACACACACTCCCTCCTACATTTCCACCACCACCATCTCTCTCACGCCAATCTTCCCCCACCCTCCCAGCCGCCCTCCCTACCATCTCGGCATACCACTTCGCCTTCTTCTCAGCTTTCCACATCTGCGTTTAATCTACCCGGAATCAGTCACACACGTCACACTTTCCAACAAATTTTCCCCCCAAACAAGTAATGAGTGCAAGAAAACATTACAAATCAAGAAAGTATTAAACTGGAGCTCTGTTTTTTCTCTGTATCTATTTACACAACTTGTTTTGGGTCCCCCGGCACGACATGGCCAGCATTCCATAAACAATGGAGTGAAAACTGATATCTCTTGAGAGGGAGTCGTCTGTGTAGTGTACTGGCCTGATACGGAGAAGATAGCAGTGCCAACAACCATTTTATTTTGTCATGTGTTGGAACGCAGGTTAATAACACTTTTTTCTTCATTATACTAATTTATCATACCACCATAAATGCCATAGGAAAAAAATGATACTGCTATCTGAGTGCCTGAAAAGATTCTCTCTCTCTCTCTCTCTCTCTCTCTCTCTCTCTCTCTGTATTATACATATACTGTGTATATATATATATATATATATATATATATACAAATGTATATATTTATTTATTTATTTATCTATTTCTATGTATTTATTTACATTTGTGAGCGCTCTTTAGAGCTACAGAAACTAATCAACAATTCTGGGTACCAGACAATCGGCTAATTGTAACCCTCTAACCTCAATACCATTTTTTTTTTTTTTACGCTGAAAATATTTTGGGGGGGCGGCAGACAGAATCCAATAACAAGTCATCATAGTGAAATGAAAGAGGTAAAGGAGACCTGTTACACTCCTCATGAATTCTATCCGAAGCTGCACTTAGAATCGTCTAGACCCTAGAGGATAGAAAAGCTCACAAGTGAAAACAGTCAACAGCATTTTTGGACTGCCCCCATTAGCTAATCTATGTACTTCTAACGTAGCATCCTCTATTTCTTCTTCATAAACTCCTTCACAACCTCAATAGCAAATTTCAGCATCTCACGCTAAACTACGTCCGTGTCGTATCGAAACTGTTACCGGTATCTCTTATCAAAAAACAATATTTCCATGTGTCAGTAGAATTTTTCACTCTCTCCCTTTTCCTTAAAACTTTCTTGATCAGCCTGTGTCATTTCCTATCACCCTTCCTCTCTCCCTCTTCCACCTCTGCCTCTCTTCTTCACACGCTCCAACTTTCTCCAAGCCTCTTCCTTCACTTCTTCCCACGTTCCCCCACCATCTGTGTGCCACGTCTTCGTCTTCCCCTTCTTTCTCTTCTTCCCTGCCCCCCAGCCCCTCCCCACACACACACACACACACACACACACACACACACACACACACACACACACACACACACACACACACACACACACACACGTCATTTACGTCCTCCTTCCCTCCTCGGCAGGGTCCGCATTCAAAAACATTCTTAAACGTACGCTGTGCATAGGATTGTTTATAACGTGATCTTCGTTGCGCATACCACTGCTTGTTTACCGTCTCATCTTCATTTATAGGGCTACCAAGCGCTGCACAGCCAAGCCAAAGCGAATAATTACGTACTGTGGAGACATGATCATCGTACAAAATGGTAAAATACATGTCTTCTCCATTTTCTTTACTTGCCTCCTCCTTCCATCTCAACCATATCTGCCTTTATCCCTGATTTCCTTCCCATTGGTCTTTACTTGTTCCTTCTGGCCTTACCCTCCTACCTCTGGCACCCCCTCCTCTTCCTCCCCTTCCCTGCCACCCCTCCCTCTTCCTCTCTTTCCCTGCCACCCCTCCTTCTTCATCCCTTTCCCTGGCATCCCTCCCTCTTCCTCCCATTCCCTGGCATCCCTCCCTCTTCCTCCCATTCCCTGGCATCTCTCCCTCTTCCTCCCTTTCCCTGGCATCCCTCCCTCTTCCTCCCTTTCCCTGGCATCCCTCCCTCTTCCTCCCTTTCCCTGGCATCCCTCCCTCTTCCTCCCTTTCCCTGGCATCCCTCCCTCTTCCTCCCTTTCCCTGGCATCCCTCCCTCTTCCTCCCTTTCCCTGGCATCCCTTTCCCTTCCTTCCTTTCCTTGGCATACCTCCCTGTTCCTTCATTTCTCTGGCACCTCTACCTCTTCCCGTCTTTCCCTGGCACTCCCATCTCTCCCTCCCTGTCTTTGGCATCCCTCCCTGGTCATCATCTTCCTTTCCCTGTCACCTCTCCCTCTTCAACCTCTTCCTTCCTGTCACTGGCACCTCTCCCACTTCAACCTCATCATTCCGTTCCCTGGCACTCCGTCTTTCCTCTTCTCCCTCTTACCCACTTTCCCTCCCCTCACACTTCGTTCTTCCCCCTCTTCCTCCCTTTCCCTGCCACACTTAGCTCTTCTTTCTTTTCTCCTACCCCCACTTCCCTCCCTACAACTCTCTGCCTTCCTCCCTTAATTCATTTCGCTAGTCCTGTCCATTTCTCTTCCTCATCTTACTCTCCTACCCCTGGCACCCCTCCCTCTTCGTCCCTACTCCCTTTCCCTCCGCACCAACCTCCCATTACTCCCTCCGCGCCTGTCTTCTCCAGTTTTCCTGAATGACTTCAAATGACTTAGCCTCCTTCCCTTCCCTCCTCCCACTCTCTCCCGCCTCACCACTTCGCGCCAGAATAAACAAAGCACCCTCATTCCTTTCTCCTAATTTTTCTACTACATTTCCTTTCTGAATGCCTGCCAGAAAAAACACCCGCACTATAGTGCGTCTGTTGTGCTCTGACGATCTCTTACCTCTACCACCTCATTTGATGGCCAAGTGGTATAAAACTGAAGGTCGTTTTGATTCGTAACCAAGGAGACTCATTTCTGCCTCGTTTCAAACTCACTGAATTTCATACAACCACAACTTAGTACTCGAGTTGTGGGACTGGCCCAGATCCGTCAAGTAAAAACAGCCTTCTTCTTTGCTATCCTTATCTCATTCTAGTAGTTCAGTTACTCTTCTAGGAGCTGCCTAGCATGGGCCAACAGGCCTACTGCAGTTATCCTCTCTTCTTATGTTCTTATGTTCTTAAAACGGCTGCTGAAGATGCATTTCTTCGCAGCAAATGGGAAATGATTACATCATTATAACGGTGTACAAATAAGTACAGAGACAGAAGAAAAGGACACAGATGAACTCGTTTAGCGACACTGCAGATTACCACCGATCGAAATACGCTGTAATACCATCTAAGGAACTGTAAGGGTAGAGGTTGACTAAGGCTAAATCTAACCTCTCAAGATCCAACAATCATTCCTGAACAAACTAAAATAGTCTGAAGATAGTCTAAGAAGAGACAAAGGGACTAGCGGTCAGTTTATCAATTTCTTAAATATGACGGCGTACTATTGCGGCCAAGTATTCATTCCCATCCTGCTGTGCCTAACCAGTACCTACGATACTGTCACACACGATCTCGGAACAGTTATTATATAGACTTTGATAATACCAACAGAAAGAGACTGCATAGCTGCTGTTATCAGCCAGTATTAGATATATAAGAACATAGGAAGAGAGGATTATTGCAGTAGGTCAGCTGGGCGATGTTGGGCGATTCCTACAAGAGTGGCTAAACTTCTAGAATACGAAAAGGATATTACAGAAAAAGCCTCTTCCAAGCCCACCAAACCCTTCAGCCGAAACCGGCAGAAAAAAAAGTGAGAGGAAACACCATGCAGTATAGAAAAAATGGCGTGGATATTTTTGTGGAAAGTGAGAAATTCATGTAACGTGTGCGATGTTATTTTTAAAGGTTCCAGATATCAGGGTGGGAAGAAATACTTGGCCGCATCAGTACGTAAGTTTTATTTTATTTCCATATGATTTTATTCACTTTGAGACAATCAAAACAGTTAAATGATAACGGTCACTGACCCCTTCACTATAAAAGGTCTCCCCTAAAATTAATAGGATCGTCCGGAGGCTGCAAAACTCAACCAACAAAATACGGCGCAATGCATTAAGCACATAGACTGCCATGTAGATACCGGTACAATACCTGGGGTCAGATTAATGAACAAACCTTACAATTATTACAATATCGTAACTAAGATTTTATTTATTTACTTATTTATTTATTTATTTTTTTGAGGGGGCAGGACAGATGGAAAAATTCTACTCTGTCCATTCCTTGTACTTCCTGCAAAAACACATCTTAATAATTGCACTATGATTTTCCTCCAAGATCTGTTTTGTAAGAACGGAAGAAATTTCTGTGTGTGTGTGTGTGTGTGTGTGTGTGTGTGTGTGTGTGTGTGTGTGTGTGTGTGTGTGTGTGTGTGTGTGTGTGTGTGTGTGTGTGTGTGTGTGTGTGTGTGTGTGTGTGTGTGTGTGTGTGTGTGTGTGTGTGTGTGTGTGTGTGTGTGTGTGTGTGTGTGTGTGTGTGTGTGTGTGTGTGTGTGTGTGTGTGTGTGTGTGTGTGTGTGTGTGTGTGTGTGTGTGTGTGTGTGTGTGTGTGTGTGTGTGTGTGTGTGTGTGTGTGTGTGTGTGTGTGTGTGTGTGTGTGTGTGTGTGTGTGTGTGTGTGTGTGTGTGTGTGTGTGTGTGTGTGTGTGTGTGTGTGTGTGTGTGTGTGTGTGTGTGTGTGTTAGGTAACGTGATCAGGTGTTCATCAATGTCGGCAGTGCCAGTACCCGTGGTGGTGGTACTGGGCGCCCGTCAACACACACCACTCAGGTTACTGATGTTTACGACTACACTCAGGTCCTGGGTCCGTATTCATAATGGGTCTTCAACAGTTTCTATGATGATCTGGTCTCCATATCAATCAACTTCTTCACTCACCAAGCGTATTTTTACATTTCAACCAAGTCAATACGATGACGCATTCTATATTTTATTCATGCTATCTCCACGCGATCGTACTGAAATCATAAGAGCCTTTTGGAACCGGAGACGTTTATTGTTCCTTTCAATAAGAGAGTTCCTCTGTGATTTGAAAATGCACCAACTGTCTGGTGCCAAGAATATATATATATATATATATATATATATATATATATATAACAAAGGCGAGTGTTTGCATGTTTGTTACCTATAAACTCGGCTCCCTTAGGGTCTACCCCCACATATGATACATATTCTGAATCAGCCTGATCCAGGGAGTGTTTTGGTATATAATTTATTAGGATTATTTGTATGTTGAAAAGTTACATAAGGTATATTGACCGAACGCTTAATCAGCTCTCCGCAGGAGCTTGCCGAAAAAGTCCGGGTGGGAACCTTTTCGGCTAATATATATATATATATATATATATATATATATATATATATATATATATATATATATATATATATATATATATATATATATATACAGTCCGTGCTGAAGCGGTAAATCAAGACACAACCAGTTTACTTACTCAACTTGGAGGGTTATTAACGGCGGATGCGTTAATGAAGACTTAATAACCCCTAAAGTTCGACGAGCCTATCCCAGGGGGAAGGGGGACTATTATCATCTGGAAATAACACTAAAAAAAAAGATCGTCGGACTGGTAAGGCTACATACTGTAATGAACAATTTAGTTTCGTTGTATAATTTTCACATTTAATAATCACCCGGTTTGGTTGTGAAGTGTTCTTTAGCTGTATGAGTAAAGTTTAAAGTATAACCATGCAATCTGCTTCACAGTTTAGTCTCACGAATGTTTGTGGATCCGAACATTGGTACTCCCTTTTGTTCAGTCAGGGTCAAAATTTCGATTGATAATGGCGTATCTCAATTACCCACGTAGGATAGGTATGTCCGTCAATTTCCCCTCTGACGCATCATATTAAAGAGAACATCTATGGCTAGAGAAACATAACAAACTTTGCTTAGCTTCGGCATAGTTAGCAGACGACAGTGAGGAGTAGAGGTGATGTATTAAGCACACTTCGTCCCCGACGGTACATATTTTTATTGCATGTAATCGATGTTTGTATATTATATACTTTTTTAAAATGCCTCCATTAAAAACGACTGGAAGTCTCCTTGACTTTAATTAATCTAGATGTGTCTATATAATATAATAACCTAGTTTTGCCTTTCCTTTTATCATTACACAATCCTGAAGCGAAAGTTGTCGACAAGGTCACAAGCAGAAATCCTTGAAGCGAAAGCTGTCGAGTGGGCTATGAGTGGGTTGTTTTGTTGCCAAGAAATATGTTTGGCAGTTTTGACTCCTCACGACAAAATAAAAGCCTGCAGTGTCTTTCGAAAGAAAACGTTTAATTAATACTGATACATCTGGCTTAAGCAGACTTAATTCAAGCCTCAAGTTTACCCCTGTGTTTAAAATGACCTCAAGGGACAACCCACTCTGAATGCTTAATGGCATCACTGTTTGCATCCTACTGTTATGTGATGATTTCCCTATGCTTAGTTTTCAGCCACGCTTTATTCACACCGGGTTTGATCAGATTAAGGTCAAACAGATACTGATGGAATATTTAGCCATAAGTTACTACGTTCGTGTTAGTTACATGAACAGGTATTTGGATGGAAGCGATATACATTACGTAGGTAAATCCTGTAATGATGTGGTGTTACATTACGTCTATTCGCCATCCCAAAACTAATGTACTGCTGTCTATTCCGGTGTTGTGTCCAGCATTTCACACTATACAAAAGTAAGAAAGGAAACCCCAAACTATAGAAATTCTCATAAAACTAATACGCATTATGGTTCAATACTATATCTTCTGGAAATGGAGCATAAAATATAGCGTACTTCTCTTTTAACAATGTTATAATCACTGATCTCGTACATATAATAAGGAATTTACAAGAAGAGATAACTATATAATGGACTGTTCATTTACAGTTACAGGACACTGTGTAGAGAAAGCTAATGCCAATACCGATCACGCCCCTGTTGTAGCAAAGATGAAACAGACCGACGATATCGACCACCACTGACCTGACCGAACACAGCTCCAGGAAGTGGCGAGTCAAGTTACCATCCGCAAATCTTCAAGACAACAAAAACCTCCCTACTGATGCTCGCTCAACACTTTCCAGCCTAACTTCTTATGTTCTAAATCAGCTAGCAGCACAAAGTAAGCAATGCTTTTTACTCGTAACATTTTGCTTAGAGCTGGAACGCAGTCTGACATGAGAAAAGCAATGCTGTATTTGTCTTAACTTTTCGCTCAACAGACAGATTCAGAAGCACTTATCCACTAAGTGCATCAGTGCTCGCTGTAGTTATACTGTATCCGGTATTATTAAAACAATATTTTCACTCCGGACTGAACAGTACTCTTACAAAACAAGAGGGGAAAACCCAGTAAATCCATGTGCTTTCTTAGAACTTTCTATGATACCCAAGCGTTTTTTTTTTTTTTAAAGAAACAGTAAAGATTCTGACATCAGATGCAAAGTCTGGAGAAAAATATTCTTCTCATAAGTCAGGGGTGGCTGTTCACCAGGCGAACACTGGCGCAGCTAACCTTAGTGGAATCCGTTAAATCTAAGCCCTTCGCAGTTTCCTTCAAAAAATTCTCTTGCGGCAATACGTGTTACAAGCCAGAGGCAGGTACTTTCTCCTCTGGTAGCCGGGTCACCAGCAGCAGCAGCAGCTGCTGCCGCGCCCCGAGTGGAGTGACCTGTGCTGGTGGATAAATTGTGTGCCAGTGTCACGCTCGGCTGGCCCGCACACCTTCACTTCATTCTTCTCACTCTCTCTTCCAACTTCTTTATTTACTTCTTCAGCCCTATGACGTATTATTTATTTCAATCTTGCCTACTACAGACAATTTAGAATAAGTTTAGGGGGCACTTTCGAAATGGAAATTACTTGTATAGGCCTATATAGGCTGTGATAAAATTACAGTAATCAAACTCTTCAGTTCGAGAACTGAACAGAGTTGCTGAATAAAATCGTCTGATGAAACAAGAAAGACAAAATTCGTTTCCGAACTGAAGGGGTGAACACTGACGCTCGCGTTATTTACTCAGCTGAATAAAGTAGTCTGACTATAAACGTAAAAGGACATGAACTGCCCTGTCCATTATAAGTATATCTGTGACGGTAATAAGATTCAGGCTCCTATGGCATACTCAGTTGAAAAAATCTGTCTGGTGTTAGCTGGAACATAATGAGAACGAGAGTGTAGTCATAAGGTTAACACACTTATTACGACGATTTTTTTAAAATTCAGACTTATGATTTACGGAATTTTTATTCAATGCTAGCAGTGATGAGATTATGATTATGTGTCAAACCCCCCTTCACTTGAGAGAGAGAGAGAGAGAGAGAGAGAGAGAGAGAGAGAGAGAGAGAGAGAGAGAGAGAGAGAGAGAGAGAGAGAGAGAGAGAGAGAGAGAGAGAGGCAATACTTGTGCTCGTCAACAAATCTCAGGGCGGAATATTTGACTCTGCCCAGTGACCTTGATCTTCGACTAATTACTTTCAAGACTACTTCATTCTTTAAGCTTTAACTCTTTCAAGAAGTCTGGTTTAAATATGGTCAAAACTGTTTGAGTTGACTTTGTCCACTGACAGTGACCATATCTTTTCCAAGTGACACAGATTTTCCACTGGCTGTTCGCCAAATCGAATCACTTTATACTCTCCCTAAATTGAATCCTTCCACATATTTAACTCTAAATCGGATAAAAACAGTTCAAGTTGACCTTGCCACGTAACCTTGACCTTTAACCTACTGTTCGCAAGCACAACAGGTCAACTAATTGGGTGATCCTCAACGTACCCACCAAGTTTAATTTAAATCAGATTAAAACTGTCCTAGTTATTATGTTCAAACAAACACAAGGATCAACTATGATCTTGCCCTGTGACCCTGACCTTTGACTGACTATTCTCAAAACCGAATCCCGTCTTTCTTGTCTGACAACTCATCCACCAAATTTGGCGGGAAAAAAAAAAAAAAAAAAGTTGACATTGCACTGTGACCCTGACCTGTCATTATACTGTTCAGAAAATCGAATCCCTGTCTTCTTGCTGATCCTGAACCCTTTCACAAAGATTGGTCTAAATCGGATGAAACTTTTTTAAGTTAACCTTGCCATGTAACCTTGACCTTGAACCTACTGACAAAAAAAAAAAAAAGGTCAACTCCTGGGGGGGATCCTCAAACAATCCACCATGTTGATTCAAATCAAATGAAAACCTTTTTTTTTTTTTCCACAAACCCACAGGTCGAAATTTTACCCTACTCTCTGACCTTGACCTTTCACTATGTTCTCAAAATTAAATCACTTCATTCTTGCCTCCCCCTCAACCCTTTCCCCAAGTTTCATCTAAACTGTATAAAAATAATTTAAGATTTCTTTGCTGGCCCAAACACTGGCCCCCCACTGACCTTACAGTATATTTAAAAAAAAAAAAAAAAAAAAAAAAAAAAAAAAAAAAAAAAATGGCTGAACCTCCATCGTTCTACAATGTTTGGTCAAAATAGGATAATAAATGTTGCAGCTTTGTGAACACACACACACAGTGATCAAAACACAACATCCACTCATGCATTTTTTTTTTTTTTATGCAAGAAAGAAGGAACCAAAAGCCAGGAGCCCGCAAGATTGTTCCCTCCAATAAAAAACAAAAACAAGATAACAGAGAGCCAGATTCAAGATCCGCTCATTTCAAGATGCTTGGACACACTGCGTTTGAAAGACTGGAGATCATAGGCAGTAGGAAATACATACAGAGGGAGACAGTTCCAGAGTTGACCTGTTGCAAATATGGAGGACTGGGAGTAACAGTTAATTCTTGCATTAGAGGGCTGGACAGAAAATGGATGAGAGTTTGCTGCTAGATGGGTGCTATGCGCCCGCCGTAGTGGTGGAGGGATGCAAGCAGACAGTTCAGAGGAGCTGTGACCAATGAAGTAGCGACAGAAAAAGAGATAAAGATGCAACAGTGTGGCGAAGAGACTGAGGCTGAAGGGAGGCAGTAAGAGGAGAGTTAATGAGATGAAAAGCCTTTGACTTCATCTTGTTGAGAAGAGCTGTACGTGGGGAGCCTTCCAACAGGAGAGTTGTACTCTACACAGAGGCGAATAAAATGCCCGTGTTTAAAGTCAACAACTGTGGAGGGCAAAAAAATGCACGAAGTCGGCTTAGTACACCTAATCTCTTCGAAGTAGATTTTATAATAGAGGTAATATGATCTTTCCAAGATAAATCCCGAGAGAATGAAACCCCAAGTATATTCACAGATGATGCAGGAATGAGTTGGATATTTTTAAAAATTAAAGGATACTCCTGCAGACGATTCTGTCGGGTTGAAAGATAGAGAAACTGAGTTTTTGATGCATTAAAAACAAGATTACTTTTATCCCAATCAGAGATATAAGCCAAGTCAGACATTAGGTGTGTCATAACCTCATCCCTTGTTTCTTGAAGTAACTGCTGAGATGGGCGTGCGTGTGCGGGTTAAAAGAAGGTAAAGTAATTAAATAAAAACTATAACTTCAACGGAATATAGTCGCATGGAGACAGGAGTACAATGAAACGAGAAGAAACTCCCGCTCCCACCGAACTGCATTAGGGCTAAATCTGACGTAGCCCTGTGACCGTGAGAATAGACTGATTACTTTCAAAATCGAATTACTTCATTATTTCCTAGCCGTTCACCTTCCACCAAGTCCGAGTTAAATCAGATCAAAACTGTTTGAGCTGACTTGTCTAGTGACCCTGATCTCAGATCTTTCCTTGCGACCTTGATTCTTTTTTTTTTTTTACTAACTGTTCTGAATATCTGAACTCTTTATCGTTGCCTTAAAGTAAGCCTTCCATAAAATTTAGGCTGAGGCTGACCTTGATCTCGGGATTATTGTTTTCAATAACAGGAGGTGAGCCTCCTGAGTGATCTCGAAACAAGTTTGACCCAAATCAGATAAAAATTGTTTAGTTATATTGTTCACACACTGCAACACGGGACAAACTCTGACCTTGCCCTGTTACCTTGACCACTGACTGACTGTTCCCAAAACCGAATCCCTTCGTTCTTGCCTTAAACTTTACACTTCCATCCACCAAATTTGGTCTAAATCAGACAAAAACTGTGAGTTGATCTTGCCCTGTGACCATGAATTCTGATCTTTACGACACTGACCTTTGACTGATTTTTTTCTTTCCAGCTGAATATCTTTAACTTTGCCTTAATAGTGTACCTTACCCTGAACATTTCCACAGTGTCTGGTCTACAATGAACAAAAACTGTTTAAGTTGATCTAATGCTCGTAAAATTACACTGCTTCATTCTTGCCTTACTTCCAACACGTCCAGAAAACCTGGTCTAAATCGGATAAAAACAAAGTTGAACTTGCCCTCTGTGCTGACCTTTGATCTATTGTTAAAAAAAAAAAAAAAAAAAATCGGCTGACCTTCAATCCTCTACCAAGTTTGGTTAAACTCGGATCAAACTGTTTATTCTGTTAACAATAGCACACACAGGTAGAACTTTGCCCTTGCCGTGTGACCACCTCTAAATGAAAGCTCTCAGAATGGAATTACTTTATTCTTTCCATACCCTCAACTCAAATAAACCAACTCCAAATCAACAACCATGAACAACCATACATTTATTTACAGTAAAACGACAACACTCCCAACGCAGGCTATGAAATTATGGTCAAGACAACACTGGAACTATGGGGCCGCTCAAGAGACTCAACGTTCTCTTTGCACTGAAATACATGCTTTCGAAGGAGGAAAGATTTAAGACCTCGTTCCACTGGGGTCGGAATCGGACACAGGGCCATACTGTAAGTGGCTTTGGAGATTTTGTATTGCCTCATCCTTGATTACTTTTTGGTGCACATTCCACTTCAAGGTCCTCTTATGTGTTACTGATACACACGGAGTCGATATTGAAACATTTGTAACATGAAAGAGAATGAATGATACGGTGCAATATGAGAAAAAAAAAAAAAAAAAAGAGGAAAATATTACGAAGCGTTCTACGCACCCTAAAATAGAGCCCATATTCTGACGCAAACTTAACGATCGTATTGGTCGGAATAAAAGTAAATAAATTAGACATAGTTTCAAAGGATCACTTTTGGGCATTCAATTTCTTCATGCCAGAGAAGGTGTACGTGGCAGTAAGAAACGTTATGCTAAGGACGTGGTTCAAAGAAACGATTTTTCTTATCCCAATTTTTGCCAAGATCTACACGAACGAACTATTTACGTCAGAATATGTCTGATTCCGACTTCAATGTGATGAAGCCCTCACCCACGGGGGCCGGAGTAATTCTTTGGTAATACTTAAAACACTGCCTGCTTCTTCAACTGTTTTCTTTACAATATATTTTCCATGCACCACTCAAACAGGCATTAAGTCCACGTGATACACACGGAGAAATACAAAAAAGGAGACAGCCATATCTAAAACGAGGTAACAGGGGACGTGGAAAATATCTTTTGTTAAGACCCTCGAGATGAAATGACGGCCACCTGACAGCTTAAGACAATGTATGTGCAGTCGTTACCAGAATATCAACTCTTGTAAACAGATTTGTAATTTGTAGTTGTGAAAAGGCCTCAGAAAAAAAAAAAAATGTTGGTAGTCTTAACTTTACAAAATCTGCTGATAGGACGGGAGAAGCTAGTTTTCAACGCTTCTGAAGCTACAGTTAATACTACTACACAGAGTCCTGAAATAAGTCGATACAGAAAAATAACAGGTTACAAAGCACACAAAAAGTACCATGGTAACATGTTCATTGTACTGACCTGGACACACGACGGCGGCCAGAACCAGCAAAGATAGGCCAAGCAGGTAAGTAGGCCTCATCCTGCCTGCTGGGGGTCTGCTCAGATGTCTGCTGATGATGATCGCCTGCTGCTTGCTTCCACTCGTCACCATCAGCTCAGGCAACCATCCTGACAAAGACAGATTAATGCTATTACCAATTTTCTAATATTATATACCGTTCAGTCTGTCCTAATACACGGAATATGCAGGTAAATCAAACTCAACATTATATCGAGATACCGTAGTGTATTAACTCTCTGACCTCAGGACGCATCCCAGTGGCTCATAATACCTATTACTGTTCAACGTAACATAAGGACGAAAATTTCAATCCCTTTGCAGCTTATTTCATGTTGTTCAGTGGTAGAATAAGACAATACTTTGGTTCGACATCCTCTCCATACAATTTCTTTATTATCTGTATTGCATTTCAGTGTTATTGTATCAGTGTTCCAGATGGAGATGCTATTTAGGCCTGGTTAATGTGAAAAAGCAGACAAGTGTTCCGCATTGCTTAGAAAAACCGAGTCGTCCCCCGGACTTCTCAGGCTTAATAGTTGCTACTTTCATTCCGTGTCGCATAGGCACACAAACACTTGATCTATAAGAGTGTGATGTTAATTACATAGCTACCGTAGGCTACCGTGCAACAACACTCAAGTCTGTCAAGAGACTATCGTACCATACCTAGTTATAGTTTTTAATCTCTGTATACCCACATTCAATTTATTTGTCATAATCTACTGTAGGTACAAGTATATATTTAAGCTCCGACCCCCTTCTACGTGTGTGTGTGTGTGTGTGTGTGTGTGTGTGTGTGTGTGTGTGTGTGTGTGTGTGTGTGTGTGTGTGTGTGTGTGTGTGTGTGTGTGTGTGTGTGTGTGTGTGTGTGTGTGTGTGTGTGTGTGTGTGTGTGTGTGTGTGTGTGTGTGTGTGTGTGTGTGTGTGTGTGTGTGTGTGTGAAGAAACAGACGGAACGCCTTATATCTCACTGGGGTTGACATGTAACGAAGATACTTGTGATGAACAATCTAAGGAGTAAGGACTGAAGGGGGAAAGGGGGAGTGACTAGGTAGCACAGGAAAACAGGTAAGAAGGCACTGTAAGAAGACAGGAAGGCAGCATATGATGGCAAAATTGAAATAAGGTAGTAAGGCAAAGCAAGAAAGTAGGAAGAGTGATAGAATATGACTGCAAAACAGAAATAAGTTAGGAACGAATGGCAGAAAGGAAGGAAGGGTGGTAGAGCTTGACTGCAAGATAGTTATAATGAAAGAAGGGACGGAAGGAAGAAATGTAGGGTGGGAGGGTACGACTGTAAAACAGGAATGAGACTGGAAGGCAAGATAGGGAGGATGATAGTGTGGTAGTGTCTGACTGCAAGATATGAATAAGGCAGGAGGGTAAAGTTGGAAGGAAAGTTGGTGGAAGGGAAAGAAAGCAGGGGAGTGAGGAGACACGGGAGTAGGAAGCAGGTTATGGCGTTAGTGTACGGAATTAAGAGGAAGGAGAATCAGGGGGAAGGAAAGTAAGGAAGAACGGAGGAAGGAATGAGGTGTGTGGGACGCAGGGAGGGGGGGGGGTATGAAGGGGCAGATAGCAGGGAGGGGGTTATGAGGGAGGCAAGGAGGGTGGTTATGAGAGTGGAAGGGAGGGGGTTATGATGGGGGTAGGGAGGGATTGAGGGAGACAGAGAGTGGGGGTATGAAGGAGGCAAGGAGAGGATTAATGAGGGTGGAATGGAGGGGGATATGATGGAAGTAGGGAGAAGGCATGAGGGAAGCAAGGCAGGGATGGGGGTATGAGGAAGGCAAGGAGGGGGGTTATGAGAGTGGAAGGGAGGAGGTTATGATGGAGGCAGGGAGGAGGCATGAGGGAGGCAGGGAGGGGGGTATGAGGGAGGCAGGGAGGGGGGTATGAGGGAGGCAGGGAGGGAGTATGAGGGAGGCAAGGAGGCAGGATGGACAGGAAAAGGGAGGCAGAGAAGAGGGTATGAGGGTGGCAGGGAAGGGCGCAGGTTATTAGGGAGGCAGGGAGAGGCGTATGAGGGAGCCTGGGAGGGGCGTATGAGGGAGACAGGGAGGAGCGTATGAGGGTGGCAGGGAGGGGGTTATAAGGGTGGCAGGGAGGGGGTTATGAGGGTGGCAGGGAGGGGGTTATGAGGGTGGCAGGGAGGGGGTTATGAGGGAGGCTGGGAAGGGGACATGAGCGAGGCAGGGAGGGGGGTATGAGGGAAGCAGGGTGGGAGGTATGAGGGAGGCCGGGAGGGGGGTATCAGGAGAGCCAGGGAGGGGGTACGAAGGAGGTACCGTATAGGGGTACCGGTGTGAGGGCGGAAGGGGGGGTGTATGAAGAAGGCAGGAAGGAGGTACCGGTATGAGAGAAGTAGGGAGGGGGGGGCATGAGGGAGGCGGGAGGGGTATGAGGAAGGCAGGGAGGGGTATGAAGGAGGCAGGGGGAGGTATGAGGGAGGCTGACAGAGCAATATCAGGGGATACTGGGAAGGCAGGGATGGCGGAATGAAGGAGGTAATGAGCAGGGGGTATGGGGGAGGTAGGGAAGAGGTTATGAAGGGGAAAGGTATAACGGAAGTAGGGAGAATATGAGGGAGGTAGGATACAAGGCTGGGTATGAACAAGGTGGCGGCGGGGGGGGAGGGGGGTGATATGAATGAGGCGGGTAGGGAGTGTTCAAGGGAAGCAAGTAAGGTACCTGTAAGATAAGGAGTCAAGAGGGTAAAGTATGAATGAAGCAGAGAGGGAAGCATGGAGGATGGGTACGAGGGAGGGAGGCAGGCATGCGTAAGATTAATTATTATGAGGGAAGGAGAGGGGCAGGCAGGTAAGATGAAGCATGAAGACAGACAAGAGGGAAATATCTGCCGGAGTACATAAGGAAGGCAGGGGAAAATGTGGAAGGCGGCAACGTACTGGAATGAGGAAGAGATTAAGTGCATGAAGGAACCAAATTTGAAGTGCATGGTGGTGGTGGTGGTGGTGACTCAACTACCGGGTGACTGAGGTCTGGGTGGAGACTTGGCTAGTGTCCGCCCTCGGTTGACGCATCACACAGTCCAGCCTCCCCAACAACCTTGCCACCACACCTACACGCCTAACCTACAGTACATTACCAAGGACAAAACTCATCTCAATGCACTCGGGAAATATTATATACCGTATATAAACAGAGAGAGAGAGAGAGAGAGAGAGAGAGAGAGAGAGAGAGAGAGAGAGAGAGAGAGATGGATGGATAGACACACAGATAGACAGACACATAGATACAGACATCAGTACATACGTAATGGGAGTATGTAGTACAGAAAATTTGTGATTAACAGATAAACTACCAGTATGAACTTATGAAGCCATATGGATTACCGGTATATACCAACATTATGCTTTACGTACGTCAGTCAAGGCAGCCAAATCAGGCAAAATATCTAAGGAATAAGAAATCTGCCAGTATTCAGCAGAATATGAATTCTGTACGCTGCTCCGTGATTCCCTTGACGGGATAAAGGATGATATGAAGAACGGAATATACCACTACGGTCGCCTTATATTTTCTTGTAATGATCTGAAAGACTAATAGCTTGCAGCCTTGGAAAAGTCCTTACAAAGAGGGGGTGGGGGTAGAATTCAAGGATACTCGAGAGAAAACAATAATAAATGGCTAGTAACCTTCAAAAACCGTCCCATCAATGGGTAGGAAAACAACTACCGTATAAAGAATCTACTGTAAATCAAGATCCGTCCACTTCCTGCCGCATGAACACATCATTTCAAAGACCAGCGGTCGCAGGAAGAAGACAGACAGAGGAACACAGTTCCTACTTACCAGCTGTGTAAATGCTTAGGAGTTTGCTTGGTATATGATGGTACGTCACGTTACACAAAATATACTCTGATTCAACCTACGAAAGTGCTATTTCCTTAAACTGAATCAAATCACCTGGCGTAGGCCAGAAAAAAGTGCTAGTATGAAACTACTACTGAATGAACGCATCGAGCAGGGTTGAACCCTCTAAGTAGACATTTCCCTACGATTAGTGGAATCGTCTGGAGCGAGCCAGAGTATACCGTTAACAATGAAATGTTATATCATTAAGCAATGGGTTAAATCACGTCTTAGAAAGCAAGACACTGAAGTGAAGACGGTACATGAATAACCGTATATCATATGTTCTTGCTAACCCGTTTACTGATCCTGTCGCATTTAAGCAATGTAGCCTACTTGAGTACAGCTAACGCCGAACGATTTTTTCCCCAGCCATCGGATATCTGCCAACCAACCAATGAGAGAGAGAGAGAGAGAGAGAGAGAGAGAGAGAGAGAGAGAGAGAGAGAGAGAGAGAGAAACCTCTGATTCCACCGTCTTCAGAAAAGCTGTAGTTTTGTAAAGAACCCTCAACCAGCGATTTGTACTCCATATTTGGACTTTCTTATTATCAACCCTGACTCCCCTTTTCCTCAACTAATAATCTTTTTTTTTTTTTCCCTGGCACTTTGCCTCATTACCATAGCGCTTCTGCACTAAACCAATTACTGTATTCACTATAGTGCAGTTATTCTTACAATTATATTACGGTGAGTCGTCTGGATATTTTGTTTTGGTCTTCTCATAAAGCAGTATTCCTATGGATTTACGAAACTCCCAATTATAAACATCTTCCTAACCATTTTTTCCCCCTGCTTATGTCAGAGTAATATTTTATTGTATCGGTATGTCATTTAGACTTCAGGCTAAAAATTTTGTAGGTCCTACCGTTAAAACAAAAACAAGTGAATGCAGTATTGCCATGCAATACAAAGTCCCCTCCCAGATGATAACAATACATATGTACTGTGTATACACTGTAGGAATGATAGGTACGTACTATGTACACAATATGGGTACCGGTATGTAAAGACCTTGACCTTGGGAGTTGATGGCTGGATGTTGCGCGTGACACACCGTCATGGTATGGGGAAAAATTTTGTGAAGTTATATCAAAATCTGTCCATGCATGTGGAAGTTACAGAACAGACACGATATTGCGGACGGACTGACTGACGTAACCGCGCAAACCTATAGTACCCGACCGGTTTGACATTATCAGTAGCCTACACTCAGTAACCACCGGCAGCACTTTCATACAAGGCTCAACACTGCCTCACACCCTCAATAAACCAATCAATCTACTGGTAAAAAAAAAAAAAATCATACCCGGTAACCTGTTTAGCTGTTTATATAACGACTGACCTGCATCGTGATTTGTAAGGTGAGTGTAGACCATTAAAGTAATCTCAGACTGTACCATCAGGGGTTTACCAAGAGGGTCGAATTCCTCTCTCTCCCCACCTCCTACCAGGAGGAACATGTGAGAATTTCAACAGACGGAGGAAGGGGGGGTGGGGGCAGACAGAACATGTTGATAAATCCATGATTCTTGCAGGTAACGGGGGGTGGGGGGGTGGATGAGGGAAACCTGTATAGAAGTACTTTCGTTGCCATTACCAAAGATATGTTAAAGCTAGGTTATACATTCTGCACCTCCATCATATTGTTAGTTCTCGGCTTCAATGGTTTGTTATTTCAGTTTAATATATCTACTACTGGTATCTGATTTAAATTATATACCAGTGCTGTGGTTTAAGAGAAGGAAGTAGTTGCAGAAATTCTCTCTGAAGATGAAAATAATTTGAAAACGTACTAGATAGTGTGGTCTTTACTGACCTCCCAACAATGTTTTGTTTCAAACTATTAAGTCCATCTTCATCAGATATTTATTATTCTATTTGGGCACTGTTTTGTTACTATGCATGGTGAGTTTACATTTCCCTGTACCGTGGTGACGATACATTTTGTACCACTGCTCAGAGCCATTTAGCTTTTCTAGGGTTCAGCAAATTTTCAATAGCTACTCTCAGTACATCCGGGTAGCAATGTAGAGTAACATGTGTCAGGCCCATATTTAACCTACCGGTACTGGAACAGTAAGCTGCCGAAGAACAGATAATGTTTTCAGGATTGGTTCTTGTGAACCAGTAATATATGAGAAAAGACCCATCATCTTCTCCGTCAAGAGTTCTCAACGTAGGGTACATGTGCAACAACTGACGATGCATCCTTCCTTTTTCAGTCAGAACCTAGGTTGTTTATTACCTAGGACTGGGCTAATGAGGAAACTCTCCACAACAACACATGACACGCAGCCTTTCAAAACCAAAAAAGAGCAGTCAACCATGTCCGATCTCTATTAGTCCCTTCTATCACATTTCACCCGTCTTGCACACGTTGCGCACACCGCACTGACTCACTGCTCGCCCTTCTCTACCAGCCCCTCAGATGAACTTTAGCCATATCCTGGACGAAGCCTACATCTATCTCATTGTTCCCACCTTGATTTAAGTTAGGTTTTCTCCTCGTTTAGGCTATGCAGTTTTTGGATTTCGCATATAAGTATGCTGTGTCTATGTGGTTTCATAAAATTTCTGGATTCTATATCATTACACCAGCTTGCTCTGGAACCGCGGAGGGTGGTAATGAATCGCTACGCGGCTACGTACGTACGTGTGTGTGTGTGTGTGTGTGTGTGTGTGTGTGTGTGTGTGTGTGTGTGTGTGTGTGTGTGTGTGTGTGTGTGTGAGAGAGAGAGAGAGAGAGAGAGAGAGAGAGAGAGAGAGAGAGAGAGAGAGAGAGAGAGAGAGAGAGAGAACAGAACTCAGTTATGATCCAATTCGGACCAAATTGGGTGGAAGGGTTCAGGGTCAGCCCAACGGCTTTTTTTTTTTTTTTAGAACAACAGGTAAATAAGTAAAAGGTCAAGATCAACTGTTAAGATCAACTTAAGCAGTTTTATCCGATATGGATCAAACTTGGTGGAAGGGTTGAATGTAAGGCGAGGATGAAGTAATTCAATTCTGAAATCCGGGCCTGGTCAAATGTTTGATCGAATAACAGTTTTGATTCGATTTTGACCAAATTATGAGGAGAGGTTGACGGTCCGTCAAGGATAAAGATTCGACTGAGAAAACATGTCAAAGGTCACTGGTACAGGGTAAGATCAGTTTACAGTTCTGATTCGTTCTGGAACAAACTTGGCGGAAGGGTTGAGGACCAAGAAAATAAGCAGCAATACCATTTTGAAAACAATCGATCTATGATCAAGATCACTAAGCAAAGTCACCTTTCCGGCCTTTGTATCAGTTATTAGGCTGGCTGTTCCTTTTTGTTAACAGTACATTTAATTATTGTGTGCGACTGTGTAGTAGATATATGACCAAGCTGTCAAGTGTGATCTGATGTACGACTGATGGGTCCTGTATAACTGGTGTGATGTGTTATATGAACTGTGTGATGTGATGCGCATAACCTGAAGTTTGGTACGGTGTTTATCATGCTGTATATGACTCATGTTTTGCTGTATGCTGTGGTAGATGTTTGTGGTGAGTAACGGGTGTGGTTTATGAATCGTGTATGGCTCTACTCGTAAGGTATGGTGGGTGTCTGTGGTGTGTGACTAACGGTGGTGTTACCCAAAGTGATTTCCCTATGACAGAAAACTAGCAGACTAGCTCATGGCTATTGCGACGGGATGTTTGCCTAATTGTAAGTTCCGGGGTATACGGTTGCTTTATGCACTTCAAAGTTAAAGAGCCAAGTTAATAAGCTATGAATCATGTTAATCTTTCATAATTATACTTAGGGTTAGTGGTTATGTGATCAATACATACGGTACAACTTCCAAGGGGGTGCCACTGTCCTAGGGAATGCATTACTGGAAACACTTCTTACAAATTTAAGCATCCACTTGAAAAAGTCCTGATTAAATCGTAAGTATAAGTGAAAATCATGTAGGAAAGTGGGTACTGGTAGTCCTAATAGCCGCAACTGCAAGATGAACCAATGCTACACACGTCGTTCTGGTTACCGATATCTAGGCTAATTGGAAAGTGGATCCTAGACAAATACAACTGTACACACTGTATGGAGAACTTATCTACAGACAGGCATAATCAATATTATATTTGCACGGCTAACCCTCAACTAGCTGTGGAGCTCGGTAGGCCCTTATGCCGTGCTTAAATATTATTACTTCCCGCAATAAAATTATCCAGTCACTCCTAATCTGAGATGAAACATTATCTACGATTCTTCTTTCTCGATCGTTTCTATTCGCCTTTTAATGTTTGTTCTACTCTTTTGGTTTCCTCCCACGTAAAAGCCTGTGTGAAGTACTGTACTGTATATGTAAATGTGCGGTTCCATCCTTCCTTCCTCCGTCGTCACTGTGGTTTTATGTTCGCACTACACTTTTGGCTTCCTCCCAGGGTTACGCTTACCCAGTGAACTAACTAACTACTAAAGTGTGGATTCCTAATAACTTCATCCTTTATCAAGTTTTTAATGTTTGGCTTCCATACTTAACCCAGTGAAGTAACTCAAAATAAGTGAAGTGACTGTAAATGTGTGGTTCCTTCCTTCTCTGTTGCATTTAAACGTTTTATTCGACTTCTTCCCAGGGGTAACAGCGTGAAGAACAGCAACTGCCTGCAAATGTGGTTCTTGGTAACGTGCAAGATACACAGACTTGTGCTTCTTGCCTCCTCCGTCCATGTCGTGTTGTAGATTTGCGGTACTTAAGTTTCCTCCCACGGCCAACCTAGAGAAGTACTGTAATTGTAAATGTATGGTTCGCGGTTCGGCGCGCGAGGTACCCAAACTAGTACTTTCGCAGTCCTTATCGTGTTTTAAACTTGCGGCACTCTTTTGGTTCCCTCCCACGGTAACCCAGTGAGGGAACTAGAAATGTGTGGTGTAGTGGTCCGGGCTGCGAGTTGCCCAAACTAGTACCTGTTCCGTGCGCCTCGTTCACCCACGTCAGCTGCCCACACGTCAGTAACCCAGTGCGTGGTCCTGCGTCGGGGCCACACCTGCCACCTCACCTCGCATCAACACCCAAACATGGTGGTGCCGACGACAGCATTTTATCCCCGCCTAACATTTCCTTCAATTATCATACACACTTTTTATATATCTCATTCATCTTAAACTATACACACCAATCTTTATCATGTAATTCACTGTCATCCCTTACAGAAGTATCTGCACGTCCCAATGCCATGAATTATGGTATAAAATCTAACATCCCATATCGCCTTCGCCTTTACCATACACACTTGTTCTTCATCATTCTTTGTTGTATTACGCTTTCACTTAGACTGTTAACCTGTTCATTACAAGGTCTGCCCCAATCAGCATATTAATCAACTGACGGCAGCAAAAACAAAATACAAATGTCGCCATCGTACTGGAAAAAAAAATAAATAAATAAATTAGAGGGACCGAAACTTAACTCTTACGAGAGGCTTCCTTTGAGTTGCATGTAAACATCTGGCGACAGCAAGAATAAACGTCACCGTACAGAAAAAATTATCGAGATAGGTGGTGCTTAGCTTGGTCCCAACCGTGATTACACATGCTGCAACACAACGTATCCCCTATATTCATCGCTACACGGATTACAGAAAAAAGAAAACACACAACTATACAACGAAATTTACGGTCGTATTAACCAGTGTGTAGGCAAGCCCTCAGTTTTTTATGATAATTTCTAAAGCACCTGGTGGATTAAATGTGCCTGGCTTCTTTGAATCGCGCATAATTGCACTCTGTAATGTAGCTACGGTGGGATGAAGGCGAATAAAATCTAATAATCCTACGAATACTGTCAATGACCGTCAGGAACTGAGGGCTTGCCTACACCACTACCCACCAAGTTCAAATACTGTAATATGACCATGCACTCGTTTCTTCCATTTTATTTTTGCAGCAGCTAGCATTGGACAAATTTTATATGGCAATAGGACGATCCTTCATTGTGAAGGAATTCAAAAAGTTACCGTAACATTCTTACAATTAAACCGAGTCACAAAGATATAAATTTGGCAACCTTTTTACCGATATCACATTTTAAAATTATTTACCATGCAGTACAAACCTAAACACTGTACGGAATGATGTTGCTGATGGCTAAGAAGGAATGTATATAATACTGCGAGCACTGGTAAACATAAAATGGCAAATCTCTGTCATCCAGTCATTTATTGCCCCACCAGGAACGTACGGTACCAATAGGAGCACTGGACTAATCAGTCTAGACATTTATGACAGGTGACAAGTCGCTCAAACCTGGGTGGCAACTGGCTATTAAAGCAATAAACACCCACTTCCCCTAGGATGCAAATCCTCATGGGCCACATCCGGTTGGAACGCCTCAAACCACAACACCACCAGACGCCAAGTTAGTTTTATATATATATGGTTACAGCCCAATGCAGTCAATGGTTTCCTGGGCGACAGGAAACTATTTGGCTTGTCACCTAGTGTAAAGTCACTTGACAGTAACACTATATTGAGTTACATCGGGTTTAGACGGGAGTAGCTACACAGGGATGGTGGAGTGGTGATAATTTAAAAAATGGAAAAAAAAAAGATAGGAGGAAAAAATTTATCACAAGATTAAATAACTCGCAGTTTTCTTTGCCACTTGCCACCCAGTGTTGCCATTGGGGTGCAGCTGTCTTGTATCACCGCTCATTATTCTCTTCGACGCTTCGCAGGATGACATCACAAGAGTTACAAGAGCCCTCTACCCAACAAAAAATCAACAGTGTGAAGTGAATCATGAGATCTACGTTCTGGTGTTAAGAGAATTCTGTTGTGACGGACTGCACGGATGGTGTAGGCCTATATCATATTGTGGTCTCCATATTTTCTTTGTATTTTTCGTCTTTTTACAAATACTTTCTTTTTTGGGGGGACATACTATTTCCGTTACCTATCACAACTCAATCTGCTTCAATTTTATAAACATTAAGGCCTATACTAATACCTACTACTTCCCAACAATACAGACGTTTTAACGCTCCTTTTCGTTCGGTACAGTACGAGAGTCAACGCGGTTCCAGATGTTCAAGTATCGTACACCTTTATGGCAGGCGAAGTTATCAAGTTATTTAAGATTCATCGATGTTTGCGATATGCTAAATCATACTTTTGATGCACGTTACCGTACTGTCAACATAGATCTTCGGATGCACAAAGGGTAGCGTGGTGGTCTATCATAATACTTAAACATTTTACGCTCGTTTAGTCTCATGCACTGATTAGTGAAGAAATTCCTTGTCAGGTTGTTTGTGTTCAGAGGAATCAAACTTAAAAAACGAAAAGTTCTATAAGAACCTGTAATTCATCACAAATACAGCTCCCAACTTATTAAAATTTTCTCTGGATGACTATGCCTTCAATGGTTGCTTTATCATTTTTCTAATTTCACAGTAGATATCAGGCATAGTCTATGTAACAACCACCCTAGAGAGGACCATTAGGTGTGTTCTCTGCTTGTTATATTTCTAATTTCACAGTAGATATCAGGCATATTCTATGTAACAACCACCCTAGAGAGGACCATTAGGTGTGTTGTTTGCTTTACCCTCGCAATCCTTGATGACTTTGCCTCATTTTGTCTTCGTATGCTACGACATCTATAGCCTATGGTATATAACGGACCAGGAAGTGCCAAAGTAACAGACAAAATTATCTTAAACATAGTATTGCAATATGAAACGTAGTCTTTATCAAAATCATAACTAGATGAACTTATGAGCCTCAATCAATCGTAATTATTATAAATATGATAAACATTAAAAGATGACGGGACATTACAAGGTGAATTCAGTCCTGTACAAATACAACTAGCCTAGCGCGAATATGAGAAGAATAAAGTCTACACAGGCGTTTGTGTCAACTCGTGTTCTTGGTACGGTATTGTTGCGAAGGCGTGTTCCTCCGATGGCAGGGTCAGTCGACACAAATCATGTAACCTACGCTAAACTGAACCGGTCTGATGCATAAAATGGGGCCGATTCCAATTCCCCTTAGTATTCAACATGTATGTTACTGTTCATGATCGCTGACAGGAACACGGATACCGGTATGAAAGATTGTGGTGATGGATACTGCAGTTCTTAGTCTTGGAACGGAAAGAAAGATGTTAGTAGCTAACACTTAAGTACCGGTACAAAATATCCGAAACCGACATCAACCGTAAGAATCATCAGATGAGGCTTTGTTCCCACCTTTTTTTCTTTTTCTTTTTTTTCTTTTTTTACGTGTCTGACTCTGGGCAATGGCTTCAGGGCCTATCCCAAGGCCTAGTGACCTAGTACTCCTACACACCTAGATCACATGTGACCACTTCGGCGCTAACACCCACCGTTCATACTTAATACATACCGGTACTAGGGCTGTTTCATACAGGACTGGTGTACTGGTATTAGCGTGGGTGTTTTTATATGTCGGCGCGTCTTCTGGTAGATCAGTAAAGTATGTTATGAAGTTCAAATCCTTAAACTGTTCCAAGCCCCAGCCGGGGTTCATTCCTGGGCCCATTAGGACTGCAGGCCGCCTCTCTACTGATTCAGCCACCGGCTCCCCCAAGTTTAAGTGCGGTCAATCTATCGAAACTTTAAATAAAAGAATAAATTCAGTAAGCACGTCATTTTATTCAAAAGTATCACACACACACACACACACACACATATATATATATATATATATATATATATATATATATATATATATATGCATATATATATATATATATGCATATATATATATATATATATATATATATATGCATAATCATCTCATTTAATCTCATCTGCCGTTAGAGTGTCCACTGCAGGACCGGCCTATCCCAACCGAAGCGGAGACGATACAGCCAATATATCTCTACTAAGTGGCTTAGGCTGTCTGTTAGAGATTGCATGTAGGGTGAGAAGTGTCAGTAAGTGTATTGTAGTGTTGGAGTGGCTTTGAATGTGTGTGTAGTCTGTGAACCACGTGTAATCGGCCAGCCCAAGCCGACTGAGTGCAAGCATACTTTTAAAGTATGCGACACTGGTTCAACTACAGCACCCCTAATGTCCGCCAATGCAGTACGTGACCAGAAGAACGCTCCCAAAGTTTATTACTCTGGCGGGGCGCGAACCCTCGTTCTTCAGGGTACGAAAACGCACACTTTACCATATATATATATATATATATATATATATATATATAGTTTGACTACGCCCTTATGGTCCACATACGGTTGGAGCGCCTTAATCCACTAGACAAAAAAGCTTCTATTTGGTTAAATGGTTACCACACAACGTATTAAATGGCTTCTTGGTCTACAGGAAACCATTTGGTTTGTCACTCAGTGTTGAGTCACCACAGCCTAAGGTATGGGAGCACTACAAACGGATGGTGGATGCGCCGCACTGTATGAGTGTATCACTTGTTTTGTCTGACCTCCCTCCCCTAATTCCCTCATCTTTCCTGTCACTTTTTATTACTCTTCTTTCCTTTTCAGGTGGCTTTACATTGAGTGACAAGCCTAATTATTTCCTGTAAGCCAGGCAATCATTTACATCGCTGGGTGGTAACCATATAACCAACCTACAAACGTTCCCTGTCAACAAGTGGGTTGGCAGAGGGTTAGTGCCCCTCTCCGTAAAACCACTAACTCATACAAACGGCCACCCCTTACACGATTACTGTACTGCTTCTGGTCAGATATATATTTTTTTTTTTTTCATAACAACAGAGGAACGAAAAGCAAATTAAAAAAAAAAAAAAAATAAGGGCACAAGCATTATCGAATGCTGTATGGTACTTTACATCCAACCACGGCAGTGCATTCATCATAGCTACACATTCGGAACGGTACAACTAGCCTTCAAACCCAGATATACTGTAATTCCGAAACTGTTAAGTAACAAGAAGCACCCCTTACGGACGCGTCATCTCCCACTCAAGTTACCGTATCGTGTTCTTTTGAGACCGCTCACTGCAGAACACAGTATGTTACTACAGCTCTTGTTAGTTTTGTACTCACCAAGCCACGATTCCGGCTCATACTGGGAAATAGTCCACATAGGCTACATTACTACACTCATACCCTCTACCCCTACAGTCAAGGGAAGAATTTCTAGCTGAATGAAATATCCTGGTGTTATCCAAGACAGTAAATAAGACGTCCCCTTGCTGGACGTTACTGAAGCTTTCTAAATTCGCTGTTATTAAGATCCTGCTGTGCGCGGTGGAACAATAATGTTATGAACATAATTATAAAGCACGGAACTCACTTCGTTAATGCTGGGGTAGATACTATATTTCTACGATTTGTCCGGTAAGGTGCTATTTATTATTTGGATAGTTAATTACTGTCTTATACTACGTTGTGGGATGCTGGCATTCTTACGGGTGATTTCAGTTTACTACCGGTAGTCGGAGATCCCAGAATGGTAAACCAACCAGACACAGATGCTGTAATAGCATTTGCAGCCTAACTTCGATTATTTCGAATAACCAACAACAACCAAGTCCATGTCAATACATATAGTAATATTTGTACCATACGATATTTAATATTCTTCTGTGTATTAACGTCACATACAGAATTCATAGGGTTATACAGTACTTAGTATTTAAGTTCGGCATAGTCGCGGGAACCTTGGCTAATAATAGGCTACTGTACAGTAACTACATACTGTTGCTTTACTGTCAGACTAACATGGCCGTTTACCGTAAGCTGAATCAACAACAAATAGATTAGGCCACTGAGTTTACTGTGAATATAAGCGGAAGGGAAAGTATCAAGAATATTAGCCATGAACTACTGATAAAAACGGGCAGAATGGGTTGTTAGGGGATGATACTTGTCGGTAGACTGCCATAACTATTAAAATTTCACATTAGCGCTCTTCATGAACCAGTTTTCACTCAGTGGCCGCGAATCAGTTTGTAATTACCGTAGTTGGTTAACCTACGAAAAAAATTACCTTGTATATTATCAAAAAACAGTATTTCAACATCTAAAATGAAAACGGACGGGGCATGTCCCCACTACCACCCTGACAATGCCTCTGAATCTAACAGCAGCAAGAATCACATCGTGGCACTAACACTACGCTTCTCAGATAACAATCGATATCTACATAAGGCGTTATATTTTCATGTTTGTCAGCCTTCCATTAATTTTTCATCATGGAGTCTTGTAATACAACGTCAGATCATGCCAATATACACATTCAATTACTTACACACGTTAACACTGACCACAACTCCTTACCACCACAAACCATCTGCAGAATGACTGACATACATAAATTATATATATATATATATATATATATTATTGATGTTCTTGTTTCTGAATTACCATTTTATTCTGTGAATGAGTGGTAGCGCATTGTGGAGTATAACAAAAGAATAAAAACGTACAAATGACAGCCTATAAAATTATACCATAAATATTCTACTCTTACATCTCGCAAAATAACTGTACTCCATTAATGTTGAAGACCATGTGGCCGTTCACTGGGGCAAGACAGGGCAGATCGCAGTGGCTGGGTGTGGGTGGGTCGCTTGAGTTCAGTATAACCAGTGTACTGTTCTAGGTTTGGGAACTTCTTACCTGGAATAGTTGCGATGTGTTCGCTCTAGAAACAACTATTTCCTGTGTATGATCACCACACGAGCTACAGTTTCATTAATCCAAGAGTGGGCAGCTATGTTGTGTCTGTGTGAACTAGGGTCAGTCCGTCACTCACTAAAACAGACTAAGAGGAGCGAAAGCCGCCTACACCCTGACCACAGCCAGATGCACACTGGACCCTTCCCCTGGCGGAACTTGGCTGCCTGCCTCCGTCCCTCAACCATCACCCTCACCGTTGCCAATATCACTGGCGCCCACACCCTGACGCCCACATGAGTTAGCAGTTCATGTCGGTTTTAAAAAATCATGCTCTACATTTTGTAGCAATAAATTTAAGTGGAATAACAAACTGTTGCTGCACCTTAGGAACCTACGTCTTCAAAATGCGTTGAACCTCAGTCCACCGCACCAAATGCCGATCAAATGCTGATTGATGGCGATGTCAGTATACTGCATGGCTATACGTTCATCAGACTCAACTATAACATACAATGCTTAATATTCCTTTAACTAAATGCATGATCATAAGCGGAATATCGCCAAGGATGACCCAGTAAATACTGTACAACGTTTAAGCATTGGTAACAACGCTGGAGGCAAGCAGATAGTCTCTTTATAGCCCAACCTAAAGATGCTCAGTTAACACTTGAAGCAGATTTCTCTTATTATAAACTTTTTTTTTACGAATCCTTCAGCGATAAACTGCTCATGGTAATACCATAACCTCTAACATAAATATAGGTAAGGCAAATCTGGTACTCTACTGAATGAAACCGAGGGTACTTGCTTCGCACACAATTTACAACCCCGATAGAACAACATTGGATGTTTCCTTACTTGAATTTCATCTTTGTACTCTTTGTCAGGGAAGCAGTGTTATTGCCTAGGCATATATCAGATCAATTATTTCAACAAGGTTATTAATGTTTCCTGAGATAGATTCATGGAGTTCCATGCGGGGCTAGGATGGGAGACGTTAGCAGGGTGAGAGGGGCAGCCTGCCCGAGGTACAAGGACTACACGCTGATGGCGTCTCATTTTCCTTACTTGGTAGCCCTTGGGATAGCCGAACAGAACTCTGTACCTCATTACTTACATGAAATTTAAGTCTACGAACTAGTCCTCAGTCATGTAGGGAAACTTATACTGAAGTTGCAGGCCAGGGAAAAATCGTCTTTGTGTTACTCCCTACCGAAATCAGGAAGGACTGACTGAAATATTGTTATAAAGATATAGCCTAGAGTTCATATCAGAAGGTGACAAGCACTTGAAAGGATTAGTTAGATTCACTCTCTTGATGTGTGTGCGTTTCAAGCCAGGGAATCGCATTATAATACTTCTAGCAGTGATCGGCATATTCTTCAGCCTCAATCAGTGGTATGTCCTGTTTTCATTGCGAAAAAATATACCAGACTCCTGAAATTGTTGAGCCCCCAGTCACCCTACCTACTGATGGTCGCATTTAATACAGGATCAAGTGAATAAAGTAAATGAAATTTTATTAACTTATTCTCTAATTTCTGGTATACATTTGACATTGCCTCAAACAATATCGATTGTAATCATCCACCTTGCTCGTATTTACACTATCAGATTATCTTTCCAGTCGCATGAAGGTTACGAAATTCTCAGGATAGCCTATATTGTACACTACGTACTGTTATCAGTCCCTGAACGTGGAGCACTGGCGCCGTCACGGTAAGGGGACATGAATGAACTGCAACAGCAACCTGCACTTTGCTTGGCTGGTTTTATAAGCGACACCTGTCAACACGTTTAACCCGTATTTTTGTCTCCTATGAGAAACCCTAGGGTGGGATCAATTCTCTGCCGTAACATAGATTTGTTATAGCCGAAAGAAACAAAGGCATGGGAAACTTTGCAGTCTTCTTTTCTCGTCCTTCCTAAATATATAAACCTACGACACTTTTCCTCTCGTAACCAAGATTTGTTTTCGAAGGAGGAACGAGATACGATAAGACTGTACTTTCTTCGTCCTGTCGTTCCTGGGAATATAAATATAGTAGTGACATGAAACTGATCGGAAGTTTGCCCGTGAATCTGCCTCCTGCTCCTTGAAGTCGAGACACCACTGTCACTGGAGAAGTGGCCTACTCTAATCCAGCTACATGCATGCGTATGAATGAAGGCGATGTGCAGTGGAAAGATGTCTGCCACGGTATTTAGAGTATTTTTATGTCACCGAGGGAACTTTGATAGGGTGCAAACATGCGAAAATACATTATTGCTGCACTTACGAGTACTTACGTGCTCGTAGTAAGTGGTGGCGACCATCATTCACTCACTTGATGTAATGCTGCCTACTTTTTCCTTCACATTTATTCTATCTCTGCGTCTGCCCATCTCTACTCATATTTCCCCTCCTGTCTTCCTATTACTTTTTATTACTCTTGTTTCCACTTCAGGCGGATCAACACTGAGTGACAACTCAGAAACCATTTACAACGCTGGGTGAAAATCATATAACCAGATAACGGGATACTGTGAAGCCTGCTATGATGCCCCTGCTAGCGGAGCGTGACGCAAATGCGGCATCCAGCCAGGAGCCAAACATCCACACTTTTCCCCGTGCTTAGCTGTCGCGGGTCGCTGTCAACAAGGGAACGTCAGTTCACTGCACGGGACAGCCCTGCAGAGGAGACTGTTTGCCTGCGGTTGACGGGTCTGCTCAGACAGACGGGTTGATTAATATCAACTTACATGCTCGCCCCCCGAGAATCATACGCAGACCTAGGTGATTAATTTGTACCCAAACATGGTATGCGCCCAGCCACCCGAGACCTCAAGGGTGACAAGATACCGTACAGGTTCCCCTTAAGATCTCACTGCATTCGACGTAAAGTTAGTTTAAATTTCAGTGGAATACGCTGGATTTTTTTGAGATGTTGATTGTGGGGATGGGCACAAAAATGACCTCTCTCTCTCTCTCTCTTTCAAAACTATATGTATGTATGTATATATGCACAAGTGTATACGAGTAGGTATATGCGCTTACAACTACGCTCTAACTGTACTGTCCATCATATCGGGGACTTGACTTCAAGTTGCCTAAACATATTGAAACTTTACTTCAAAGCCTAAGATAATTTTATCATTACTTTAATTCTTCGCTAATATGAGAAATTAGAGGCCCCTCCAAAGGGGGAATCACATCAGCCGCAAGCCGATACATATGCAGCCCGGCTCGGAATATAACTTTGACCTTGACCTACTTTCACCAATTTCGAACTCGTAGGAGATTTTCATCCCTACTGCACACCTGTAAAATTTTGTGAGGATATCTTGAGCGTTTGCGAAGGTATCGTGCTAACAAACACACACACAGACTGACAAACTGAAAACAATACTCGCAGGAGATTTTCATCCCTGCTACACACCTGTGAAATTTTGTGATGATGCCTTGAGTGTTTGCGAAGTTATCGTGGTAACAGACACCTACTTTCACCAATTTCAAACTCGTGATCGATTTTTTTTCCCCTACTACACACCTGTAAAATTTTGTGATAATATTTTGATCGGTTGCGAAGTTATCGTGCTAACACACACGTTCCTGACCATCCACCTTTGCTGAACTTTTTCAGTGTCTCAGTTACACAGAGAGTAGGCCAGCATGCTCTCCAGTACAAATTTCTCTAACTATCTTCACCAAACTACATGCACAGTACACACTACACTTCCTATTCAAAATTTGTATTTTGTTTTTCTCTTGGAGGGAACTGTTACTGCGGGCTCATGGCCTTTGGTTCCTTCTTCCTCGCATAAACACACACACACACACACACACACACACACAAACTGAAAACAATATCAGCTTCGCTATCGCGGCTGGTGAATGTTAAATGAAATAGAAACTGCTACAACAGTGTGGATTACGATAACGTTCATTACCGCAAGGACTTCATACCCAACCTAAATTCTTGGGTAATACTATCTCTACCTATCCACAGCCAGACGCCATAATCCCATAAGGGGTAGCCGTTTGAGTATATAAGTTGTTTACGAGGAGGGGCACTAACCCTCCGCTAATCCACTTGTTGACACGTAGGGATAACTCCTCTATCTAATTTTAGGGTGAGCCCTGGGGAACTGGTGAAAATAATGTAAAACAAAGTGAATCAGACAAATATTGTATGTACTGTATTGTAAATTAAATAATACACTAACTTAGCAAATTTGGGTACTTTTAACAACTGCGTGAAAGTCATTATCCTGTACGCATCTGAAACAAATATTCATGATTACGGCTAACTCCACAGAAATGGCCACCAGTAATTATTTGTATGTCCCCTAATATCCGTTCTAGTTGAGAACTATTTCTAAATTAATATTTACCCGTAACCGTAAAGGAGGCCTTTATCGTTCACTTCAACCGCACGGAGAAGCTCTTCCTGGACTTTCTTATTTTAAGTTGCTTTTGTTTCAACATATTGGTACATAATTAAAAAAAAAAAAAAAAAAAAAACTTCCTTGTGCATAAGGTGTAAGTTTTCATTTACACAACTAGCCTACCATGCACTTCAGAACAACATGATATTAAATTATTATGAAGCCTTTAATGTTCTGGGAAGTCTTAGATAAACAAGGAGATTAACACTGCCTCCTCATGCGGGTATGATGAGGTGGTAGTTTGATATTAACCCTTTTGCCCCCAGTGTCCTCATTTTAGGACGGAACTGGGCATTTTCAAGAGTTAATAGAGAACCCCGGGGTAGGAACCTATGAACTTCGCGACTGTGAGACGACATACGGAGGGCAGTACGCTTAGTACCCGTCCAGCACAATCCCTCACACAGGAACCCTGGGAGCTAATGGGTTAAGCACTGGCAAGTCTATCAGTTTAAGTACGAAGTTAGACGGGATGAACTGAATGCCGTGAAAGTTATGACGTGTGTAATGATATGGCGGTGATGGTACGACTAGTGTTGTGGTGTGACTGATGGTGTAGTGGTGTGACTGGTGCGGATGAGTGAGTGGTGTGTGACTGGTCGTGCTTTATGACTGACGCAGTGAGGTGGTGTAACTGCCGCGGTGGTGTGGCTGGTGAAGTGACTACTGTATTGATGTAGTGGCGCGCCGGTGGTGCCATGGTATGACTGGTGGTTTGGATGGTGTTGGTGTGAGATGTGTGGTGGTATGACTGGTGCGGTGTGACGAGTAAAGATGTGGTGATCGGTGTGGTGGGGCGCCTGGTGCTGTGACTGTTGTGGTGGTGGGATTGGTGTGATGCTGTAACTGACGATGTCATGCTGTGATTGGCGGTGTGATGCTGTGACTGGTGGTGTGGGACTGTGACTGCTAGTGTGGTGTGACTGGTTGTGCTGGTGTGACTGTTGGTGTATTGGTGTAGTGATGTGACTGGTGGGTTGGCAATGTGACGAGGTGAGCTGGTGCGACTGGTGTGCTGGTGCGACTGGTTTTGTGGTGTCACTGGTATGATGGTGCGACTCATATGGCGGTGTGATTAATGTGGTGGTGTGGCTGGTGGTGTGCCTGATTCGCGTGACTGACTGATGTGGAGACTGGTGTGACTTGTAGCATGGTGTAACTGGAGATGAGGTGATGAGACTGGTGCGGTAGTGGGACTGGTTGCGTGGTGGTGTGGCTGCTGACTGGTGTAATGGAGTGACTGGTGGTATGACTTATGATGTGACTGGTCTCGTGGAATAGTACAGAGGTATCCATGACGAGTGTTTGCCAAGCCTTAAATAAACATAGGCTTAACTTCGTGTGTGTGTGTGTGTGTGTGTGTGTGTGTGTGTGTGAGAGAGAGAGAGAGAGAGAGAGAGAGAGAGAGAGAGAGAGAGAGAGAGAGAGAGAGAGAAACTAGCAATGAATATGAATGATTGTGTGTGTGTGTGAGAGAGAGAGAGAGAGAGAGAGAGAGAGAGAGAGAGAGAGAAACTAGCAATGAATATGAATGATTGTGTGTGTGTGTGTGTGTGAGAGAGAGAGAGAGAGAGAGAGAGAGAGAGAAACTGGCAATTAATATGAATGATTGTGTGTGTGTGTGTGTGTGTGTGTGTGTGTGTGTGTGTGAGAGAGAGAGAGAGAGAGAGAGAGAGAGAGAGAGAGAGAGAGAGAGAGAAAGAGAAACTGGCAATGAATATGAATGATTGTGTGTGTGTGTGTGTGTGTGTGTGTGTGTGTGTGTGTGTGTGTGTGAAACTGGCAATGAATACGAATGATTGTGTGTGTGTGTGTGTGTGTGTGTGTGTGTGTGTGAAACTGGCAATGAATACGAATGATTGTGTGTGTGTGTGTGTGTGTGTGTGTGTGTGTGTGTGTGTGTGTGTGAGAGAGAGAGAGAGAGAGAGAGAGAGAGAGAGAGAGAGAGAGAGAGAGAGAGAGAGAGAGAGAATGAAAGAAACTGGCAATGAATATGAATGATTGTGTGTGTATGTGTGTGTGTGTGTGTGTGTGTGTGTGTGTGTGTGTGTGAGAGAGAGAGAGAGAGAGAGAGAGAGAGAGAGAGAGAGAGAGAAACTGGCAATGAATATGAATGTGTGAGTGTGTGTGTGTGTGTGTGTGTGTGTGTGTGTGAGACAGAGAGAGAGAGAGAGAGAGAGAGAGAATGAAAGAAACTGGCAATGAATATGAATGATTGTGTGTGTGTGTGTGTGTGTGTGTGTGTGTGTGTGTGTGTGTGTGTACTGGGTATGTATATGAGTTGGTTTGTGAGCGTATGGGTGGTGGTATCAGGTTGCCACACCCCAGCTGTTGTGCAGGTCACGAGATGGAAGGTCACTCTCTAACTTAAATTGTTCTTATTTCTCAGTACCCCATGCGCTCTCTCTCTCTCTCTCTCTCTCTGTCCTCATTATATGCTCATCGCCATTCTCAGCAATTTCCCCCCTCCCCCCTATTCCCACATACACATCACATCACATCACATGAAAACGAGTCTCATACACAATCCCAGACACTACACTCCAGGCACAATGATAAGGCCTATTTTGGCGGGGTCAAATGGGATCGGATTAGGATCGAGGCGGATTACTGATCCAGAAGGGCCACACCAACATCGTCCAGCAGTTTACGATCGGCTTGTCCTGTTGCCATGGCGACACCCCTATGCCCCATCTGACTGTAAACAAAACGATGGGGGTTGAAAGTTCAGACTGGAATGATTTGGTCAGCAGTAATTCTGCTCTCATTTTATGCAATACGGTCCCATTACTGATGAAGCCCGACACAGTTGAGCCCCTCATACCTAGCTTAGTAACTGGCAGTAGCATTTATCAATATATTATTAAAAAAAACAAGTAAATACGGCACTTACAATGTAGGAGCTGACGCTATATTTGTTTTACTGTGACGTGACAATCCAGGATCGCCCAGCTCAGTCCACCTGTGGGAGGTGGACTGCTTCAGATCGATCCGTGATCATATTTCTCTCTAATCCAGGACCAGGACTGTGCCTCGCCAAAACAGGATCTGCTGTCGGGACTGACTTTATCTCGACCCGGGATTGATCCGGGATTAAACCTTCTCTCGCCAAGACGTGCCTTATAACTCATGCGCTTACGCTTTAAACTGGTAAATGGTAAATACCGATGCTATATAACAATATGGGTACAAAGCAACGACACCCTGTCACTGGAACATATTACTGTTATTTACTCCAATTATTATCTTGTCCTAGTGACAGCAGTAGTCCGCTGAAAGCATATTCACGGCGATGAGTGGCAGTGGCACCCCCTCTCAGTTACATCTCGCGTACCCTTCACACTGTCTACTCTCCTCCCTTCGGTTTCACTTACTTTCATCATAATTCGTAACTACTTCAGTACCGTCTCTTTATCATTTATTAATATAATGGGGGATCACACGAGTAGTAATGAGCGTTTGGCTAGAACTGAAAAGAGGATAGGGTTGCTTGGATTTGTATGATTTGGTAATGGGTTACTTGTATGTTATGTTGAAGATTTCATTATACGGCATTGCTCATCCACACCACAATACGGTACTAGATCATATACCGTAAGATCTGACACCTGCCATTAATTGAAGCGAGTCATAACTTTCAGTACTGTGGGAATCATTTAGTGTCAGAACGTCTTCCAAGTTGCTGCAGCTGTTTATTTTTATTTTTTTTCTAGTAACCAAATTTTCCTCACCTTTACTTTCTCCATTGCCAGTGTCTTCTTCCCTAACTACCCACCACTGTTGTATCGCTCGAACCCAGTACATGTCCCTCAACCCAACACCCCCACGCCTCCCTAGTTATACTCCCCACCCTCCGCCCTTTTACCCTCTGTCCCGTGGGTTCGGGTGAGGTGGGAAGGGGAAGGGGGAGGTGTTGCGTTACAAAAGAAGGTTACCATCATATACTGTACATACAGTACTTATTGTAAATACAGTTTACTATTAGGACTCATTAATAATATCCATGATGTTTCGTCTCGCTGAATGTTTCTTAATTTTTCCTCGCCACCAACTTGGTATACTTCCCCTAAAACTTTTTGAGTGTAAAATATACCGGTATTGTTTCTGGACTGCTCCCTGTCTGACGCCTGCACCACCCCACGGCCACTGACATCCCTCCCTCCCTCCCCCTCTCCTGTGAGGACAGTGGCGGTGACTCAGACCACATGTACTGAAAGGGAATATGGGACTCTCCTCGAAGGGTACAAGGAAAAGTGTCTCTCTCTCTCTCTCGCACACACACACACACACACACACACACACACGTACGGCGAGCGCGCGCTGTACGTGTGGGCAACCTAACGGTGTCAATATATGAAATTCTCTATTAGCGTTCGTGCTTTGGTAACTAACAGGCAAGGCAGTCAACACCAACTTTTAGCTTAGTCAGTACAGGAGCAGGGGGAGGTAATTACAACGCTACCTTCTGCTATTTCATCAAAATTAAGGCAAAATACCCATTGTTCTGACGTACGTACAGTCGGCCACAGGAAAAAGTATACACCTCTGGTCCCTTCTTGGAGGATTTTAATAAGTAACACTGCCCTGAACAGTATCAACAACTGAACGGAAAAGGATCATCCTGAGCTGTCTCCCTTCCTATCTGATATAAAACATCTGTCGAGAAAATGCTATACTTTTTGTGTTTATATTTCTCCCTTTGTATACTTTTTCCTGTGGCCGACTGTACATGAAAGTCGATAATGGATCTTCCAGCTTAGTTGGTCTCACAGGTCTACGTGCATTTGTCTTGGGACGGTTTCTAATAAGAATTTTGCATTCTGACGGGGCCTGAATAAATCGGAGGTAGCTCTCGCGCTTCACGACCGTAGGGTCGGCAGTTCGAGCCACCATCAGGGTAGTATATTTCTGGTGAGAGATGTAGCGGTCTCTCCAATGATCTCTCCTTGCCTTGCAGCGCTATGTGGTCCATTGGCCCTAGGTCGGGTGATTCATCCACCCTCTCCCCCACTTTTCTTTTTTTTTACAATCTTGGCTGCAGTGCATTTTTTTTTTCTTTTTTAAGGATGAGGCGGAGTTGACCTTCATAAGCCTCTCCACTAAATACATTTATCCCAACTTCAATCTGTCTTCCTTATCATTTACAACTGTAGCGCCACCAATACAACAGTCAACATTTTCACCAAGTTTCCTTTTCTTGTGTTTTAGCTAATCTTGCCACTAAGCCACTTGGCCCTCGGTGTAGAGGGAAGCCTTACTCAACAGCGTTCCATCCTTTAACCTGCACTATCCGGAACGTCTAACCTTTCCTCGTTTCTTCCGGAATTAAAAGAGTACAGTAAAGAGAGTTCATTTCTCAGTTAAAACTGCATTTGCATGTTAGCGGATTGTGTAAACATTCTGTAGGCTAATATCGATGACAGGCACACAATCAGCCAGTACAACTCTTGACTTACACTAACGAGGTACATTACTTTCCGCACTGGTCATCTTTTCCCTATTTGTACTTGACAAACATGAGAAAGAGTTAAGTCAGTCTGTTTTCCGCCCTCATCAGCGACTGGTCCTGCCGGCAACTTCATAATTCTAAACACTTACAGATACAGAGATAACATTTAGTTTCTTTAGTTACACAGCCTGAGACCTCAAGCCTTTGATCGACTTTAGTGCAAAACCATGATTGCAGTACCTACTCACATGGACTTTATACATTTAAAAAAAAAAAAAAAAAAAAACATTCTTGCCGACAGGGAAACAAGTAGGTACAGAACCTTCAGGCGTCCTCCGATTAATGGTCTCGCTGATGAGGGGCGTGGGAGGGTAATTTCTGTGTGGTGTGGTTGTGTCGCCACTAGACTGCAGGAATTAAGCATCTCGTCTGAAAATTGTTAGTAAGAGACAGGCGGACAGGGTCTCTCCTAGAATCCAAGAAATGCTCCCTCATCTAAACAGATAAATCAGTTCAAGCCCCCCCATAGAAAAAAAAAAAAAAAAAAAAAAAAAAAAAAACGAAAGAAAAAGTCGCCCTATACCTTTGACCAAGAATTTTGCAGTATTTGACTCGATTTAATCCCTGCCGGGCAGATTCTTTTAAAGGTAGTTTATTTCCCCCGAATCATTGTCTTCTAACCACTGTAAACAGTAACAGTACCTTAAAATGATTCTAACAGCTTGGTCTGTGCAGACCTTCATTATGCTTCATAAATTATGAGATCTGCCGCTCGGCAAGGGTTTAAGTTTGATGATCTTCAGGTTTCAAAGAAGACCCGTTAAAGACTTACTTGAATCGTTTCAGAGGGGAAATGAATAATACTATTCGAAAAACTAATATATGGAGAGAAATACTGCAATTATAAATGTGAGAACTACCAAAACAACACATAAGCACATGAATACTATAACATCTTGGTCAAAAAGTGTGTGCAACATTATGTACCACCAAAGCCCGTCAACATACGGAGATAACACCGAGACAACTAGAAAGGATTTGGACAAAGACGTAAGAAAAACTAGTTACAATCACTCATGCAATGATTGAGAAATTGTAAACATACAGCTGTCAGACTGGTGTAGATCCAAAAAGCGTGTGTGTGTGTGTGTGTGTGTGTGCGCCCACTTAGTCTGGCAGGGGACGCCATGTTATCACCTGTAGTGCACGGGTCCTGAGGGCGGACTGTTGGTGGGCGGCTCGGGAGGTCAGCCTTGTCGCGCACTCGAACCGGAGGGGGGACGGGGGATGACGGAGGGGGGAAGGGGCGGAGGAAAATGGAAATGGGGAAGATGGAATAGAGGAGGGAAGGAAGAGTGTGGGAAGAATGACAGGAGGAAGAAGCGAGGGGATGAAGGAGCGATAGAAGAAAAGGAGTGAGATGGGAGCAGCATGGGAGATGGCAGAGGGAATGAAAGAGAGATTACGGAGGGGCAGAAGGGGAGGTAACAAAAGGGAGAAGAGATAAAGGTAGAGGGAAGTGGAAGCGATGTAAGCTGGGAATGAAGAGGAAGAATGGTTAGGTGGGGGATGAATAAAGAGAGGTAGGAAGGAAGGAAAAAGCGACGAAAATGGAAAGGAGTGAAATGTGAAAAACATGAGAGAGGAAGGAGAGGAGGAGGGGGGGCGGGGAGAGAGGGAGGGAGAGAGAGAGAGAGAGAGAGAGGGGGGGGGGAGTAACAGACGGAGAAGAGTCGACTTAGAAATGGGGTGGAATTATGTTTTCAGAAAATGAGAGCAAAGATGGAATGCGAAGGGTGAAAACTGCATAATGTAAGACGTTTTAGAGACGTAAGGAAGTACAGTATCCCAGTGAGGGCAAAGGACTCCTGGGACCAGCAACTTGATGATATTGTGTATACAAGAACCATTCATATGTTTAAAGAAATGTGTGAACAAACAGTATCAGAAGTCGGGACACCACAAGCATGGCTCACTCTTATAAAAATACATTTGAATTAGGTAAGGACAATAAAATAATCACACACACACACACACACACACACACACACACACAAACACACACGGAGGAAGCTGAAAATGTATATACGAGAAGAAGCGAGAACAGGGAGTAAAGTAATGGAGAACCTGAGAGGACATAAAACAAAGCGGTAAATTACTTTATAGATAATCAGATACCCACAAAAATACAAACTACGGTAACTTTTTGCCTTTTATGGACGCATTATTTTATTCTGGCTATCACAATACGATCAGTCAATGGATTGCTAAAAATTTCCTCAGTTGAACAAAATGGTCTGAACGTGGCCTTTAATAAACCCAAGTGAATTACTGGCATCAGAGACTATATATAACGTATCCAATCTAAGCACAAGTAAGCAACCTAGTGAGGGAGTCGTTACTTGTTCCTTCTTCCTCCATCCCCCTTTCCTGTACTTTCTGTTCCTCTTTTACACCTTTACTTTTGAGCATCATTATTTTGTTTCCTCCTTCTCTACCCTCGCCTCTTCTCTGTAGTTTTTGCTTCTAACTGCTAACATCTATTATTTTCGTCAGCTTCATTCATCACTTTCTAACAATTTCATCGTATTACTGAGAAGAGAAAGAAATATGACTTTTGAACGAGTTTTTGAAGAAAAGGGATGATTTGTACTTTTTCTTTAACCCTCTTGTCTGGGCTAATGGCAGTTGTTGGCAGTGAGGAAAGAGAGGCTTCTGGTTTCAAGTCAGACAGCTCCGACCAGATCACGTAGCACCAACTATCTTCAGGCAACCATTTTTCGCTACCAAGGAATCAACCATCATTGTCAAAGTCCAACCTCCTCCTATATGACTGTCAATGCTGTAGTACACTATCAATATGCACAGGGTAAAGGCACACGAATTCCTGCAGAGGAAAATGCATAAAAAATATCCTTCACGAAAGAAAGGCTGTTTGTGAGCTTTTATTTAACATTAATATCATATAGTGTCGTAACCAGAGTTATAAGCATAATGATCATGTACGGGAACTACAAGAACACAGCAGGTGGCATTCTCTACTCGCCAATGCTGGCTCTTGTGGAAGCGAAGTAATGGTAGAGACAACGCCTTCCATGGGATCAGACTTGTTTTTTCTATTCATTTTTTATGTTTTCACTTTATGAGTACTTCTACCATTCAAAAGCATACTAACGGACGAACGTGATAAACACGAAACATCGTGCTCTATTTCCCCTTGGTGGTTACAATATCTCTCAAACTCGTAAGTTCATCTGCGAGTAAATTCATCTGACGTTTTAGCCACAACAGAAGACAGAGCTTTTTAATTCCACAGCTTTCCCAATCACGAGTTTATTAACTCTCACACCTCAGTACTTTCCCAGTTGACGAGTTAAAATGCAGCCAGAGTAAAACAGATAAACTGTCCTCCAAGGCTAAAAGGGTTAATATGTACGGTACGTCCAAGCTGTTACTCATGTTTCAAATTGGTTGGTACTGAATATCGTGCTCAATACTCGTCAAAAGCATCATATAACAATCTTAAAAAAAAAAAAAAAAAAAAAAAAAAAAAAAAAATCTACCAATGTCCCACTAAACTCAACAGCATCCTGCATACTGTTACACCTAATAACAGTCATTTCTTCTTTGGTATCTTTTTATACCTTCCGCGTCTCCCTCTTTCCTCCATAACATCTGTTGATTACTCGCCTTTATTTTCCTGCCAAAGCAGAGGGAATGGTTCCGCTATTGCGCTTGTTGGCTTTGTGTGCGTAAGCCCCACTCCCGCGGTAACTCCACCCTTAGCACCAACAAGCACATACTTGTTCTCGCCTGCTGTCCCTAGCTCAACACAGCACGCCACAAAACGGAATGTATAAACTACTATAAATTACATAATAATGTGCATATAGCCCATTATATTAAAATTGGCTCTTTGAACAAAAAAATTTATTGTTATGGTCAACTGCACCACAAAGGCTAATACAAGTAAATGATACAGCCTCGTTTTGTCCTCTACTTCCTAAAAGTGAATCACGTTTGAGGAGAGCATCCTCGCACCCCAAACAGACCTGTCTCGCACTCCAGGTTAAGAACCGCTACTTCAGAGGGTTTGCACTGTCGTCATTAACTTCTGTGCGCTGCCACTATGATGGGAGAGTCGAGTAAATACTGATGTCACAATACACAAAGGCTCCGACAGAATTTCAATATATATCACGTAAGAAATGTCCAAGACACGTGAAAGTCTGCCCAAAGTTTGTTATAAGTACAAAGATAATATTCAACAAAGAGATGGATCCTTGTGTAGGAAGAGTGAAAGTAACTGAAGTTCATGGTCAAGTTATCCAATGACTGGAATGAACTTCCTCGAATATTTTACCCAGACATTATTGTCCGGTATTTTCAACAGGCCTTTACACAGCCGATCTCGAAAGTTATAAAAATCTTGATGCTTACCATCAGATGGTTTGTGGATGGATTCGAGACGTGCAATAAGTGTTAATGGGAAATGTGTAGTGAAAGTAAAGGTAGGTTAGACTTCATTGTCAGTTGTTAATCTAACGATTGTATACTTAAACGACATAGTGTACTAAATGTACTCCATAAAACAATGTGAGACGAAAATGTTAGCCACTCGGAAAATAATATTCACATCGAAGCACTCTCTTAAATTTTTAGCGTTCCCTTTGGTTCAGCCAATCAAATCTCAAGTGTCTCCACTCCTCACCCAGTGATGAAGTTTTTGTCCCTGTTTCGAATACCTCGGCAACCTGTAGTACTGTCTTTCTTGACCATGCTTATGACAGCTGTCAACATTGCAAGAACTCACCATTTTTAGCCTATACACGCCGAGAAAGAAAGACTATTGTACTAGGAAGCTAGCCTCACATATTGCTATACTCTCGCCATCATGGCGGACTTCAGGTCTATGTTAATTTTCGCCCGTCTAGCGGAGCAATAATGTAATCGCCTACGTCTGTGTCCCTGTTACGAACATATCTCACAGTCAAGTGGGCAACTTGTATCTCGGGATATGTGGCTTGAACTATTTAGATTTTGGCGAAGCTGCAATGATCTGCCTCCTATTGCCAGAGGACCTTAGAACACACTTTGCCATATCCTATAATTTATCCCTCCATGCCACAAAAACACATTTGTCTGGCGTATCAGAACAGACTGAGATATTATCTTGAAACTTAGTCTGAACTTGGACAACACTCTTCCTAATAAGGCCATATATTTTAACTGCAACCATTTTATTTGGGTAGAGATTTTTTTTTTTTTTTTTTTTTTTTTTTTGTGTGTGTGATGGGCGGCACGCATTCGTGGACGAATGCTTTGGCTGTCCTTTATTTAAGTATTTAGACAGTGCACAAGGTCAAAAAAATATTATCTTGATTCTGAATAAATATTTTTTTGAATTCGGAGATTGCTTCACCTAATGATCGTAGGGGGATGACTACCATAGTGCTCGTGTGGTAATAGACACTTGCCTACTCCGCCTACATAAGGGAACGTCCCTGGTCACAGCTGTCCTCAATACTCTCTCACAACCCTACGAGCTTCCTACACGGCCTCTTAAGTAATGGTTACCAGCTGTCGACAACTTGACGGGAGATTAGAACAGAATGAGGGACCCGGGGAGTAGACGTGACGGTCTGGTGAAAGTAAAGAGAGAATGTACAGTAGATGAAAATGAGGAAAATAGGCAGGAAAATAACTAAATACGAAAAAAATAAGGGAAACAAATTAAGGGGTGAATATACTAGACAGGAGGATAAAATAATGAAGGGACAAGATAAAATATTGGAGACTGAAAAAAAAAATAGGATGAAGAAATAGTAGTTCAATGAACAATCCTTGGTGAGTGGCAAAATGAGAACAAGGTTTCCGCAAGAAAAACGTCGGTGTGAGATAATGAGAAAGTGCAGCTGAATGATATATTGGACGCGAATGTGTGTGTGTGTGTGTGTGTGTGTGTGTGTGTGTGTGTGTGTGTGTGTGTGTTCGCGCTCAATGGGTAATGTTTGGCGAAAAACAAGAGAAATGGAGAGCTGGTTGACGAAGACTCAAGAAAATTACATCTGAGAAAAAATCAAATAGGGCATTGAATGGCTCAGGAATGATGGTTATCACGAATAAGCATGAAGAATGGATGACGATGAGTTGAATAAAGCGAAGGATGAAGGGTAGCTGGATGTTACCTGTAGATAGGACAGATGAAACAGACGACGAAGGCTTAAACGCTGGGACCGTACACATAGCCTCTCCTAGCACTAGCACAAGTTTTGTATAAAGCTGCTTGTATACACGTTTGTCTTCACTCATACACTTCACAACTAAACCAGAGTAATATTAAAGCAAATAAGAAACACGAAACTATGTGGTAATGGTTAATTATTATGGGGACTTATTTATCCCGTAAATTAGCCAGGATGGTTATAAAGAAATGAGATAAAACAGGAGATATCTGATAACTGAGTGAAAAGATGACTGACAGGAAACACGTTACAGTATAGGAAGAAAATGGAGGTCATGAAAGATGTGAAACCAAAAATGGGCAATGGAGAGGCGTTGGGAGAGGAGGGTTTGGATGAATAGGGGCAAATGAGAGAAATGGATTAATGACAACAAAGTTTAATAAAAGAGCAGATACCCTGAGGGCCACATTCAAGGATCTAAGTATCGCCAAGATTTAAAGGAAAAATAAAAGGGGCAACAGGCGAAAATCACAAACATGATGAGGAACAGGATTATCTTTAAGGAGGTTCACAAAATAAGAAAAGAAAGAAAAGTGAGACAGGGCTACAGAGAGGAGGGAGTGGTCCTATGACGATGACGTCACTCCTTGATATATATCACACACACACACACACACACACACACACACACAGCTATATATGGGAATGTGTACAATCAAACAGCAAATATTCCTACACACTCAGAACATACACGACTACGCCCAATTCTAAAACACTACCACACTCCCAGTACTTATTCACGTATACGCCCATGCATAGGGATGGCATACACTTATGAACGTACATATTCTTGTACTTATAGTACAAAAGTTTAAGTTTGCACTACACCCATACGGCAACACACTATTATGCCCACGTATACCCACCTACACAACTTTCACACGCGCTCACCCACACAGTCTCAAGTTCACTAACATAATACACCTACACCACACCCACGTTCTGTTCTCTCACTCTTCGCTTAGGGTACACTAGAGGGTGACTACCACCGTTGATTCAGTGGTTCAAGGTGGCATGGCAAGAGAAATACAAATAAAATGAGAGAGAGAGAGAGAGAGAGAGAGAGAGAGAGAGAGAGAGAGAGAGAGAGAGAGAGAGACTGTGTGTGTGTGTGTGTGTGTTTTACAATATAACGTAGTATTATAAAAGATCTTACGACCCTTACCGAGAAAGTACCATGCATGAAGTTCAGGTACATGTTCTTACTCTAGAGTAGCAAGAGAACAAATAATAAAGATGAATTCTCTCTCCACCTACCTCTCCCACCCGCACTGCTGGCATGGAAAAGGAAAATATGCCTAACCTAGAAGAAAAAGGCCGGGTAACGAAATTTTATGGGAAAGAAGGAAACATTCATTCCACCTTTAAACTAGGCCAAATAAACTCTTGTCTAACCTAGCCTTGAACTGCTTTATCGAGTAACTGTCAACTACCTCTACTGGTAGGCAATTCTAAGTACAATACTGCACAACTTGCACGCGAAAAAATTACCGAATGCATCGCATCATGGTGAAATGCTTCACGTCAAACTTTCATCTGCGACTCCTCATCGAGATGGTGTTTAAACTAAATATGAGGTAGTAGTTGTCAAATCTATGGAGAGTTATGAAAACCGTTATCAGCTGTCCATGCAAACACATACTCTCTAATGAAAAAAGGCACAGTGATTGCAGTCTTCGCTGGTGCTGTGTGCGCCTGATGGGTGAGACAAGTATAGTACAAGGTCTGTCCAAAAAGAAACCGAGCTTCTAAATAGCACACCATCTAGCAGCTGTATAAGGATTGCGATGGGAGCGTGTGTACCAGCGACTTTGAGTTTACTAACACTAGCCACATCACGCCACATTACTTGGTCATCTGGGTGCACGCACTTGAATGTGCATTTAGTGCACTCGTCAATTTGTTGCAAACTGAACAATAATTGGTCTTGAAGAGCAAAATGTCTGCATGAAACTGTTTCAAATTGGGAAAAACGTTTACTTTATTAAGTTTGTCATAACTGGAGATGAAACATGGGTGTACAGCTACGATGTTGAAACAAAACGACAGTTGTCGCAGTGGGTTGGAATATCGTCACTGCAACCAAAAAAAATCACGTTAGAGTTCCTCAAATGTGAGGGTGATGTTGACTGTATTTTTTGACTGGAAGGGCATCATTCATCTGTTCCACGTGGTCAGGCAGTCAATAAAGAGTTTTACTTGAACATCATCAAGCGTTTGAAGGAAAATGCCACAAATCCTGCATACTGCATCATGACAATGCACCTGCTCACACGTCACTCCTTATCCGTGACTTCCTGGTGAAGTACGAGTCGACTATCATACCCCAGCCGCCCTACTCTCTGGATCTGTCCCCTGTGGACTCCCCCCCCCCCCAAGTTGAAATCCACCCTGAAAGGCACTGATCTGTGACTATGAGAAAGATAGAAGAAAATTCTCCAACTGCGCTAAAAACACGTTCTTCCTACAAGCACGTGTACCTCCATGACTAAGTGTCGTGATGTGGCTGTTAAGCCCCATCCACACTATAATAGGGGTCATGCTGAGCGCTCTGTTGCTCGTCATGTTGCCCAACTTGGGTTTTCGTGCCGTCGAGAGTCTGTGCCACACGCTTCTGGCATATCTGGCAGAAGGGTATTTCATGGTAACAGCATGTGCCGCAATGCCGACGGCAGCCATCTGGCTTCCGCAGAGAGCAGTTACTGTGTGCACCACATTTTTTCCTTTTTTTTTTTTGGTTCAACATATTGCCACAATGCTCCACATCAGTCTCGAACTGTTTTAGTGTTGCTATCTATCCTCCTGCTCTTGCAGATCACTGGTAGCAGGCACGCGTCTGCCCACTGTACTAGTGTGGACATCACCGGCCTCAGCAACAAGAGATGGTTAACATGACTCGCAAGAGAGTGAGGGGCATGACTTCTGGTGTGGACGAAGTTTTTGACTAAAGTTCAAAGTCACCAGTACTTCCCACTGTGATCACAGTATGGCTGCTAGTTGGTAAGCTATTTAAAAAGTTATTTCCTTTTGGACAGACCTTGTAGACTGCCAGGTTTTTCTCAAGTCTTTATATCCTTCTTCAGGGTCAGCAACCAGAAATGCACAGCTTATTCTAGATGTGACAAGAAAATTGTAGTGAGAGGATTATCTTCTTGTTTCTGTACCTCTACATATAACCTAGAAGCCTCAGTGCCTTCTTATTTATATCGGTGCACTGCCTGAAAAACTTGATGTCACTGCTGATTAGTATGTCTTTTTTCAAGCCAGTGCTACTGATTGCACTTCCTACCAAAAAGCTGTTGGTTCTTGTATTTGCATGACGAACGTGCACCATCTTGCACTTGTCCTCAGTGAGCAGCATTTCCCTCCATTCGACCACGCCCACCAAATCCCTCCTCAGTTCATTCTTCTTGAGTAATGAGACATTACCTCCTAGCCTACAGTCATCCACAAATTTTGCACTTCTGCTGATTATACCCACATCTATATCACTAATATAAATATATAATAATATACCTACATGTGAACCGTGAGGAACTCCAGGTACTGACTAGCAGGAATGCCCGGCATTGACCGGAAGCCTCGATAGCCACTCCCCTTGTGGAAGAAGATCCCTGGGGTCCCATTTTACCCAGTGAACCTATATTCCTCCTTGGGCCCATCTCTCCAAAGATGTATTCCTCATGGACCTACTTTCCCCTACCCACCCACACACACCTTCCCACCTACCCTGCCCACTCACTCACTCACCCATCTTGTTCACCCACGTCTCCACAAAAAAAAGCATTAGAAACAGAACAGGTTCTTCATGACCATGACATACAAGCACTCATACAAGAAACAAATCTGACACACATAACAGACCCCAGAAGCCGGACACTACTCACTCATTCAGACAACTAAGGGCAATGAAGGTGGCCTCATTACATACATTCACCCATTAATCCTCTATAAACAAACAACACAATCATTTCTCCCGAATGACACAGTACAATATTATAAATAGTTAGTCAGTGTCACAAACACAAAACCAACATTTTTAACATATACTGTGATCCCTTTGTTATCTCGCATAATTGACACAAGCCTGGTGCGTGATAATGAAGGCACAGAACTTATGAGATTTATCCTCACTGGGACCAGGCACCCTGCTCATGATTACAAATTTGCTTCTTCCTTCACCTTTATCATTGTTTTTCTGTCTGTCTTCCTATTTCTTCCAGCTTTCTGTCACTTTTAATCATCATTCTTTCCATTTCAGGTGGCTTTACATTAAGTGACAAGCCAAATGGTTTCTTGTAAGCCAGGAAACCATTTACAATGCTGGGTGGTAACTATATAACCAACCCACACGTGTTCCCTATGTGTCAGCAAGTGGGTTGGCTGAGGGTTAGTGCCCCTCCCTGTAAAACCACTAACTAAAAGACAAACGGACACCCTTTATGGGATTATGGCGTCTGGCTATAGAGAGATAACATCCATCAATCCATCATCCAATTCTATGTTGCCCCACAAGAGGCGTAGGGGTCCGGGGCTGGGCAAATTGGTCCTGACATTTGACAGTGACCAGCCTCTCATCCCTGAGTGGCATTACGTGAGCAATAAACCCCAACCACACCCTTGGATATAAACCATCACCGACTCAATCTGATTGGAGCTCCATAATTACCCATTAAACCACCAGGCGCCAAAATTTGGTTATATGGTTACCACCCGGCATAGTAAATGAACTCCTGGTGTACAGGAAACCATTTGGCTTGTCACTCAGTCGCCCACAGGCAGAAGGAAGAGGAAAGAATGAAAGAAAGACAGAAGAGGGAGTGTAAAGTCACTCATCGGCAAATGGATGAGGAAAGAATGAAGGAAAGAAAGACAGAAGAGGATGGAAGGAAAGAAGGATGAAGGAGAGGAAAAGACAGACACCTGAGAGCAGCACTGCATATACATACATAGACACAATTTATACCCATTAAATACATACATACTGTTATGATATCAGAAACAAATTCAAAATATCAGTTGAATGGCCAGCCAGCCTATCTAGCCACTTGCAGGCAATAGAGCACGACCTACCAGCTGAGCAAAAATGGCTGTTCGCCTCTTCACTGAACGGTCAAAGTCATCCAGCCGCCGAGATCACTTGGACACTCTCAGCCGTGCGCAAGTTATACAGACCCTAACCCACAATCTGAGCAAAATGGCCAATCCCTCCTCACCAAACAGTTCAAGTGCCCTGGCCACCTAGACCACTCGATGCTCCCAGCAGCGCGCGAGTAATATAGACCCTAATCCACAAGCTGAGCAAAAATGGCTGTCCGCCTCCTCACCAAACGATCAAAGACCCCCAGCTGGCCAGATTACCTGGACACTTCCAGGCAAGCGCGGCTCCGCCTCCTTAAGAATGGTCGAAGTTGCCTGTCCGGCTGGATCAACCAAATGGCAACCCTGACAGGGGAGGGGGGATGAAAGAAGGGGGGAGGGTCTGTGGTATAACAGCTGTTCGGCACCACGCGGCAATTTCAAATTACGGGTGGGAAAAAATTCGGATTTGGGGGGGATTTTTTTCTTTTTTTGGCCATTTTTGGGTTCTGAAGGTCTAGGCTCACAATGTCCAGTAAGTGGGGATGTCCGGAAAGTGGGCGTCCGGATAGTACAGGGATTACTTTTGCCAAAATTCAAAAATTCAAATTAGGCACCAAAAAATTGACTGGGATATTCCCGCACCTCTCTAGGCCTTCCTATATCATCTATTTACCCAATAAGTGTTTTTGGCTTGAACAGCATAGTTACTGAGGAAGAAAACGAAGATCTCGTACCTCAACTCAATGGGTGTTGGAAGTGGCCGATAAAGTCTATGGGCGTTACTCTGAAGCCATCTAGTCAGGGAGAATCAGCCTCAAAATCGACCTAAATGCCTTCTGTGAGTACTTTTATGGTTGTTCTCCATGTTTTCTCATAATTTCTAATCTAAAAAAAAAAAAAAAAAAAAAAAAAAAGGTAGTCGAAAATTGGCTGGCACCACGACTCCATGGGGGTCCAAAGTCTGCTGGAACTCGGAGGGTTAAATAAGAGGACATATTTAACTGGTTAAATTATTCCTACTTCCAAATGATTTTTATTCAGCTTAAGAAAAAATAATCTCCTGCTAAAAGGGTTAATGAGGGCTGTATCTAACCTCCTTAGCTTGAAAAGCCTCTCCTGAGCTGAATAAAATGGTCTAAAAACTGCAAGGATGAAAGATATACTGTAATATATAACTGACTTAAAGGGATTAATACTTTTGAATTATTTGATCTGAAAAGCAGATGATGGGATGGCCCTGCTAAGCTTCTGGAATATCATCATCATCATCATCATCCAATCCTACATTGCCCCATGAGAAGCGTAGGAGCCCGGAGCTAGGCAGTTGGTCCTGACATTTAAGATGAGAGTGACCAACCTCACTCATCCCTGAGTGGCATTACATGAGCAACCCCAACTACCCCTTGGATATAAACCTTTACCGGCTCAATCCGAATGGAGTGCAATAATTACCCACTAAACCACCAGGCGCCAAAATTTGGTTATACGGTTACCATCCAGCGTAGTAAATGGTTTCCTGGTGCACAGGAAACCATTTGGCTTGTCACTCAGTGTAGAGTCACTCACAGGCTGAAGGACGAGGAAAGAATGAAGGAAAGAAAGACAGAAGAAGGAATATAAAGTCACCCGTAGGCAGAAGGACAAGGAAAGAATGAAGGAAAGAAAGACAGAAGTGAAGGGAAGGAAAGAACAAAATTTCTCCTAACCTGCAAAGGGGTTCTGACATCATGTTGTATATTCTAAACTCTTGTTTCTCAATCTTTATCAGCTCATTATATTACTGAACTCTTCTTAATCATTTTTACTCACACTTTTTCCTTGTTATTCATTTGTTACCAGACTGGCCATAAATGACTATATTTTTCTGATGATAAAAGCTGTGGGACAGAAATAGCTTGTTAAACAGAATGTCTTATTTCTCTAATTATTATTATTATTTAACATATAAGACAGTTTTCAGTCACATGCTGTCCTTAACAAGTATGCCTGTAAAATGATGGTGGGATGACTTAAAAACTATATTAAAGGCAACCTGCATAAAACAAAACATTTTAAAGAAAAAGGTAAACTAGAGACGACAATTACTAGCACATTTTACTGACAAGTCGCTAACCAAGAAATAATATATGATGAACAGTAGCTATTTTTCTAACAAAAAAGAAAATGTTAATATTATGCAAAATGCTATCTTCTGACTAAATATACAAAAATGCTTTTCTATTTGGTTTTCCATTACACACAGTAAAATACCATAATTGTTTACCTGGATGGGGGATAATTGCTCATAGTATGAGAACCCACTGAACTATACCAATTACATATTATATCTGTTAACAGCCCCTAGGACTGGCACTTTAGTGGGAGCACTGTAGGGTAGATGAGCCAGTTACTGAACTTATCAAGAATGGAAGAATTTCCAGATGTCTACGTAACTATCAGCATAAGCAAAAAATGGTTTGTTGTACCACCAACCTATTTTCTAATAGTCTATGTGTTGCTCTGACATCTGGAAAAGGGAGCTGCTTATGCTGGAAGTGGAATGTTTCCTCAATGCTAGCCTGACTTCCTGGTATAACCTTGGATTCTTCTTAGCTAAGGAAGCAAAGCCTCAAATGGGGCATCATGTGTCACCATTGTGACCACCAAAAATCTCATCATATCTTACTCCACATTCTGTCACTGTCTATCCTGGAAGGGTGGTTCTACTACCTGGTGCTCACACTTGCCATATACTGTACCAGCATGTACTGGTTTACATGATCACAATGAAAACCACACAAGGGCAGTAACACACACACCACAGCAGTCAGCAATACTGACCCTAATTATGTGGAGGTCCTCAACTCAACTAGTTTTCACTTTTATCAAAAAGCAACATGAACCGTATCTGGAGATAACATAATTATAATAACCACACAAAGACAGAAATATACAGTTCATGTTAGACAGTAAAGAAATAAAGTCTGGCTTCTGACACACAACAGAAGAGAAAATCCAGAGGTATCTGAGGCAAATTGCAATGTAATGGAGGCAAGATGAAACTCCTCACAACATCCCACTAATAATATCCCATAAAAAACTACATACAATACAAATTTCTCAGAAAACAACCAATCTCACAAGTTAGTAGCCATTTTGAGATGTATGGATCTTTGGATATGCTGCTGCAATACAGAATATTTAGCGGTTGATGACCAGCCAAAACTGCTGGTCTCATTACGGTACATGATAAAATTTCTAGCCACCTCTTGAAGGTGTCTGGGATGAGTGGATTTTGATTCTGACTTTCTTTTGTTCTATTTCTCTCAGAAGAAACAACTCAGCAAACTTTTTGCCAATATGTTCTTTCTTATTAAAAGAAAATAATAATAATGATAATAATAATACCTGTAATAAAAAAAACATATAAGCTGATGCCTGAAGCCATCTGATCACAAAGCATCTACCAAGATTTACAAAAAACTGCATGCAGGTACGACAACAACAATAACAGCCACAAGAGAAGAGACCCCTAATAGCCACAGGAAATTGGGGAAAAATAAGTCCGGCAAAATCAAACAGAGGTAGCACAAGTATCATCATCAAAGCTGACAAACATGCTCCAGTCTAAATCAAATGAGTGTCAGCATTTCTCTGTGTCTACAAGAAAGATCTGTCGTTCTGGAAGTTCAGCAATGTCAGTCTATCGCCTGCTATTGAGTTCAGCCACTCAAGATAGTTCATGTTAGTTCCTCTAGGCTCAGAGATAAGATACCATGAGGTCTATGCCTTCTTGCCCTTATCCAGGTGTCACAAGGATACCTACACAACAAATATACATCAAAGACTTATCTGAACATTACATTAGTAAAATACAGATGTAATTAAAAAAAAAATAAGAACTGAAATTCAAAGTAATAATTAAATGTATAGAAAAAATGTACTCAACTATAGAAGCCTGCGTATATCTCAGCTATGAGTACTCATACGGTCTGCAGAATGAATCATTTAAAAAAAAAAAAAAAAAAAAAAAAAAAAAAAAAAAGCCATATACTGCTAATTAAGTAATTTCAGTGCAAATTATATAGTGGAATCTCCTAAACTGCGTGATCCTAAATGGCAAATTCATAATACACGGCAACATCGTGAAACAGTTATCAATATCAGTAACTCGTGGAAAGTACGTGAAATTCGCAAATGCAACCTCAAAAGTGACGCTTTTTCTAATGCTTCGTGTGACACGCACCACCATTACCTCATGTTTGCGCATCTAGCCAAGTGTCAAGCATGGCACTTACTAAACCAATCATATTCATGTATAGCATTTACCGTGAGTCAATCACAGCACTTCCTTCCCATGTCAAGCATGAAGGACATGCAGGCTTGACACCCTGGTGCCCACCTCAGTGGATTGTCTCCTCTCTGTTGTTAGCATTTGGGTTCCGGTGTGGTTTACAAGAGGATCCCTCCCCCCCATGCTTCCTCCTCCTGCCCAGTATTACCATGACCGACCGTAACCCTCCTAAGCCTACAACTTCTTCGAGGATGGGCAAGAAGAAGAAGCCAATGTTAACTTACACCCAAAAATTTGATGTAATAAGGAGGATTGACGGCAGTGAGAAGAAAGCCAAAGTTGCCCACCATTACATACTCAACGAGATAAATTCTTTACCAAATGGGAGTGGCGATTCCACCTCTATTATAACAAACTCACAATCTCACATCAAGTAATTTCAGTATATATGCAACACAGATAGTTAACTGTTGAACTGTGACTACAAGAAGTGAGTGGAAAACAAAAAATACCTATTTTGGGGTATTTAAGGAAGCAGGCACATCACCCGCGGCAAAGTTTACCAACGATCTCTCCAACTAGCCACACTGTTTACCAACCACCACTCTGACTGGATGAATCAGTGTATCACACATTCTAAATCCTCAATTATAGCTTCCAGAGGTTTATAAAAATGCCCAGTAGCTGTGGTAATCCAGGAATAATAACAGGTAACCTGTGAAAGACTCATTTCAACACAAAATATGGAAAGGCTGTGCCCGTTTGTTAACCCCTATATGCAGGGGTTTTTCCGATGTTGCATGCTCCTCCCTATGGGGGATATCCCTGATGGAAAAAAATACCCTTACTTCAAACCCTAATATCTGCCAAACTATAACAGGTAGAGAAAAAAATTAAAGATACATAAGACTCACTAACTCTTCCTGTTTCAAATGAAATTGTCCCCATGTCTTCAGGAGGTCCCGTCGATGAGTAAGGATAAGTTAAAATTCAAAGGGTGGCAGAAAGACGCTTACGGCTATGCACATCAACCGGCGTTGCTCCGCGCCCAAAATCGTGACAGCCATACATATCAGCAGGTGGTTAGGGGTTAAAGAATTAATCTCAACGAATTGATGACTCCTATGACAAGATGGAGGCAGCTGAGGGCGATCACGACACTGCTTCCATTGTCTCCACAATGGACTTTGAGGGGTTCCTGAGAGAGACTGATGAAGAGGAAGTTGCATAGAGGAGACAGCACAAGGCAGCAGCACACTCGCCTAGTACTGAAAGGCCGTATTCTGCCTCAAGCCTCAGAACCCCTCCCCCTTCCCCTGTCCATTCAAGTAATATTGTCAGTCATAGTCAGGCAAGAATCTTACAATATTGTTCATCCTCATTAAATATGCTTTATTATTTTTTTTTCCCAGGTTGTCAGTGTTCACTGGTGACCAGTCTGATGTAGGTTTGGAGATAAGACAGGCAACTTTTCCAAGATGACAGACCCATAAATAATTTTTTCCATGAGATTAGTGTAGTTATTTCTAACTCACGGAATTTTCAAATCATGGTGTGCACTGTCCCACAAAGCCGCAGTTTAGGAGATTCCAGAGCAGTAAAAAAAAAAATAATAATAATTAAAAAATAAATAAATAAATAAATAAATAAATGACATGTGATATCACAACAGAATAAACACTCCTTGGGGAATGTGTACAAGTACAGTATTACTAAAACTGCCTGAAAAATTACAACCAGTAGGCAACAGTAACTGTTATTTTCCAAGAATGTACACGTCGTGCATCAGATATGGCTTACCTGATGTTCTCTTATTAAAGATAAGCCCCTGAAATGAATAATGCAACAGATTAGAAGATATCCACTTTTTTATGTGGATGAATATGAAAATGAACAAGGTACAAGTTACATTATGAAATGCAGGATTCTGTTGTAGCCTACTAACCAAAGTATTTTGGAAATGACGCTGGGTGGTAACCATATAACCAAATTTTGGCGCCTGGTGGTTTAGTGGGTAATTATTGCGCTCCAGTTGGATTGAGCCGGTGAAGGTTTATATCCAAGGGATGGTTGGGGTTGATTGCTCATTTAATGCCACTCAGGGATGAGTGAGGCTGGTCACTCTCATCTTAAATGTTGGGACCAACTGCCTAGCCCTAGGCCCCTACGCTCCTCATGGGGCAATGTAGGATTGGATGATGGATGGATGGAATTAACTACCTTTTCCTGCTGAAAAGTTTTCCTCTGTTTTTATCAACATATTCGTTAAGCCGTACCTATGGTTGTTTGTTGATGGCGTAATGGAAGAAATTTACTCAATGTACTGATGAGTGTATTTAGTTTTAGAATGATCATTCACTAGAATGCCCTGGAACTTCTAAAGTGACTGCCAAAAAAGAACTCAACGGTAAAAGACAAAGCCACAAAAAGTGTGCATAGTCAGCCAAGGATAAGGAAAAGATTGTTGAGCTGATTATATGTGGTGAACGAATCACTGACATTGTGAAAAAATTGAACTGTCTCGAGTCTACAGTGTGAAATATAAAGAGAAACTTAGAAGAGACAAAGAAGAGTACAGTACTGCACTGGCTAAGAAATATTATGGTAGTGATGGAAATGCTAAGCGAGCTATGAATGACAAAGGTGACAGAAACGGATTGTTAGTGATAACCGAGTATTATCTAATGAAATGGTTAGCTTGGAGAATGAGGGAAAATGCAAGTGTTAGTGGCCCTCAGATACGAGATGAGGCAAAGGCCTCTCTCCGCAATGTCCCAGCTTCAGGATTTGAAAAGTGACTCGTGGAGAATTGGAAGAAATGCTGCATGATGGCAATGCTGACGACATCAAGGATATAGTGGATGACGAAGAAGATGGTGATAGTGGTAATGCAACGAGTCATTCAGAAGAGCCAGGGCAGAGAAAAGTGACAACACAGAAGCTGTCACTCCTACTGCTTAGGTGTCTGCTCCAGCCTTCATGACATGATTCATGACACTGAGAGTGACTCAGGCAAAAGGGAGCAAATGATTGGACTTGTAAATCAGATTTCAAGAAAATACCAGAAACAGTATCACAACCAAGTCAATGTCCGACAACAGTCACTCATCACTCACTTTCTTTCACAACGACAATCATCCGAGGAAGAACAACAGAGAGGGTTTCAAGCAGATGAAGACATTGATGACACTAGGGACACGCCTGAAGATTCTGACTTTGTGGGATGTGGTGAAGTATTGAGAGGAATGGATGACCCTGGTGCGAGAGACAGGAGTGGAGATGAGGCCGGCAAGGGGTCAGGGTGTACGTCACTGTAGCCTCCATGTGCAAGCCTCGGAACAATCATCACATTAAACATCTCATTAACTCCTTTAAGGTGAGTCTTATATTACTCATGATGATTTAGTAATTGGTCTTCTTATTTCAGATAAAAAAAGTAGTGATAGGAGGGCTTCAAATGGGAAAAATGGGTAAAAGTCCTGGGGTGGCAGCACCAACAAACCCTTTACACATGTATTTTAATGTCATGCAAATAACGTTTTCACTAACAATGGTGTTTTTCTGGCACCAGTTAGACATTTTTGGCAATATCCTACTGTACATTCAACACCATCAGCCTCATCTTTCTCACTCTGTTTTGTGAAGATTTAGTCTTTTTAAGCTCTCTTTCCTGTTCTACCAGTTTCAGCCAAACCTCTGGGATAGGATTGACAATACTCAAGGCAACATAAATGTCCCCCCTCCCCCCAAAAAAAAGGGCATTATCTACACAATCACCACCCCTTCTCAAATGGAAAAGAGCTCAAACCAGCCCTACTTTTTCCCTCTGTTGGAACAGAACTTGATAACATAAGCCTTTACTTCATCATGGCCCACACCTCAGCTGTGTGTTGAGAGACTGACTTCCCATGCTTTGAGAAGGTTCTTACACTGACATATGAAAGCTTCTAATATCATTCGCTTGCCAAATCATGCTTTCAGCATCACAAATCCAGGGAAAAGGCAACTGGTGGGTTGATACTCTATCCAAAAAACATGAAATGATAGCACACTGTTCCAATAAGTCATATGCCTTCCAAGACCGGCACAACCCTATGGGATCAAATAGGTCAGCCCATATATTTAACTGACCATTGCAAAATCAACTTTCACTATTAAGGTCTCTATCCTCTAATGCTCATGCAGAGAATTAGGGCTGTCAGTAGGAAGGGTGTTAAGGGAAATTCTACCATCCATCCATCATCTAATCCAGTGTTGCCCCACGAGAAGTGTAGAAGCCCGGGGCTAGGCAAGTTGGTCCTAACATTTAAGATAAGAGTGACCAGCCTCACTCATCCCTGAAGTGGCATTACATGAGCAATAAACCCCAACCACCCCTTGGATATAAACCTGCACCAGCTCAATCTGACTAGAGTGCCTTAATTACCCATTAAAACACCAGGTGCCAAAATTTGGTTATATGGTTACCACCCAGCGTAGTTACAAGAAATCATTTTGCTTGTCATTAAGTGTACAGTCACCTGTAGACAGAAGGAGGAGGATGAAAGAATAAAGGAAAGACAGAAAAAAGAGGAAGGATGAAAAGGAAGGAAGGAAGAGAGGAAACGGCAGGTGCCCAAGAGCACACTACATCGAGTGAGAGGAGAGTAAGCGCCCTCACCTACAACTACCTTGTGTAATAAATGAATCCACAACAGATGCAGTGGTGTTACAAGCATTTTGCAGGATGTGAGAAATTTTCAGCGTGTGTTATGTGGGAGTATCTGGGCTGTGGAGAACAGAATAGAAAGTGCCACTTGAGGAGACAGTCACATGGAATGCACAGAGGAGTTGTATTACCTGGGGGAAATTCTGAGTGCAGGAGAAGCGGAATCTAGTCCACTGCTAAAATGAAAATTGGATAGAAGAAATTTTTGGAATTATTGTTTCTCCTCACGAAGTTCTTCTTTCATGCCAAGGGTATTCTAAACAAAATATGTGTGATAAGAGTTTGTTGTTTGACAAACATGGACAACCTGAAGTCCACTGGACTATGTGATAAGCACATGAATTTTCACCTACAGTTTAGATAAACATGCAAACCTTACTGCATTTTCAAAGATGAGGACTCCTTGTTTGGCAGCATGCATTAATGTAAACAGCTTTTCACAAGAATGAAGTTTATCAAGTCCCATTACAAATCTCAGCTCACATATATTTAAAAAAGAAGCTCAAAGACACAACCCAAGTGTTTAAAATGAGAGATAGAGAGGGGGGAGGGGAAGGGGTGTAACTGGAATGGAACTGGAATCCATTTTTCTTCATTACTCTTGTACTCTTGGTACAAATCAGGACTAAAGAACTGTGAATTAATCATGCATTTTCCTATAACAGTAGATCATATAGCAAAGGATATTCACAACGCATGGATACAAATTCATTCAGTATGCAAATGAAAATGGTAAGTACAGTAATATAATAAATATTACTGACTATCTGCAAACATCTTTATGCTATTATAACACTAACAAAACTAAATGGCAATTACTTTATATTAACAGTCATCCTTTACCTTTTTATTACACCACAGCATTCTCCTTTACGTGTTATTACACCATGGTATTCTCCTTTACCTGTTATTCGTGTCTTTTTAATACCAACACAGACTGCAAATGTAACATTTACAAGATCATTGATATGCCAGATACAAAAGCAAATTTGTAAGGAAGGGATGTTACAAAGCACTGTCAGCCATCAAAAGTATGAGGCAGAGTAGCCTGAGAGTACAGTAAACCCTCGTTATATAGGACCTTGTTAACCTAACTTCAGATATACTAACCACCGTGACCCTACCAAATGAAGGGTTGATTCAGTGAGGTGACGAGGTGGCTGACTGATTGACCACGTGAACGATAGTAAATAGACATTAACTTTTACTATGCTGGTATTTTTCTGTTTTGGAGTACAGCAGACCCTTGTTATATGATGACTCTGTATGTGATGAATTGCTTATATGATGGTGAAATAACTTGGACCTTTTTCGATGTACGATAGAATTTTCACTTATATGATGATTATGCTCCTGTACAAAACCTCACTGGTCAGTGTACAATTATTTTCACTTATACAGTTGTCCTCAAGCAAGTCTACAGTCATTTATTTGTTCTAAGATGGCATTTGCACTTGTCATTATCAGGTGTGTTAGTGTCAGTGTTGGAACAATAGTGTGGTGCTGGAGTTCAAGCAGCAGAGGTGCAGTGAAGTGAAATAACAACCAGTTTAGGAGAGCTGGAACCTTGTTTTTAAGCTTTGTTAAGGGGATGATCCTTGGCCAAAACTGTATCCCCACTGAACCCATGTTATATACAGTATGACAATATACGATAAAGTATTACAGGTATACAATGGATTTTTTCAACTGCATCCTTAGTGGTAGGTGGTGGCCACCACAATCCACTCACTTGATGTATTGCTGCCTACTTCTTCCTTAGCCTTTATCATTCTTTTTCTGTGCCTGCCCTCCTCTCTTCCTATTTCTCCCATCCTTCCTGTCACTTCTTGCTGCTTTTCTTTCCTTTACAGGCGGCTTTACATTGAGTGACAAGCCAAATGGTTTCCTGTAAGCCAAGAAACCATTTACAATGTTGGGTGGTAACCATATAACCAAACCATACGTGTTCCCTCCGTGTCAACAAGTGGGTTGGTGGAGGGTTAGTGCCCCTCCCCGTAAAACAAATAAAGTAAAATGGCCACCCCTTATGGGATTATGGTGTCTGGCAATAGATAGATAGATAGTAAAAGCATCTTTAGGATAATTCCACAGTAAAGTGGCCTGTGAACTGTACCGAAATGATATTCTGGCCCACAAACTCAGAAAGGCTACTGATGCCTGTTGTATGACAATGAAACTGGGTCTGTCAGGGAAGAGAATACATGCAGCATGGAATGCACAGAAATGAGAATGCTGTGGTGGATAAGTTGGGTCTCACTGAATGACAAACCCGTGAATACTGTGCTGAAAGAGATTTGGCATAAATAATATCAATCCAAACCGGTAGACTGGGTTGGTTTGGTCAAGCTGAAAGGATGGCTGGCTGAGGGGGGCTGCAGGTAAAAATGTGGAGGAAGGGGTGCCCAGAGGCAGACCATGGATAACATGAGGGTAACAACCTGCCTGATGAGCTCCAAGCCAGGGGATGGAGCATGGTAATGGCTCAAGATCGCAACACATGGAAAGCTAACATCACCTGATGGTAACTAAACATGCTGGAACTGTCAGTGGTGTCTAAAGGTAAACACAAACTGTACATGACTGCATGAACATAATTCCTCATGAAGTACACTTTACTATGATCTTCCTTACCTTTCATCCCTTGTAACTTCATAGTAGCTATCAATGAATTCAGCCCGTGCCAACTTCTCCAAGAATTCACTATCGTGAGTAATTACAATCAGCTGCTGATTCCTCTGCGACATTCTCTTGTTTAAAATTCTGGAAAAAAATTAATCCTCAATCTAAACAGAACCTGACTCATCTTCTAAGTAATATGGCTACTGGTACTGTGGAGATTTGTGACTAATATGAAACTACAATATTTGTAATGAAGTGTCTAAGTACAAAAGTTCATGATTGGAGTGGAGTCAGGATTCTGGAGGGCTTGAATGGTGAGTAAATGACAATGTGGCCCATTCAGATGGGTCGAGCCCTTGTCAGTTTTTCATTTATCTCATTTCATTCTCCTTTTGTCTTAGCTTTTACTTCCCACTGATAAGGGGAAGAGTAAATACTGATGAGATGCAATTTGGATTTGTTTCATGCAAAGGGACCACTGATGCAATAATCAATGTTGGGCAAAGTTCAGGAAGAATATACTGGAAAGAAGAGGGAGCTTAACTTTGCTTTTGTTGATTTGGAAAAGGCCTTTGGCAGGGTTCCGCAGGAGGTGGTAAAGTGTGCAATGAAAAAGCTTGGTATCAAGTAGTGGCTGGTTAAAGTGGTTATCGCAATGTATCAGGGTGCTTGCATGTAGGTGAGAGTGAACGGATATTTGAGTGATGAGTTTTCCGTGAATGTTGGCGTGCCGGGGTGAGCAGGTGGAGATCGTCAGACGTGAAAGAATTGAACTTGCTGGTGAATCTCTTCAGTGTGTGGAAGAGTTTTGTTATTTAGGAGACATGTTGTGTGCTGGAGGTGGGGCTGGAGCTAGCTCTGTGGCTAGGGTGAGAAGTGGTTGGAAGAAGTTCAGGGAGCTCTTGCCTCTCCTGACATTGAGGGGGCTCTCCCTACGTGCTAAGAGGTCTTTGTATGCAGCGTGTGTTAGGAGTGTAATGCTGTATGGCAGTGAGACCTGGGCAGTGAAGGAGGAAGACATTCGCCGGCTCAGACGTACAGAAATGACAATGATTAGGTGGATGTGCAGTGCGTCCCTGTGTCCAAGGCCTGGAGGGGCTGGGTTTACAATGGAAGAGTTGAGAGGTAGGATGGGACTGGAGTGTATTGGTGTTGTGATGAGGAGAGGTAGATTGAGGTGGTTTGGACATATGGAGAGGATGGGGGATGATAGTTGGGTGAGGAAGGTGAGAAGTGTTAATATTGGGGGTGGGGTTATGAGGGGTAGACCGAGAAAGACATGGGACGAGGTCATTAAGTGTGACCTTAGGGTTAAGGGACTGAACAGGGAGGCTGCAATGGATCGTGCAGCATGGAGAGCCGCCATTAGGTGACCAAGGCCGACACATGCAAGCATGTTGGAGCCTTTAAAAACGAAAACGAAAACGTTGGCATGCATCAGAGCCCCTTAATGTTTATCACTGTGCTTGAGGCTCTGTCACATGACTTCAGAAATGGACTCCTACACGAGACATTGTATGCTAATGACCTGGTGTTGACAGTGGAGAATGAGAGGGAGGCAGAGGAAAGAGTTAGGAAGTGGCAAGATGGAATGGGGTACGAGGGTTTGAGAGTAAACGTGAATAAAACAAAAGCGATGATATCCAGTCTGGTGGCAGTACTGTACAACCAAAGCAAGGGGAGTATGGCCCTGTGCAATTTGCCACAAGGGTGTGGAAAGTAACTCTGCTTTGTGCAGTGTTTGAGAAAAGTGGGTGCATGAGATGTAGTGGTGTAGTGTCCAGAGGTAATAATGAGTTGTATTTTGTTCATTTTACGACCAAAAGTCCGGTTAAGTGAGAGCGTGTGGCCAGGGTATGGCTATTTCCATGTGAACGTGATCAGAATGTAGATTAAGTTACCTAGTTGCTAAGTCTTTTTTTTATCTACTGTACTTTATTAGTACCAAGTCTCCTTATAATATTAAAACTTCAAGCAGTTAGGAATATGTGCCTATGGTCACGTAATCCAGCATCATGTACGCATGTGCAAAGTTGTGTAAGGCATGATGATTTTTAGTGCTTTTTTTTTTCTCTCTTTCTCTGATGCAAGTGTATTGAGAGAGGTTGTGGAGAGTGATTATTGTAATTAGGGAATGTCATTTTTGGGGGGTTATCAACTGTAAGGGGAAAGGCATCACAGTGAGTCTATCACAAGTCTATAGTAACGAAAATTTTAAATTGTGTAAGCCGTCATCCTCCCCTCCCCTCCTTCCACCACGCAAGACTGGCGTGTGACTCGCTCACTGACCGTGAAATGTGACGGATGGTCAGTACTGTCGTCATCCTCCCTCCCTCCCCCCTCCAAGGAATTCTGTAAGTAATTTGATAATACTGATGTTTGATATGTTGAAGCGCGAATAAGTGATACCCCATGAGTGATAACAGTGACGAAAATAGAGAAATAGACTCGGGTTAGTATCAAGTGTTGTCGTCCCCCATGAAGTCTTCCATAATGTGCTTAATAGTATGGGGTGCTGTGTTGCATACTGGACAGGCATCAGCAACGGAGTCATCCAGCCTCTTCTGGTAGCTTAACAGGGCTGGATGGTGCCCACATCTCAGCCTGGCCAGGTGGACCCTGTCCTCACGAGGAAGATAGGATTCAGAAGGGTGGATGTCAGGAGGCCATGCATGCAGCTGTGTGTTGTCTTTAAGTGACTGAATGGAGCGGCAAGTGATCTGAGTGTGGATATGCTTCTGGAAGCTGGTCTGAGGTGGGCGAGGGGGGAGAGATGACAGTATTTGTGTATGGTATCATGTGCTGGGTGTTGTGTTGATGTTCCTTGGTGTGGGTGTATGTCCTGTCATGTACTGTAGTGGATGTTGTGGGTTTGTGGAGGCTGCAGCAAGAAACTGGGTGCCTCTCATGTCTAGGTGATCCTTGACTTTGAGGATTTTGGTTTCTTGATATAGGTGGTCTGTGGGTGTAGTAGCTGTGCAGCCTGTGATTATTTTTAGGGCCTTATTCTGTATGGTCTGTAGAGTGTTGTAGTGTGTTTTGGTGAGGTTAGAAGCCCAGGCAGGGCTTGCATAATTCATCACTGAAATGTATTGTTTGTATACTGTGGTGGTGGTTTCTTTGTTGGGTCTGAATGTTGTATGGGCAAGTGACTTCAAAGCATTGAGTCTTGGTGTTATTTTATTTTTAATGTTTGTGATGTGTTGTTTAAATGACATTGATGTATTGTATGTTACACCAAGGATTTTGTGTGTGTGTGTGTGTGTGTGTGGTAGGGGGGTGTTGTTTATGGTGAGGTGTGGGATGTGACTGTGTTCTGCTGTCCAGTTTGTGAGAAGAGTCACTGTAGATTTGGCTGGGGCTATTTTGAGCCTGTTTGTGGTGAACCATTCGTGTAGTGTGTTGAGGTAAGGTTGAATGATGTGTCCAGCTGTGTTTGCATTTTGGTGCGTACATGTAAGTGTTATATCATCTGCATAGGAAGCTATGTGTATCTGTGGTGTGTGGGGTGTGGGTACGTCGTGCATGTATAGGTTAAAGAGTGTAGGGTACAAAACAGATCCTTGGGGGATGCCATTTGTGATGTTTCTGATGTTAGAAGACTGACCAGCAAATGTTACGTGTGCACATCTGCCTGCTAAGTAGTTTGCCAGCCATCTTTTTGTGTTATTGTGCATGTCTGTGTTGAGTATTTTGTTTGTGAGGTTGTGGCGGGGGATGGCATCAAAAGCTTTGCTAATGTCCAGTGTGCCTAGGAGTGTTCAGTGTGGTGGCCTAGCTGAATTCATGCCATCAAAAACTCTCTGTGTAAGGTCTGTAAGAAGGGTGGTTGTGGAGTGTAGTGGCCTAAAGCCATGTTGTGACTGGGCTAAGGGAATGTGAGGTGTGACTAGTTGTAGTACCAGTCGTTCAGTGACTTTAGAGGGGGTGCAGAGGAGTGTGATGGGGCGAAGTGAGGAGGGTAACGTGAGGTCTTTGTTGGGTTTAGGGATAGTGATGATATTGCCATGCTTCCAGATGTTGGGTATTATGTTGTGTGAGTAGCTGTAGTTTGATATGTTGGCGAGTGCTTGTATGCCTTGTGGTCCTAGGTGTTTAAGGTGACTGTTGCTTATGTTGTCTGGTCCACAAGCAGATGAGTGCCTGAGGTTGTTAATGATGTGCTTCGTCTGGTTGTAAGCGAAAGGTGCATAGTCTGGGTCTGTAGGGAACTGTCTCTTACTTCGGATGATACATCGGTCTTCGGGATGGGGGTTTAGATGGCTGACTTGTGAAAAGTGATTGATGAGAGTGTTTGCTTGTTGTTTGTTTGAGGGTATGGTGTCTGTTGTTGTAATGGCAGCGTGTGATTGTGTGGTGTTGCTGCTGGAAAGTGTGATGCTGTTTAGTGTTTTGTAGAGTTTACTGATGTTTGTTTTGTGGTCAAGTGTTGTCTGTTGCATGCAAACACTGGTCCAACGCAAGGAATGGCCCTGCAGGGGTGGTTGACTAACTACAGTTGATGGGTCAGCTTGATTAGACTGGAGTAGCAGTGTTGTTATGAGGAGGGCTAGATTGAGGTAGTTTGGGTGTGATGAGAGGATGAAGGATAACAAATGGGTGCAGAAGGTGAGAAGTGCAAGTGTCGAGGGTAGAGTTGCAAGAGGCAGACCAAAAAAGGACCTGGGATGATGATTATGACGATGATGACAAACCTTGTTTGATTACCAAGTTATAACTTTCAGTGAGAAAGATTAATCTTTATCATGAATATTGTACGCAGCAGTCATACAAAAATTCACCTGCAGTTTTCCCCTTGAAAGAATATTAACAACTGCACTGTATTCAATAAAAGCAAGAGCTAAGAAATTCACATGACTCAAAAAATATGTAATACTATGGCCGATACAACAGTACTTAAATATTAAGAAGGGAGGGGTAGACCGAGGATGAGGTGGAGGGATGGAGTTGAGAGGTATATGAGGGAGTGGGGGGTGAGTTGGGGGGAGGGGAGTCAAAAGGTGGGTGACAGAGTGACTTGGAGGCGTTTTGTCTGCGGCCACCCTTTGCGGGATTAGGGCGTCGGGCTATCGATAGATAGATAGATTTCAAATACCTTAAATAAACCATCCATCTTTCAGTTCTATACTGCTCCTAATGTCAGGAACATAGAAGTCTGGGGGCTAAGGAATTATTCAGGGCATTTAAAATATGAGTGAACAGTAACATGCATGTCTGTGGCTTTATGTAAGTGATAAACCCCATCTACACCACTGAACTGAATCCTGACAGGCCATATCTGTTGGAATGACTTATCCCACTAGACCACCAAGTGTCCATTATTAGTAATATGGTTACTACCCAACTAAGTAACTGGTTTCCTGGAAAGTAGGAAACCATTTGCTTTGTCACTTGTGTACAATTCTGAAGGTAGCACCAAATCAACTGAGTGGAGGTGGGTGCCCCCCACCTACCACATCAACAGTTCTTATGAAGAAAATGCCTTGATATTGTACTTACTGGACCAAAGCAAGTGAGAGAGCATTAATATTTTCCCGGTCGAGGTTGGTGGTTGGTTCATCCAAAGCAAGGATCCCACAGCTGGCACTGAAGGTTTCAGCAAGAGCCATTCTGAAGCAGCAAAATTACATTATCAATAATAGAGAGTACTACCTATATACACAGCCGAAATAGTGATGCCATGTTAGTTTCCTCTTCATCCCCTAGGAACTGCAAGGAAACACATGTACTGTACACTGTACCACCCCATTTACTGATCTTAGTTTGTTATGATGGGCTCAGAGGGGTCTGATAAATCCAAAATCCATCATATCAAGGTTCAATACAGTGAGGGACTACAATACTTTAAGGTATGTTGATAATGTACTGCATAATGGTTACAGCATGTCCTTTATTATTACAGTAAGTTTTTCAACACCTGGCAAAAATCAGTCCAACAAATTTTTACTACATAACTGTATGTCTAAGAACAGTAGCACTTTCTAGCATGCAAAAGAAAAGAGATTTCAGCTCCTGTCGGTAATTAAGTTACTGTCATAAGATGAAATAAAAAATGCTGAAGTATGGGTCAAATATCAGGCAACCTGTATCTGGCTGCACTGTTTAGTACTAGCAATAATTTTTTGAACTCCTGGCTTTTGTACACCAGGATAAATAACATAATCTTTCATTCACTCTGCATATCATTTACATCTTACACACATTTTTCATCATTAATGTCAAGTAGTGACATGAATGAAGCAATATTCATTGTTCATCATCTACAAGAGAAATACCTCAGAATAAGTAGATACCTGTACTACATCTTTGTGAACTTGGTGCAGCAGTTCAATATAATTCAGACAGTAGTGGTAAAATGGGCTAAGATAAAGCTAATGCTGATGAATGGATAGTTATGTTGATGATGAAATTGTACATGGGGGCATATCCATGAGAGCAGATGAAAAGTTAAATGAGGACTACTTGTCCTCTTCACTGCTGAAGAGCATCAGGGTTCTGTCCTATACTATATATATGCATATATATATATATTTAAGCAAGGACAAAGGGACTAGAAGCCTGGAAGATAGGGGGGGGGGAAAAAAAAAAAAGCCAAGATTCGTTCATTTTGAGGTGCCTGGACTCACTGCATTTAAAAGACTGAAGCTCGTAAGAAGAAGGAAACACAGACAGAGGAAGACAGTTCAAGAGAAGTCAGAAGCAAACTACTTTTGGAGCTTTTATGTACTGACCCTTTTCAACTTACCCTCAGCATCCTCAGTAGCACCACTCTTTCCACAAGGGGTAGCATCCTTGCCAGATATGATTTCAAAGTCACATGTTTCAGTATTTCACTCATAAAAAAGTTATCACTTCACTTAACATTGCACACTGCACGATTTTTTATGCACTTGCAAAGATATCTGGCAATAACAATGGTGTATCAATGGCCTTTCATGCACAAAACAGAATGAAAGGCGACATTCACAGCAACTCTAAACACTGGGTGGCCATCTTGGCACAATCAACCGGCTGGGAGACACCACTTAAGTACAGGAGAGACAATTTCCAAGTCACAAGTTTCAGCATTTCACACACAAAAAGTTATCATCACTTAACGCTGCACACTGCCCTATTACGATAACTGTGTAAACAATGGGCCCACTGCACTGGCTTGGAGTGACTACTATTATCACTACCAGAGAGGCTTACACTCTCTCCCTCCCATCCAATGATGAATGTTGATGTATGTTGCATAAGGGTTACATTTTGCTGACTCTCCTGAGCTGGTGACAATATTTTTGGTGACCTTCTATAGCTATCTCCCCCCCCCCCCTCAATCACTTGCTTTTCTCCTTCACTTATTTTCTTCCTTACTCCTCTCTTACTTCCATCTTTTCTTGTCACTTGTAAAGGAGAGACTAAAAGAGGTAAATGGAAATAGCATCATGTAGGTTCCAACCTCATTTATCTCCTCTCTGTTTACACTGGCGTGAAAGATGCACAATGACTCCTCTCACAATGAACCATTTGGCACTGTAGCATAAAGGTTAATTTTGCTTTTCCTCAATGCTACCCATTCTTCTTCCCTCTCCCCCCCTTCCTTACTGTCACACATAAGTGTTTTCACTTTTGGCATACTGCAGAAGCTGTTTTGTTGGTTTACAGCTATACTGCTTAAACATAGGTACAGTGTCCATTGTCCGACAATTTGCATAACCAATAATAAGAGCTTACCATCAGGCTGCAGTGCTCACTAAACTTCCCTCACTTATCTAATACGCCCAATACAAAAAGAATTCCAACCTGACCCCTAGGTCAATGTCTGCTGTCTGTGCATCATGACTGTCGGCTGTGACTCCAACATGGTGGAAGAGCACTAACAATCAGTAAGGGTGCCAATTTTCTGTTATGAGTATTGTGTGCAGATGTCTATAACGTCGTTCCTTGAGAGTAAATGTAGAAAAGAGTAAAGTGATGGTTACTGAGAGAGAAGGAGACTCTCAGTGCAATGTAACAGTGAATGGAGAGAGACTGGAATTGGTGAAAGAGTTCAAATACCTGGGTACAGTGATAGAAAAGAGAGGTAAATGTGCAAAAGAAGTTAAAAGTAGAGTGACACAAGGAAGAAAAGTAGCTGGTGCAATGAAAGTCTTGATAAGAAACACAGACTTGAGTGTTGCAGCTGCACGAGGCTTACATGAAGGAGTGTTAGTGCCAACTTTAACATACTGTATGGATGTGAGACTATGGTATGGCATGAAAATGAAAAGTCAAGAGTAAGACCAGTGGAGATGGGACTGCTGAGGAATGTATGTGAGGTACAGAGGGTGGATAGGATATGAAATAATGTGATTCGTGAAAGATGCGGAGTGAGGCAGTCGGTGGACACCAGAAATGAAGAGAGTGTACTGAGATGGTATAGTCATGTGTAGAGAATGGATAACAACAGAGTGGTGAAGAAGGAGTATCTGAGTGAATTTGAAGGAGAGAGGAGGCGAGGTAGGCCAAGAAGGTGGAGAGATATCGTGGATGAATGTGTGAGGAAGAGAGGTTTGGAAGTCGGTGAGGCTAGGGAACTGACAGGAGATTGAGCTGGCTGGATGAATTTTGTGAGGAGAAGTGCATGATCAGGGATTTTTGGCACCCCTTTTTAACATGGCAGCGTCTGGACTGACTCTGTCAGATACGATTATGTGAAGCTACAGAACGTGGTGAATGTTTTTGGTGTATCCGATAGAGCCAGGATTCCGGGAGCTTGAATGATGAGTGAATGGAAGCATGGCCCTTTGGACTGGGCAATTCTGGGCTGTCTGGACATTGCTACTCCTCACCCTGCCCTAGGGTGGGAAAGGAGGTCAGGATGATGATGATGATGAGTATTGTGTTACTGCATACTGTATGAATTCTGTCACAGGTATTGTGTGGCTTCAGGGATTTACTGACAACGGTATATTATTACTGGCTTTGTATCTTCGGGGTGGAGGTGAGTAGTTATGTAAGAGTAATATCCAATGGCACTTTACACAGCCCCACTAAACCCAGCTTATAATGTATTGTTAAATAACAATTTGCTACCTGTTAAGAGTTTACTTGACACAGCTCCATTAGACAGCTGGGGATACCTGTATCAGTTTGTCACAAACATCACAGAAATAAGGCAAAAATTAGTCAAACACTAAAGGCTTTGAAGGCCTCCAGAGTTTACAGCTGACATCAGCCCATGAATGTAAGTCAAAATTTATTCACGAGGGGTTGGTGTCAATACATGTCAGCATACATATGACTGACCTGCACATGCAGAGGGATGACGGTATTCAAGAGTCCACTCTACACACCGCAGAAAGTGCAGGTAAAACTTATGTTGCAATTTTTACTTTCGGAAGCAATACCAAGACTCACTTTTATTTGCCTTATGAAACTGAACTTTAGTCATATTTCAACTCTGGTACAGATCCCGTAATGTTTTATAAAAATACATAAAATTTGGACATTGTCTCTATCAAGCATTGGAACAGTGTTATCATATGTCAAACATAGGGAATCTGAAGTATCTTTACAAGATATATTCCATATACACTACAATTCTGGGCAGAAAAAAAAAAAAAGTACATGATTCAGAAATATGTTTGCATAGAAATCTTCCAAAAGTCATCTTGTTGTGGACAGTATTACAGCACTTGTAATTTAATTAAATCAGCAATTTTTGGCACTAGTCAGAAGGTAAGAAAAAGAAATTTATACTTCCACATTCACAGAATAATCTTTGTAATCTGCAAAGAACACACAGATGGCTCTCAGCCACGGAAGCAATAATGATTCAAGGAATGTTCCAAGATGCACAGCCTTAGGACTTCCCACTCTAATATATCATAATGCCACAGATACTGTTTCTTAAGAGAGTATGTGTTTTACTGGTGTAAGTAGATAGGGTTCTGATTAGAGGAGCCAAATGAAAAACAAGAATTCAAAGGGCAAGTACAAGAAGAATACAGTAATCCCTCCAAGATCTGTTGTAACAGAACCAAACGTATGTCCAGGACTTGGTTTTGTCTGGAACTTGGGAAAAATGTCCCTGGACAGGTACTTATAGACCCCAACCCAACCTAACTTTGAAAGCCACCTAAATAACTCCCTACTGGACACGTACAGCAACTATTTAAGACCCTATGCAAACAAATATGGGACAGATTCCATGAAATAAATGAAAAGGAACCAGAGAATGAGAAATCAGAAGCGAGTATGGAAAACAGTTAGCAGTGTACAGGGTACTTACAACATGTCTGTGGCTGTCAGGAAGATTAGCCCGCCTCCTCTAAGGCTCTAACAGTGATGAAGGTGCAGCTGAAGCACGTACAGTAATCCAGTGCTGTGCTGCACTTAAACCTTTGCACTGTGAATTATAATTGTTTAACACTGCACATTCTGTTCTTACTTGTGCCACGCCAGTTGCAACATGTTGCACTCTGCACTTAATCCTTTGCACTCTGAATTCTAATTTCTTAACACTGCACAACACTGCAAAGTCCGATATGGTCTAGTGGTGAGGTATTGCAGTTTTTTCACTGCTTATTCACAAAAACGAGCACATGGGCAGCCATGGTGATGAGCGTGCAGTCACGATCATAGTTAGGCAGGAACTGGGGAGGGGAGGATGCAGGGGGTGCTCTACTACGCGCCAAAACACATCTGTTCGTCACCGCGTAGCAAATTTAAAGTAGGGATGAACGCATATCAGCTTTTCTTGGGGGGGTGGGGATTTTAACATTTATGGCCATTTTTGGTGTCAAAGGACCCGAGCCCAAAATGTCAGGGAGTTGGCATGTCCGGAACCTGGGCATCCAGGTCTTAAAGGGATTACTGAAGTTGAAATAAAATGATCAAGCATAGTAGAACAACCTCAGAGGTGGCAGTGATAGGGGTTGTTTGCAAGTCACAGTCCTCAAGTAAGGATAAGACAAATTCTGTAATTTCTGACCTGATAATTAGAGACGCCAAAACCTTTTGACCTGCAGAACACCTCCCTCGCATATCCATCTCAACCTCATTCTTCACCATAACAACTCTATAGTTGTATGTCCGACGTTTGTCTGCACCTGTAACCAATATCAACAATAATCACAATCCAGAAGAAAACAATATTATGATCATTATTAACTTAAACATTCATATAAACACAGTCAAACACTTTCCGGTTCCATGCATGTTGAGGTATACAATTAACTGTAATTTTAATCTTTATATAATTTTTCACAGACTACACACTACACATCAAAAGTACACTGACACTGCAAATCAGATATATGTCTGACAACATTATATTACCACAGATCTTTATTATTTCTCATGTATTATTACCGTCCTAGAAGAAAGCTTTTGATGTACGATGTGCATCTGTATTTATCTATTTTTACTTACCTATTTGCGTTCTACAGAATATGAGCTAAGCTCATGTTGTCCTGCCACTAATGATACAATTACACTACTCAACAAATTTCAACTTTTTATCTAGTTCAGAAATGAGAATGGGTGATTTGGGGTAAAGTGACAGTGCTGATTACAAATACTGTTTTACTTTTTCTCTATCAAGCACAGATTTTCTGAAATTTAGCCTTGAAATTTTTCTCCCACAAGTCATAAATCAATATGTCCCTATCGCCTGGTAATATTTTTTTAATCGAGAAATACTAACTGGAATGTAAAAGTAATATGCAGAAATAAATCAAGTGTATTATTCGACTGCTGTATGTAAATTTCATTGTGAATACAGGTAATGTACTCATAGTACGGTTAATGATGATTTATTTCTGTTCTCTACTTCAGATTCCCATGCCTGCATCCAACAATAGTTTGCGATCATACTAGCACCAATTCTACCATGGTAATTATGTTTCATTACCGCAATACCCTGGTGAAAGCGTTCACCCTGTTCATCACTAACATCACCCAAGTTTGTTAGGGGAAAAAACAAGATATGTGTGAAGAAAATGGATTTTAGGAGACATGCGGTATCCAAGTTCATGGTATGCAACCAGGAGCTCTTCAACAATTTCCACTTGACTTTCACTGCGATGACTGCCCAGAAAACCAACACAAATTTTTTTAAGTGACCTCCAAGCCCAAAGTCTGTTTTGAGGGTTGCATCAAACTACAGTACCTGTCTTTCATCAGATTCCGAATTTGTGGGACAACGAAAATGCCTTCCTTCAATTTAGCATTTCTAGTCTTAGGGAAGACTTTCTTCAGGTGTGTAAAGCCTGCACCAGTCTTATCCAAGTTTTTCATCAAGCCTAACAATGTGAAGAGGCAGAAGTTTGATATCCTCCACTTAGATGAGTGGTTCACTCGGTACGATGTGTCACCAGCTTCATAGGTACTTCGGAGAGGTCAATCAAGCTGGATGTAGTGCTGCTGCACATCACAGCTGTCCCATAAACACAGGAAGCAACAGGATGAAATGGGGTAATTTCACTACGAACGTTGTTTTTTGCTAAATACAAACTGCCACAAATGGAATATTGACATTTTTATTGCTTTACCTATACAATCAGCTTTTCTGCTAAAGATACTTATAACTGTTTTTGTATATTTCTTTTCTTCCACGTACCCTCGATGAGCTGGTCTAAACCAGTTTGCTGCCCTCCCCTCCCCCCTCTCTCATACCCTTCGATGAGCTGGTCTAAACCGGTTTGCTGCCTTCCCTCCCCCACTCATAAACAATATGAAGCACTATGCACCCAAATCGCACTGAAATCATACAAGAATGGCTGAAAGTGTTATTTTGTATTACAGTATATTGTGAATTACTGTGGCTGAGAAGATTAGGAGAAATACACTGAGGTGGTTTGGACATGTGGAGAGAATGGAGAATGAAAGACTGACTAAGAGGGTGTAGGTAGGTGAGGTGGAGGGAGGGAGAGGGAGGGGTAGACTGAGGATGAGGTGGAGGGATGGAGTTGAGAGGTATATGAGGGAGGGGGGGTTGAGTTGGGGGAGGGTAGTCAAATGGTGGGTGACAGAGCGACTTGGAGGCATTTTGTCTGCGGCCACCCTTTGCGGGATTAGGGTGTCGAGCTATAGACAGATAGATAGAATTACTGTGATAAAATACAAGTGACCATCATCCACTCACTTGATGTAGTGCTGCCTACTTCTTCCTTAGCCTTTATCATTCCTTTTCTGTGCTTGCCCTCCTCTCTTCCAATTTCTCCCATTTTTCCTGTCACTTCTTATTGCTTTTCTTTCCTTTACAGGTGTCTTTACATTGAGTGACAAGCCAAATGGTTTCTAGTAGGCCAAGAAACTATTTACAACGCTGGGTGGTAACCATATAACCAAACCATACATGCTCCCTATGTGTCAACAAGTGGGTTGGTGGAGGGTTAGTGACCCTCCCCATAAAACAAATAACTCAAAGTCAAATGGCCACCCCTTACGGGATTATGGCGTCTGGCAATAGATAGATAGATTTTGTGATATTTTTGCAATAATCAGAGAAGTCATGATGCTACATGCATTAGCTAGCGAATATTTTTTGCGGTTGCAAACTGTGCAGCAATGCTATGAAATGACTCATGACATTATATCAATAAGCCTTATAAAAGTAAGTGGTAATAAAAGTCATTCATGAAGTCAGGCATAAAGGACTGAATGGGAAAGCTGCCTGAGATCGATCAACATGGAGAGCTGCCAGTAGGTGACCATGGCTGATGCATGCAAGCATGTTGGAGCCTTTATAAATGACACGAAACAAACCTCACTTTCTTATGGGAACTTAGTCCATCTTTTTCTGACAATTCTTTCACATGCTGAGGAAATGCTGGTGAGGGATACTGACATACAAATTAGTGGGTCTTCTCTATCATCTTTATAAACTGGCACTACTTTGTCCTTTTCAGGTGTACTGGCAACTCACCTGTGTTCAATGAACATTTAATATCATTAATTGGCTGCACCATTTTATCTGCACATTCTTTCATTATCCATCTTGTGTGTGTGTGTGTGTGTGTGTGTGTGTGTGTGTGTGTGTGTGTTTACTATGCTGTACAGCGATTTCTTGGTTATAGCAGTTTTTATCATCATTGTGAGATGAAAATCTTTGCTCTTACTGTTAATGCACACTTTTTGGCTCAATAAGAGTTCCTGAGTGAGGAACATGTAAGCTGGGGGGGGGGGGGGGGACCTGTTGGTAAGACCCATGAAATTTTAAGAAAGCTTTCACATGGTAGCAAGGTTGGAAGCCCTGTGACTGACCTGCAACAAGTCTCTCATTCCAACTGCATGACCTATGGAAATAAAAATAGATATCCAAGCATCCAAAACTACGTTTTTTCTTGCACTTGTCACTATATTTTAAAAGAGTGCTGGAAATGGATGCTGTGGTAAAGGTAAACAAACCACAACTTCCTCCTTTCCCCACGAAGGAGGATGGTGAACTTCAGGGAAAGGGCAACTTCAGCTTGCAGTCCACTCAGTAGTGTCTAGATGAGTCTACAGCCAAAATAAAACATCATTTGCAACCCATAATAATATGTTTGTGATGGCAATTAAATAACAAACACTAAAACATTACTGTGAACAATATGTTATATTACCTTGTGATTCTGTTTCATCAGTCTTGATTTCAATGTAATCAATGTCATTGCCCTTGTAGGTTGTACGCCACAGTTCACGGATTATTTCGTTGATGTTCTTCATCTTGTCAAGGTGATAGCGCATAATGGCTGTATCAAGTGCCTTGTAGTACTTGTTCAGGTCATCTGCTGCGATGTCTGTGCACTGCAAGAGAGAACAGTCTACACTACAACATGCCCAAGGGTATAGCAAGACATGTCTGTCCTCTGTCACAAGGTAAGCAGCAGTACTTCTCATTTTGTGATACTTTAAGGACAGTGAATTACTACACTGTAATATATTTTCTATCATCATCACCATTATAATCAGGACCTCCTATCCCACCCAAGGGCAGGGTGAGGAGTAGCAATGTCCAGACAGCTCAAATCTGCCCAGTCCAATGGGCCACGCTTCCATTCACTCATCATTCAAGCCCCCGAAATCCTGGCTCTATCTGATGCATCAAAAACATCCACCACGTTCTGTAGCTTTACATAAGCGTATCCGATTAAGTCCGTCCGGATGCTGCCACATTAAAAAGGGGTGACAAATCCCTGATCATGCACTTGTCCTCACAACATTCATCCAGGCAGCTCAATCTCTTGTCAGTTCCCTAGCCTCACCGACTTCCAAACCTCTCTTCCTCACACATTCATCCACCATATTTCTCCACCTTCTCCTTGGCCTACCTCGCCTCCTCCCTCCTTCAAATTCACTCAGATATACCTTTTTCACCACTCCATTGTTTTCCATTCTCTCAAAACGACCATACCATCTCAGTACACTCTCTTCGATTCTGGTGTCCACCGACTTCCTCATTCACACATCTTTCACAAATCACATTATTTCGTATCCTATCCACCCTCTGTACTCCATGTACATTCCTCAGTAGTCCCATCTCCACTGCTCTTACTCTTGACTTTTCATTTTCATGCCACATCATAATCTCACATCCATATGTTAGAGTTGGCACTAACACTCTTTCATGTAAGCCTCGTGCAGATGCAACACTCAAGCCTCTGTTTCTTATCAAGGACTTCACTGCACCAGCTACTTTTCTTCCTTGCGCCACTCTACTTTCAACTTCTTTTGAACATTATCCTCTCTTTTCTATTACTGTACCCAGGTATATGAACTCTCTCACCAATTCCAGTCTCTCTCCATTCATTGTAACATCGCACTAGGAGTCACCTTCTCTCTCAACAACCATCACTTTACTCTTCCACATTTACTCTCAAGGCACAATGCTCACAGACATCAGCAAAACTCTGCACTAGCCTACCAAGTTCTTTTCCAGTACTTGCAAGCAGTACAGCATCATCAGCATACAACAAAGTTGAGATATTCCACCCATCACCACGCATTACCAACACCATCCTTCACTCCATTACTTGTGTTTTTACTTCTCTCATCACGCCATCTATATATATATATTGAACAACCATGGGGACATCACACAACCTTGTTGCATGCCCACACCAATCATGAACTATTCACTTAGATGCCCATTAACCCTTGCAAATGCTTCACTACCATCATAAAAACTCTTGACGGCACCTAGCAGCTTACCCTCTACACCATGCATGCGTAAAACTTTCCACAATCCTTCTTTGTCCACCTGGTCATATGCTTTTTCCAGATCCATAAATGCCATTAACACCTTATGGTCCTTCTCACAAGCCTTCTTTACTATCTGTCTCACTGCAAATATTTGATCCACACATCCTCTGCCACTCCTAAAGCCACCCTGTTCATCACTCACAAGGACTTCTGATCTCTCTTTTACTCACTCTATAATAATTCTTCCATATAACCTTATGCCACGATAATTCCAGCACTCACTTCGCTCACCTTTATTTTTGTACAGGGGTACAATCACAGCTTTATCACAGCCTAATTTGTAGTTACATACAATACACGGGCACTTCACAGTTATATGTCGGATGATGGCCTTGCTTTGTCAGCCTTGAATACCCAGTTTAATTTATCAGTGCACCTCTATTTCTGTTTATGAGTTAGTTTTCAAATGTTATGTTAATATACAAATTAATTATTACCTCTCAACAAGAATAAAAGTGGAATTGGAGAAAAACACACGCTTTTTATTGACCCCTCAGAACCAGTGAAAACTTCCCCCACTTAATTAAGCCCTTGGATTTGGCGAAAATGGTTTTGGCAGGGTTATTCTGACACCAATTAGTTGCCAAAATGGAGGACTTACTCTAAATGCATTTAATAAATTACCTTCATTTCAGTGGATGTTAGCAGATTAACTGAAACTAAATGGAGAGGTAAGACTGTGAGAGAATGGGAGTATGGATGGGGTATATGTGCAGGTGTAGGTAAGAATGAGAGGGCAAAAGACGGAGTGTGTATTGTTGTGACTAACAGATGGAAGGAGAATATAAGAGAGTATGGATCAGTTGGTTCAAGGATTGTGTGGGTAAGATTGAAAGCTGGACTACAAGTGTGGACGATTGTGCGCATGTATGTGCCAACGCAAGATCGTGCAAGCAGAGTGAAAGAAGATTTCTGGACAAATGTGGAAGCGTGCATGGAAAAGTTTGAAAGGAATGAGAAAGTGTTTCTGATTGGTGATATGAATGGTAAAGTAGGGAATGTGAAGGTGGATGGAGTAGTTGGTGAGTGGGGTGTGCCTGCAGACATAGATGAGAATGGCAGTGCTTTAGTGGACATTTGTGCCAGGAGGGGGTTGGTGATAGCCAATACACTCTCCTGGCACAAAATGATCCACAGGTATACATGGCAAGTGATGAAATGGATGGATGGTGAACTGAATGAAAGGAATGCAATGACTGATTATGTGTGTGTGGATGAAAGGATGCAAAGATGTGTAATGGATACAAGGGGATATAGAGGTTGGAGAAATACAAGGGAAGGACAGGAGGAAGGAGTAGATGTAAGGAGAGTGAAAAGGTTACAAGAGGATGAGAAAAAAGCAGAATAAGAAGTGGAGGAATAATTGGGTAAATATGAATTGGAGCAGATGGGGGATGTGGAAGGTGTGTGCGAGATATTCACAGAGGAAATATGTGCAGCATGTGAGGAGGTGTGTGGGATGAAGAGAAGACGAAAGGGGGTGCAAGGAACAGCATGGTGGAATGAAGAGGTAAGACAGGCTGTGACATAAAGGAAGCAAGCATATAATGAATGGATGAGAAACAGGGGCGTGGAAGAAGGTGAGAGGTGGAAGAAGGTGAGAGATGGAAGAGAGAGTTATATGTAGAAAGGAAGAGATAGGTGAAAAGATCTGTAAGAGAGAATAAGAAGAGGGTGGATGAGGAATTTGGAAGGAATTTGAGTGGAAAGTGGAGGGAATGTAAGAAAATGTTCTGGAAAGAGGTAAAGAGAGTCAGACAGGGTGGCAATGAAGTTAGTAGGGGAGTGAAAGATAAAAATGGTAGATTACTAGTGGAGAAGGGAGAAAAGTAAGCAGATGGAGAGAACACTTTAATGAACTGTTGAACATAGAGAATGAAAGTAATGCGAGTATAAGTGGCTGGGGAATGGCTGGGAGAAGGAGGGAGGTGAGAAGACAGGAAGAAATCAGTAGGATAGAAGTTGTGGAAGCACTAAAGAAAGTCAAAATGGGGAAGGCCCCAGGAACTGATGGAGTGTGTGGTGACATGCTGAAGCATGGGGGAGAGATAGTAGTAGAATGGATGTGGAAGATGTGAAGATTGGCCTGGGTGGAAAGTAAAGTCCCTGATGATTGGAAGTCAGGTATAATTATTCCCTTGGCCAAAGGGAAAGAGGAAAAAGAAAAATGTGGTAATCCTAGGGGCCAATTGTCTTCTTAGTGTAATAGGAAAAGTATACGGTAGGATACTTATTGACAGAGTTAGGGAAATAACAGAGGAATTAGTTGGAGAAGAACAGGGACGCTTTAGAAAGGGAAGAGGTTGTGTAGATCAGATATTCATTCTTAGATCTTTAGTGGAAAAGTGTCTAGAGAAGGGAAAGAAGTTGCATGCGGCCTTCATGGATTTGGAGAAAGATATGACAGGGTGGAGAGACAAGGACTGTGAAAAGTGTTAAGAATATATGGAGTAGATGGGAAGTTGTTGAATGCTGTGAAGAGTATGTATGAGGGTGCTAAGGCTGCAGTGCATGTGGATAGTGAACTGAGTGAGTTTTTCTATTTGAAGGTTGGGTTGAAACAGGGATGTGTCATGTCTCCACGGTTGATCAATCTGTATATGGATGGGGTTATAAAAGACAAACAAGGTAGGGCACTGGATGTTGGAGTGGCCCTAATGAGAGACGGCAGTGTTTGGAAACTCCTATACTGTCGTTTGCAGATGATAATGTGTTGTTAAGTGAAGACTAAAGGGAGCTGCAAGGCTTGGTGGATGAGTCTGGAAGTGTGTAAGAAAAGGAATTTAAAAGTGAATGTAGGGAAGAGGAAAGTTATGGCCTTCAAGAGAGGTGAAGTCAGTGAATGTACAGTGAGGTTGGATGATGAGGAAATGGAAAATGTGTGTACATTTAAGTACTTGGGTAGTGTGATGAGTAAGGATGAAAGTTTGGAGGGTGAAGTGCTTGAAAGTGTACAACAAGGAAGAAAGGTTGCTGGTTCCTTGAAGGCAGTGATAAGAAACAGGGAAGTGAGCATGGAAGTGAAAAAGTTATTACATGACAGTATTGTGATACCAACTCTAACGTATGAAACTGAAGCTTGGACATTGTTGGAGGGACACAAGTCCAAAGTGATAGCAGTGGAAATGAGTTATTTGAGAGGAGCCTGTAGAGTCACATGGAGAGACAGACTGACAAAAGAGGATGTGACACAGCGTTGTGGTGTGGATGTGGATGTGGATGTGATAGGAAGCATTAGGAAAAACACACTGAGGTGATTTGGCCATGTGGAGAGGATAGAGAGTGACAGACTGACGAGGAGAGTGTATGTGAGTGAGGTGGAGAGGGAGAGAGGGAGGGGAAGGCCAAGGATAAGATGGAAGGATGGAGTGGAGAGGTGTATGATACAGGGGGGTGTGAATTGGGACCAGGGCAGTGGCAGGGGACAGGGTGATGTGGAGGCGATTTGTTTGTGGCCACCCCATACAAGGGATTAAGGTGTATGGCAATAGATAGATAGATTTCAGTGGCTGTTTTTGGAACTAACAGGAGAAGGAAACTATATGCATTTGATAAATTACCTTCATCTCTATAAGTTTTTCCTTGTAGTTCTTCTCTGCATCTCGAATCTCCTTCCGTCTAAGGTCAGTTTCCCAGCCATGGATGGTTCCACTAATTTCCTCCAGACGACCACCCAATGATGCTTTCTAGGCCCATCAATACAAAATTACCAGTTAAATACATCAAGAAAATGTTTAACAATAGCATAAATATTGAACAAAGCAAATGATATGTTAGTCCTTGATACACAATATGATACCATTTTTAAGTTTTCATTTGCTACTATATCCACTGTTAATCAGAGATACAATACCTACTGAAGTTCCACAGGTACCTACAGAGCTTAATTCTACTTTCCCATAATTTAAAGAACAAGTCTATGAAAATAAACTGTAATACAGTCCCGTCATGTTAAGCGACAAGAGTTGCATGAAATGAAGACCCATCAGTAAATAAAACCCACACTGAAGATGGTGGTAGTGTCCACCGAAACTGTTTGGTAATTATATTCTTCATCTACAAATGTGGGTTTTATTTACCGTCTTTGATTATCACACAAAAGTGATTCATCCAGCCATTATGAAGACCCATCACATAGCGAAGTTGATATAACATGGGTTCAACGGGGTTGGGGAGGGTGAACTCAACTATGAAACCTAAAATGCCTCCTCTCCCCTCCCCCCCAAAGCTGTAACCCATCTGAAGTTTGTCCTATGCCAGTATGGGTTGTCACCAAGCTCCCCCCTCCCCCTGGATTGGCAGACAGTTGGAGGGCCTGGATGATCACTCAACAGGTATCACTTCACTTAATATCGCACACTGCCATGGGCATCCGGAGGGGGGGCAGTTGCCCCCCCATGGAATCCCATAGTGTGTTTTGGAACTTTCTCGGTCGTCACGTATATTTTGGTTCCTTTGAGTTGTAGCATATCATCATACGAATACTTTTCGACTGCGATTTAAGTACATCTTGATACCATACTTTACAGTGAATTATATGCCCATTAAAATCATTATTTCAAAGTTCTATCTATCTATCTATAGCCCGACGCCCTAATCCCGCAAAGGGTGGCCGCAGACAAAACGCCTCCAAGTCACTCTGTCACCCACCATTTGACTCCCCTCCCCCAACTCACCAGCCATCCCTCACATACCACTCAACTCCATCCCTCCACCTCATCCTCGGTCTACCCCTCCCTCTCCCTCCCTCCACCTCACCTACATACACCCTCTTAGTCAGTCTTTCATTCTCCATCCTCTCCACATGTCCAAACCACCTCAGTGTATTTCTCCTAATCTTTTCAACCACATCCACATCTACCCCACAACGTTCCTTCACTTCTTCATTTGTCAACCTGTCCCTCCATGTCACTCCACATGCTCCTCTCAAGTAACTCATTTCCACTGCTCTCACTCTTGACTTGTTCCCCTCTTGCAAGGTCCACGCCTCGCTTCCATACGTCAGGGTAGGGATCACAATACCATCATGCAGTGACTTCTTAACTTCCATACTCACCTCCCTATTTCTCATCACTGCTTTCAGTGTGCCAACAGCCTTTCTTCCCTGCTGTACCCTTTCACGTACTTCATCCCCCAAAGTTCCATCCTTACTCATCACACTACCCAAGTACTTGAATGCACTCACATTCTCCATATCCTCACCATCCAACCTCACTGCACACTCTGTGACTTCATTCCTCTCAAACACCATAACTTTACTTTTGTTTACATTAACTTTCAGCTTCCTCCTCCTACACACTGTCCCAAATTCATTCACCAAACCTTGCAACTCCCATTCATCTTCACTCAACAATACTGTATCATCAGCAAACAGCAACACCGGAAGCTTCCAAATCTCACCCTCATTCATTAGGGCCACCCCCACATCCACTGCCCTACCTTGTACCTCCTTTACGACCCCATCCATATATATATTAAACAGCCATGGAGACATTACACACCCGTTTCAGTCCCACATTGAGATCAAAGAACTCACTCAGCTCACCATCCACTCGCACCGTAGCCCTAGCTCCCTCGTACATACTCTTCACAGCACTCAACAATTTCCCCTCCACTCCATATATTCTTAATACCTTCCACATACCTTTCCTATCTATTCTGTCATAAGCTTTCTCCAAGTCCATGAAGGCAGCGTACACTTTCCTTCCCTTCTCTAGATACTTTTCCACTAAACATCTTAGAACAAATATCTGATCTACACACCCTTTTCCCTTCCTAAATCCCCCTTGTTCTTCTCCAACTAGCTCCTCTGTCATATGCCTAACCCTATCAATGAGTATTCTACCATATATTTTACCAGTCACACTAAGAAGGCAAATACCTCTATGGTTACCACATACTTCTCTCTCCCCTTTTCCTTTGTACAGAGGAACAATTATACCTGATTTCCAGTCCTCTGGAACCCTTCCCTCTTCCCAAGCCAATCTACACAACTTCCATATCCACTCCACAACAATCTCACCCCCATACCTAAGCATTTCACCACACACTCCATCAATTCCTGGGGCCTTTCCCAGCTTAATCTTCTTCATCGCTTCCACTACTTCTGACCTACTGATCTCTTCCTCCTCTCTCATCTCTTCTTCTCCCAGCCATTCCCCAACCACTTATACTCACACTGCTCTCACTCTCTACATTCAACAAATCCTCAAAGTGCTCCTTCCATCTCCTCAATTTCTCTCTCTTCTCCACCAACAATCTATTATTCCTATCTTTCACTCCCCTACTATTTCCCCTTTCACACTGCCTTACTTTCTTTACCTCCTTCCAAAACAATTTCTTACTCTCCCTCCATTTCACACTCAGATTCCTCCCAAACTCTTCATCCACTTTCTTCTTACTCTCCTTCACCAGTCTCTTAACCTCCCTTCTCCTGCCCACATATACCTCTCTCTTCTCTCTCTCATCTTCTCCCCTACCTCTACTCGCCAACCATTCACCATATGCCTTCTTCTTTTGTTCCACAGCTCGTTTCACCTCATCATTCCACCATGCTGTTCCTTGCACACCCTTGCATCTCCTCCTCACTCCACAAACAGCCTCACATGCTGCGCTTATCTCTTCCGTGAATATCTTACATACATCTTCCACTCCTTCCATCTGCTCTAGCTCATATCTTCCCAATCTTTCTTCCACTATGCTCTTATACTCTGTCCTCTTCTCACTATCTTGCAATTTCTCCACTCTTCTCACAGGAGCTGCTTCCTCCTGTCTTCGCCTTCGCCTCCTCAACCACTTTCTTTGCAGCTCTACCTTGGCCATCACTAAGTGATGGTCCGAGACTCCATTCCCCCACCCTCTCCACACCCTTGCATCCAACACTTGTCTTCTCATTCGCTCATCCACACACACGTAGTCTATCATTGCCTTTCGTTCAACAAGTTCACCATCCATCCTCCTCATTACTCTCCATGTATACCGGTGGATCATCTTATGTGAAAGTAGGTGTTGGCTATTGCCAACCCCTTACCAGCACAGATGTCCACCAAAGCACTACCATTCCCATCTACTTCCGCTGGCACACCCCACTGACCAATCACTCCATCCACTCGTACATTCCCGACTTTGCCATTCATGTCTCCAATCAACAGCACTCTCTCGCTCCTCTCAAACTTGTCCATACATGCTTCTACTCTCGCCCAAAACTCATCTTTCACTCTTGCCACTTGATCCTCTGTTGGAGCATACACACATACAATCGCCCATGCTTGTATACCTACTTTCATCCTCACCCATACAATCCTTGCACCCACTGTTCCATACTCTCTTATATTCTCCTTCCACTTCTTGCTGATCATCAGACATACTCCCTCTCTTGCCCTCTCATTCTCTCACTGACTCCCGCACATATACCTACACCGTATTCCCATTCTCTCATCCTTTCACCTTTCCATTTAGTTTCAGTCAATCCACATATATCCACTTTTGCATCCTCAAGCACCTGGACAATCTCTCTCTCTTTCACTTCATCATTCACTCCTCTCACATTCCACGTTCCTACTCTCAGAATGTCCTTTGTCCGTTCCTTAGTCGTCAACGTATGGTCCGTCCGGGTCCGAGGCGCTTTATTTGCTTTTTTAGTTAGTTCTTTTTACGGGGTGGGGCACTAACCCACCACCAACCCTTTTAGTCGCCTCATACGACAAGCAGGGATACTGGGGGAGTATTCTTGAAACCCCCCAGAAAATGCACATATACGTGTATGTGTAAATTTTTATTTTGCCCCTCTTACAAAAAATCCTGCAGACGCCCCTGCACACTGAGCTACTTGTTACGCGTTTGCATTGTTATTTGGTCTTTCATGCACAAACTGGAACAAAAGGCAGATAATCACAGCAAATGTAAACAATGGGCAGCCATCTTGTCTCAGTCAGCTTACAGGACGCCCTGTTATGGGAAAGCTGGGTAAGTAAGGTTGACAAGATTTCCAAGTCACAAATATCCGTATTTCAGCCACAAAAAGGCATCACTTCACTTAATATTGCACACTGCACTATCTGTTAAGCACCTGCATTATTATTGGGCAACAGCAAAGATGTTTCAGTGGACTTTCATGCACAAAATGGAATGAGAGGCAGTTATAGCAAATGTAAAAACTTGGAGGCCATCTTGCCTCAGTCCGCTGACTGGAGGCCACACTATGGGGAAGCTGGATATGTAAGGCAGACACAATTTCCAAGTCACAAGATTCAGTATTTCGCCCACAAAAAGGCAGCACATCACTAAATGTCGCACACTGCACTATTTGTTAAGTGCTTGCACTGTTATATGCCAATAGCAATGGTGCTTCAGTGGCCTTTCATGCACAAAATGGAACAAAAGGCAAACAATCACAATGAATGTAAGCACTGGGCAGCCACCTTGCTTCAGTCAGCTGACTGAAGGCACCGTTGTAGTGAACTACGGTATGTAAGGTTGACCCGATCTCCACAACTTTAAGCATTTCACCCACAAAAATGTGTAACTTCACTTAATATTGCACACTGAACTCATTGTTAAGCACTTGTACTGTTATCTGGCAACAGCAATGGTTTTTCAGTGGCAATTCATGCACACAATATAAGGGATGGCAATCACAGCATGTAAAAACTGGGCAGCCATCTTGGCTCTGACAGCAAACTGTTGACTTCCATATCTCACTGCATCCCCACTATATTCCTGGGGGTGGTCATCGAAAATATCATTCTAGCAAATCGCTACAAATTTTTTAACATTATTAAAAAAAAAGGATATAACTACTGACTTATTGCTCTACCGATTTCACATAACAAAGCTGTATAACAACACTACGCTGTTTTCTGACACATATCCTCGAACAATAAGATTTATCTTCATACTGTATACAGTGAATTCCCTTGTATTAATCACCACATCACCCAGTATGCATCATTATCTGTTACAGCATATGGGGACAAATTTTAAAAAGATCCACAGGAAAACCATAAAAAATAGATATCTGGTCATTCGGCAGAGTCCTACTATCTAAACACTGCCATAAATCTCATCACAAAAGTCTATCTATTTATCTATCTATTGCCAGATGCCTTAATCCCTTATATGGGGTGATCACAAACAAATTGCCTCAACGTCACCCTGTCCCCCACCATTTCACTGCCCTGCTCCCAACTTACACCCCCCTCACTCATATACCTCTCCACTCCATCCTTCCATCTCATCCTCGGCCTTCCTCTCCCTCTCTCCCCTTCCACCTCACTCACATACATTCTCCTCATCAATCTCTCTCTCTCTCCATCCTCTCCACATGGCCAAACCACCTCAATGTGTTTCTCGTAATGCTTCCTATCACGTCCACATCCACACCACAACACTCCTTCCTCATTTGTCAGTCTGTCTCTCCATGTGACTCTACAGGCTCCTCTCAAATAACCCATTTCCACTGCTCTCACTCTTGACTTATGTCCCTCCAACAACATCCAAGCTTCACTTCCATATGTTAGAGCTGGTATCACAATACTGTCATGTAATAACTTTTTCACTTCCATGCTCACTTCCCTGTTTATTATCACTGCCTTCAAGGAACCAGCAACCTTTCTTCCTTGTTATACCCTTTCAAGCACTTCACCCTTGCCATATTTGGTAATTTTCTTTTTAGTCTGTCCCTATCATTAATTTTCTTCTATTAAATCTGGTACCTTTTTGTAGTGTAGCGGTACTCTGTTTTTAGAGTAGCTCTACACTGAGTGGCAAGCCTAATGATTTCCTGTAAACCAAGAAATCATTGAAAACACTTAGAAGAAACCTTATAACTAACCAACACTTGTTCCCTATGTGGCAGCAAGTAAGTTGGTGGAGCATTAGTGCCCCTCCCCTTACGAACAAGATGCCACAGACCAGGACTGACCAACTGGTGACAAATACGGACCGAACAATGGACATGGTACAGATTGCGACATGGAATGTAAGGGGTGCAAAAGATGAGGTGAAAGAGAGAGAGATTGTCCACATGCTTGAGGGTGCAAAAGTGAATGTATGTGGATTAACCGAAACTAAATGGGGGGGATGGTGTGTGAGAGAATAGGAGTATGAGTGAAGTATATACACAGGAGGGGATGAGAATGAGAGAGCAAAAGAAGGAGTGTGTATTCTTGTGTGCAAGAGATGGAAGGAGAATATGAGAGTATGGACCAGATGGCTCAAGGATTGTATGGGTAAGATTGAAAGTTGGACTACAGATATGGGCGATTGTGGGTGTGTATGCGACAACGCAAGACTGTGCAAGTAGAGTGAAAGAAGAGTTCTGGACAAATGTGGAAGAATGCATGGAAAAGTTTGAAAGGAATGAGACAGTGCTTTTGACTGGAGAAATGAATGGAAGAGCAGGGAATGTGAAGGTGGATGGAGTAGTTGGTAAGTGGGGTGTGTCTGCAGAAGTGAATGAGAATGGCAGTGCTCTAGTGGACATCTGTGGTAGGAGGAGGTTGGTGATAGCCAATATCCTCTTCAGACACTAAATGATCCACAGGTATACGTGGCGAGTGATGAGAAGGGTGGGTGGTGAACTGAATGAACAGAAGGCAATGACTGATTATGTGTGCGTGGATGATAAAATGAGAAGGTGTGTAATGGATGCAAGAACCCACAGAGGTTGGGGGAGTGTACATTCTGACCACCACCTGATGGTGGTAAAAGTCAAGGTTCAATGAAACAGGAATAATAGAAGGGAAGGACAGGAGGAAGTAGTTCATACAAAGAGGGTAGAATGGTTACAAGAGGATGGAAAAAGGTAGAATATAAGACAGAAGTGGAGGAGCAACTGGATAAATATGATTTGGAGCACATGGGGGATGTTGAATGTGTGTGCAAGATATTCACAGAAATCTGTGCATCATGTGAGGTGGTGTGTGGGGTAAAGAGAAGACGAAAGGGGGTGGAAGGAACACCATGGTGTAATGAAGAGGTGAAACAAGCTGTGGCATAAAAGGAAGCATATAGTGAGTGGATGAGAAATAGGGGCGTGGAGGAAGTTGAGAGATGGAAGTGACAGCTATTAGCAGAGAGGGAAGAAAGAGGTGAAAAGATTAGTAAGATACAGTACGAAGTGAGTGGATGAGGAATTTGGAAGGAATCTGAGTGTAAAGTGGAGGGAATGTAAGAAAATGTTCTGGAAAGAGGTAAAGAGAGACAGGGTGTTAAAGTAGTTAGCTGGGGAGTGAAAGATAAAAATGGTAGATTACTAGCAGAGAAGGGAGAAAAAGGGAGCAGATGGAGAAAACACTGTAAGGAATTCTTCTAGAGAATGAAAGTAATGCTAGTATAGTGGCTGGGGATTGACTGGGAGAAGGAGGGATGTGAGATGAGAGGAAGAGATCAGCAGGATGGAAGTTGTGGCAGCAATGAAGAAAGTCAAAATGGGGAATGCCCCAGGAACTGAAGTAGTATGTGGTGAAATGCTGAAGCATGGGGGAAAGATAGTAGTAGATTGGATGTGGAAGATGTGCAGATTGGCCTGAGAGGAAGTAAACTCCCAAAGGATTGGAAGTCGGGTATAATTATTCCCCTGTACAAAGGAAAAGGGGAAAAAGAAGTATGGTAATCAGAGGGACATTTGTCTTCTTAGTGTAACGGGAAAAGTATATGGTAGGATACTTACTGACAGAGTTAGGGAAATAACAGAGGAATTAGCTGGAGAACAGGGAGGTTTCAGGAATGGAAGATGTTGTGCAAATCAGATATTCATTCTTAGGTCTACAGCGGAAAAGTTTCTATAAAAGGGAAAGATGTTGTATGCAGCCTTCATGAATTTGGAGAAAGCATATGACAGGGTGGACTGACAAGGATTGTGAAAAGTATTAAACATATATGGAGTAAATGGCAAGTTGCTGAATGCCGTGAGGAGTATGTATGAGGGTGCTAAGGCTGCAGTGTGTGTGGACAGTGAACTGAGTGAATTTTACTATTTAAAGGTTGGATTGAAACAGGATGTGTCATGTCTCCATGCCTGTTCAATTTGTATACGGATGGGGTTATAAAACAGATACAAGGTAGGGCACTGGATGTTGGAGCAGCCCTAATTAGAAAGGGGAGTGTATGGAAACTCCCTGTACAGAGTACCATTGTTTGAAGATGATACTGTGTTGTTAAGTGAAGACAAAGGGGAGCTGTAAGACTTGGTGAATGAGTCTAGGAGAGTGTGTAAGAGATGGAATCTAAAGGTGAATGCAGGGAAGAGAAAAGTTATGGTCTTTGAGAGAAATGAAGTCAGTGAATGTACAGTGAGGCTGGATGATGAAATGGAAAATGTGAGTGCATTTGAGAACTTGGGTAATGTGATAAGTATGGATGGAAGTTTAGAGGGTGAAGTGCTTGGAAGGGTACAACAAGGAAGAAAGGTTGCTGGTTCTTTGAAAGCAGTGATAAGAAATAGGGATGCAAGCAAGGAAGTGAAAACGTTACTGCATGACAGTATTGTCATACCAACTCCAACATATGGAAGTGAAGTTTGGACCTCGTTGGAGGGACACAGGTCAAGAGTGAGAGCAGTGGAAATGAGTTATCTGAAAGAAGAATGAAGAGTCACATGGAGAGACTGACTAACAAATGAGGAAGTGATGTGTATTGTGGTGTGGATGTAGATGTGATAGAAAGCATTATGAGAAACAAACTGAGGTGGTTTGGCCATGTGGAGAGGATGGAGAGTGAACGACTGACAAGGAGAGTGTATATGAGTGAGGTGGAGGGGGGGAGAGGGAGGGGGAGGCCAAGGATGAGACAAGGATGGGGTAGAGAGGTATATGAGGGAAAGGGGTGTGAGCTGGGAGCGGGGCAGTGAAATGGCGAAGGACAGGGCGACATGTAGGCGATTTGGTTGTGGCCATCCTTTACGGAATTAAGGCATCTAGCAACAGGTAGATAGATAGACCTTTATGTTCCTATTGTTCATTTTCTTCTCATGTTCAGCAATAAGTATACCCCTCCTCTTCAATACATTTCGCACACATATTTCTTTGCATATCTCCACACCATAGTCTCACACCCATGTGTTACAGTTGGCACTAATCAGATTTTGCTTGCCGATTTACAGCACTATCTCTAACCTTATGATATGCATGGGGGTTACAAATGACTGACTGACTGAACAAACTGGTCATGGACAGCTAGTATACAGCATGTGTAAAAAACAGCTGGCAACACTAAGCAATGAAGTTACCCCAACCATACACTTCTGAAGAAAAATCAACCAATATACATTAAATATGGTGCAACAATTCTAAAATACAATGTAAAGTATATACATGAAATTTACTTACTTTGTTCTGGATTTCAGCATTTTTTTCAATGAGGCCATTCTTTTCATCGACTAGAGTTTCAATATCAAACTCTTTCACACTTTCTTCAAGCTGTGTTATGGCTTTTTGAATAGCAATGGCACCAACTTCCTTCTCTCTTATCTTCTTTTCATTATCAAGATTTCGTTTTCTTTCCTGAAAACACAGTGTACAACAATATTAGTACACCATGATCATTATCACCAGCATCCTAACGAAGATTCTAAAGACAGGTCTTGTAAACGAATGAGAGAGAGAGAGAGAGAGAGAAAGAGAGAGAGAGAGAGAAAAAAATATGGTGCTAAAATATTATGATCAGATAAATGAACAATTATGTGACAGCTGATTGTAGAACGAGGGTTTGTACCTCCCTTTTTGCTCTACATCAAGCAGTCAAGTATTCCTCTCTGTTACCACCACATTTGCATTCCCGAAAAAGTCTTCTCTTTATCTATGGCTTCTACACCTTCATCACAGTTCCAAAGAACACTGGCTATGCTGAACTGAACTACTGCTATTATCATCAGCCTTTCCTCCAATTATACATCAAGGGTTTACATCAATTAACATAATAATGGACACTTACTTCTATCTTAAAAGTAAAATACTGTATTAGTTTCTGACTCAAATGCCACTCACCTTTTGGCTAGTTACTTCCTTCTCAATCATTCTGTTCTGTTCTTCCAAGAACTTTTTTCGTGTTTGTAGAGATGCTACCTTTTCCTGAATTGCAGTAACTTTGTGCTGACTCTCCCTAAGTCGCTCCTCTCCACCCTTGTACATGTATTGCATAATGCTCTCCTGCAGCTCGTGGATACTTCTGTGTTTTTCAATTATTTCATTCACCTGTCATAAAATATATGGTGAATAATGGAACAACAAAGACGAATCATAAGGCAATTTCTGCAAGTGTCTTGCTTATCTACCAGCTACACCCCTGCAAAACTGATGCTGGGCCACAAGTTACAATTAGCAGTTGATCTGTTAATGGGAAGACCACCCGGTGAAGAGCTGCCTACAGACACCTCCAACTATGCAAAGCATCTTCAGGAAAGTCTGGCTGAGGTACGTCATCAAGTTCGAAAAGCTCTGAAGTTATCCGGCAAAGTGATGAAGCGCATGTATGATGCCAAGGCAAGTGAGGTGAGTTTCAAGGATGGTAACAAAGTTTGGTTGTATAATCCTAAGTGGAAGAGGGGACAGTCCCCAAAGCTGCAGAGCCCATGGGATGGGCCTTATACTGTGTTGGACTGCCTATCAGATGTAACGTACCAGATTCGGGGAGGCAGAAAGTCTTTCCCAAAGGCGATACACGTGAATCGTCTGTGGCAATACCATGGGGCAGGACAATACAGCTGGAACGTCTCTGAGGAATTGTGCTCACCCCCAGCCAAGGATGTTGAGAACGACCAAACAGCTGATGTATAAAAGGATGGTGACAGTGTCCCAAGTGAAAAAGTGAATCAGGAAGAGGGCCAAGACATTCCAGCTGGAGTGGATTGTGTGGAGGAGCAGGGACGTCATTGGAAGTGGTATGGGAGAAGACATAAGTTGAAGGATTATTCTGAGTATGCGTTTAGTTTGGATTAAGGATTATGTTTGTATACATTGTGTGGTTTTGTCAGGATGACATAGGACTAGGGAGGGGGTAGTGTTGAGATGTGGGATTTGCTAGTTAGGAAGTAATGGAAGGTTCTCAGTGCTTCTCGTATTTTTCCGTTATGTGTCACAGTTGCCAGTTAGCCTGCTACAGTTATATTGTAAAGTTATGCATTCATTTTCAAGCTCTTTTTCTCTATAATGTTTTATTTATGTGACTGTTTGTTATATTATGTACTTTTATCTCAGTTTGTATATTAAATAATTTAGAGTGTTACGCAGTGTACCAAAACACTGGATATTTTGAATGTCACTGAGTTGGTAACTGTTGCTTCTCCATGAATGTTGTAGATCATTCCAGTATACAGGAAGCATATATAAGGATGGGGATGGGACTAGAGGGGTTTCAGTTCAGTTTGCATTTAGTTCAGTGTCAGTACAGTTAGTGAAGATTGTATAGCTCCAGTACTTGTAAAAAGTGTGGAATGTAGTTAGAACGCATTAAGTGCAATTACTTGGTGAATAAAGACCGCGAATTTGAGAAGCCAGTGTTTATTTACCACACATGAGCTGATCTTGTTGCACACCAAAAGGTTGTCCATGGGAAGAACAACTCACTGGGCAACGTCCCTCCTATACTGAACTACTGCTGTTGAAGCCTGTGGCAGTGTGGAACAGGGACATAACAATATTTTTTACCTACCTTTGAACTGATTCAATGGATTTGTAAGGATGTACAGAAGTGCATTTTCAAGTATGCAGAAGATCCATCAAAATACTGTACAGAGAAAATACAGTTATAAAAGATATAGGTTAGGTTTGGTGAGGTTAGCATAAAACAGAGTATGTTAGGATAAATTGGACTGGGTTGTTATGAGTATTCAGGTTGGGTTTGGGTAAATCAGCATTGACAAGGACAATTTTGTGTCCAAAATAGCATTCTGAGATGGTGTCCATCTGTCTCTGGTGCACTAAAAGATAGCATCCGTCTATCTTTGGCACTGTTGGGGACTGGAAACATCGTTTACCACCATAAAAATAATAAGAAATATATGGAAAACAAACTTAAAGAATAGCATGTGGATTGGCAAGGTCCTTCTGCTGCATGAACTAAACCATACATTTACTTCAGTGAGTCTACAGTTAGAGGCAAGGGCAAGGTGAGCTGCAGTTCAAGAGTTCAACTAGGTATGTATACCCAGTCATCACTTTCTATTAGTTTAACCATGCCCACGTTTTTCTCGTACTTACCAGAGCAGAATATATGTGCCAGTAAGTGGGTCAATATTGTCGTAAAAGGGAAATCTGGGCTTGAACTTGGGGTGCCTGGGACCAAACAGTAAAATCCCAACGGTTCTGTGTACAGGTCTCCCTCGTTTTACGTTGTATCGTTTTACGATATTTCGCATTTACGATCCTTATTGTTTAGTACCAAGTGTTCATTTTACAATTGAGCTCCCTCGCATTTACGATTGGACATGTGGAAATCCCGTGCTCACAGGCAGATCAGCTGAGAGTTGCATGGCATACCTGCCCAAACCTCCACCTCCACCACCTCTCATTCTCCTGATTCATGCACCCCTGCCATCCAAACCTCCTCCACCCCTGCTTCCTCCCTCTCCACCTCTTGTGTTGACGAGTGATGGGCTTTGGCCCAGGATGTCTCCTAGCATCGGAGGAGACATTAAGGCATTACGTCCTCCAGCCTCAGGGGGAGACCGACTAAGCGTGGACGGAGCTATAGTAAAGTAGGAGGGTACATAACAGTACATTACAGTACAGTACAGCTGTATTTCATGTTGTTTTTGCTATTTCATGTCTTTATGTTTGCAAATGTACATACATATGTGATTCAGATGCACTACAATACATAAAACATCATCATTATTATTGCACATTAGATCACTTGTATGGGTCTTGGGTTCTTTATCCTTGAGTCCAGGAACGCATCCCTATTTTTCTCATTAAACCTTAATTTCGCTTTACGATATTTCGGTTTACGATTGCCTTTCTAGGAACGCATACCAATCGTAAAACGAGGGAGACCTGTACTCAATATCACGTGCCATGTTCAGTACCAATTATGTTCTATATCATACATATACAACACCTTCCATAATTCCTTTCAGTTTACCTTGAGATATGCTTACATTTCAATCCATAAATGATATCAATATCCTGCGGTTCTGTTAATGTTTTCTCCATACTTACCTTACTGCAAAAATGATCCAAAGATCTTTTCATTGTCAAACCACTGTCTTTGACTTACGGGATAATCTGATACTGATATCTGTCTTATCTTCATTATCATTAATGCTTTATAAACCTTTCCCACAACACTCAGCAATCTCTTCTCAAATCCTTCTTTACTCATAGACTAAAAAACACATACCTTAGAATTTTGTTCCTCTATGAATACTTCCTTCTCTTTGGTGATCTTGGCCTTCTCATCACTCTTCTGACATAACTTGTACTTATAAGGTGCAACCTCCAACTTCGCTTTCTCTCTCTCCTCCTCAACCACCACTCGTGACTCCTCCAGCCGGTTCACTTCATCTCTCAACTTTTCAGTTTCCTGAATCTTTGTCTTCAGCTGGAAATGAAAATTTTGTGCTACTGGGTAATGCTGCAATGGTGACATTTTATCTCTATCAATGGCCACACAAATGACAGTTCTCCCTCTTTCACACTTTCTCTTTCCTTCTTTTTTGGATCCTAACCACACCTCATCTTCAGGCAGAATAATATGGTCACGATGGCAGCAATGAAGATGACAGAAAAGAATGGTGTAGTTTGTTTCGTTGATTTAAAGAAGCCCTTTGACAGAGTCTATAGGGTGTGGTGAAATGGGCTATGAGAAAACTTAGGATTGAGGAGTGGCTGGTTAGAATTGTTATAGCTGTGTGTGCAGGTGCTCGTAACCAGATGAGAGACAACTGACACATGAGTGATGAGTTTTCTGAGAATGCTGGCTTGCATCAGGGGCTAGTCTTGAACTCCTTGTTGTTTGTCAAGGTGCTTGTAGCCCTCTCACATGACTTCAGAAATGGACTCCATTGGGAGATATTATATGCTAATGACTTGGTGCTGACTGCAGAGAAAGAAAGGGAGGTAGTGGATTTAGAAAATGGAGGGACAGAATGGGGCACAAGAGTTTTAGATTACATGCAGATAAAACAAAAGTGATGATGTCTTGGGTTGGTGGCAGTACTGCTAAAGCAGAGGAAGTGTGGTCACGTGTGGTTTGCCACAAGGGTGTAGGAAGTAGCTCCAACTTGTGTAGCATTTATGATTAGCAGATGCATGCGAGATGTAGTGGTATTAGAGGTACACTGCAAGATACTGTTGAATTTGTGTGTGCAGTGCGTCATGGAGCGTATGAAGAGACTATCATGCATGAAAGGACTGATCTTGCTGGTGACTCTCTCAAGTGTGTGGAAGAATTTTTTCATTTGGAGGACATGTTATGTGCTGGAGGTGGGACTGGAGCTAGCTCTGTGGCTAGAATGGGGAGAGGCTAAATTTAGGAAGTTCAGGGAGCTGTTGGCTCTCTTGACACATACAGAGGGCTCTCCCTCCATGCTGAGGGATCTTTAAATGCAGAATGTGTTTGGAATGTAATGCTGTAAGGTCATGACACCTAAGCTGTAAAGGAAGAGAATATCTGTAGGCTCAAATGTAGAGAAATGACAATGATTAGATGGATGTGTAGTGCATCCTTGAATGTGATGCCTGGGGAGGGCTAGGATTACAACTGAAAGCTGAGAGGAAGGATGGGGCTGGAGTGGTTTGGTGTTGTGATCAGGAGGGGTAGACTGAGATGGTCTGGGCATATTGAGAGTATGGAGGATGGCAATTGGGTGCTGAAGATGAGAAGTGTGAATGTCAGGAGTAGGGTTGCGAGATGCAGACCGAAAAAGACCTGGAACGAAGTCACAGAATGTGACCTCAGGGATAAGGGACTGCATAGGGAGGCTTCCTGAGATTCAGTACTGTGGACAGCTCCCATTTGGTGACCAAAGTTGATGCATGCATGCACGGTGGGGCTTTCATTAACAATACGACTCCAGCATTATCATCATTCTAATTCCATTACCCATCTAAGAGATGGAGTAATGAAGGATACAGAAAAGAAGGTAGAGAAACAAATAAAAACAGAAACATTGTATTACAACCTGTTATGTGAAATGGACCAAACAACCATAAATGACTTACTTGAGCTGACAATGATGACTTATGTACTTATTTTCCTGTATTTTTCATTATGGATTTCACATTCATATGTCAGTAAGTCATTCCACAGACTTTAAAACACTTGTCTGCACATACATACTTCAACCACCCATTTCAACCTTTCGTCAGTTTCTTTGTTTCCTCAATTTCCAAATGTAATCATGTAACATATCCATCCATCCTCTCTTTGGCTGACTAAATCTCCTCCTAACAAGCCTGTCTGCATATTCCCACTGCAGGAAAAAAGAACCATATGATTTCTTATAAAAATCATAAGAGTAAACATTAAACTTTACATTTTATTGGTGTTCTTTTTGTTGAATTACTTGGGGAAACAAAATACTTGTGCAACTAGGCAAATTAACAAGCTCATAGTAATCTTATGGTAATACATCTCAGGATTAGTGGTACCCAACCACCTATTGCTTCAAATTTTAACAACTAAATTACTGACATAATTTAGTACAGCCACGATCCAGTATGTGATGGGGTTAGGTCGTGAAAACCTATCGTATACTGATTTATTGTAAATCGAGATCAATTTAACATGGGTTCAACGGGAATACACTGGGAGTCATGGGCCATATAAACTAAAATCCCCCAAAAATACTTACTCTTTTACTTTTAGGTTTCCTCTCGGGACCCTCAGAAGCACCACACTTTCCATTAAGGGTATCATCCTTGCTAAAGGTGATTTTCAAATCACAAGTTTCAGTATTTCACACAAAAAAATTAACTATCTATCTATCAATCTATTGCCAAGTGCATTAATCCTGAAACAGGTGACCACAAACAAGTTACCTCCATGTTGCCCAGTACCCCGCCATTCACTGCCCTGCTTCCAGCCTTACCCCCCTCTCTCACATACCTTTCCACTCACTCCCTCCATCTCATCCTTGGCCTCCCCCTCCCTTCCCCCTCCTCCATCTAATCTATGGCCTCCTCCTCCCTCTCCCCCCTCCACCTCACTCACATACACTCTCTTCATTAGTCTCTGCTTCTCCAACCTCTCCACGTGGCCAAACAACTTCAACGTATTTCTCCTAACACCTTCAATCACATCCATATCAACACCACAATGTTCCTTCACTTCCTCAATTATCAGTCTGTCTCTTCATATCTTTGGATGCTCCTCACAAATAACTCATTTCCATTGCTCTCACTCTTGGCTTGTGTCCTTCCAACAAGGCCCAAGTCTGACTTCCGTAAGTCAGAGCTGGTATCACAATACCGTATTGCAGCAACTTATTTACTTCCACGCACTCTTCACTGCTTCTTATCACTGCTTTCAGAGAGCCACCAACCTTTCTTCCATGCTGTACACTTTCAAGCACTTCACCCTCTATACATCCATCCTTACTCGTCACACTACCCAAGTACTTAAATGTACTCAAATTTTCCATTTCTTCATCATCCAACCTCACATTTTCCATTTCTTCATCATCCAACCTCACATTTTCCATTTCCTCATCATCCAACCTCACTGCACATCCAGTGACTTCATTTCTCTCGAAGACCATAACTTTACTCTTCCCTACATTAATCTTCAGATTCCACTTCTCAGACACTCTTCCAAACTCATTCATTGTGCTTTGCAGTTCCCCATTGTTTTCACTAAACAACGCACTATCATTGGCAAACAACAGTACAGGGAATTCCCAAATGTTGCCCTCTCTCATTAACCCGCTGCATGCCAGTGCCATTTTAAAACGGTCTGACAGTTCTATGGCCAGTGCCATTTTAAAACGGTTTATAGTAAAAAACTTCACTGTGACCACATTTTTCAAGATTTGTGGGGAAAAATTGGCAGGCATGTAAGGTAACTGTTCCTCTACCATCCACCAGGCTGTCAAGGCCATACACTCACTCGCTCCCCCTCTCAGGCTCGCTCTGCCTGTGTGCCTCACCCAGTGCTGTACATAGTGAAGGCATTTTGTAAATATTTTCATGTAAATGTAAGTTGTAAATATTTTCTTGAAAGTGTAAGGACTTTATAGTGCTAGTCAGGTTGTAAATACATTCTTGTAAGTGCCAGGACTGTACGTAATGAAGTCAGGTTGTACCTATCTTCAAGTAAGTGTAAGATAATGCATTCACAGTGAGAAAGACATGACAATTGTGATAGATGCTGAAGTAATATGTAATCAGAAAAGTGTACTGAACATTGCTGTACCTTCCCGGCATAAATACCTGAGTATGCCTTACACAGAAAACGGCTTTCTCTCACGTACGTGGTGAGCGTGAGAGAGCGGGTATACCTGTACACGAGTATGCAGGACTCAATAAAATTCATTTCCGAGCCTCAGTGAGCATTTTAATGGTGAAATTCGTTGTTTCCACATCAAGTTTCTGCATCAAAATCTATCATTTTTGCAAAAAAAAAAAAAAAAAAAAAAAAAAAAAAAAAGGTCAAAAAATGGCCGGCACTGGGGTGACTCATAGGGCTTAAAATAGCTGGCACGCAGCGGGTTAAGGCTGCTCCAACTTCCACTGCCCTACCTTGTATCTTTTTTATAATCCCATCCATTTACAGACTGAACAGCCATGGTGACATGGCACATTCCTGTTTCAATCCAACATTCAAATAGAAAAATTCACTCAATTCACTATCCACATGCACTGCAGTCTTAACATCTTCCTACATACTCTTCACAGCATTCAACACCTTCCCATTTACTCCATATATCCTGACTACTTTCCACATTCCTTGTCCATCCACCCTGTTATATGCTTTCTCCAAATCCATGAAGGCCACATACAACTTCTTTCCCTTCTCTAGAAACTCTTCCACTAAAGATCTAAGAATGAATATCTGATCTACCAACCTCTTCCCTTCCTAAAACTCCCTGTTCTTCTCCAACTAATTCCTCGGTTATTTCCTTAACTCTGTCAACAAGTACCCAACCATATACTTTGCTCATTACACTAAGATGACACATGCCCCTATGATTACCACACACTTCTTCTTCCCCTTTTCCTTTGTACAGGGGAATAATCATGCATGACTTCCAATCCTCCAGGACTCTACCTTCCTCCCGGGCCAATCTGCACATCTTCCATATCCACTCTACTACTATCTCACCCCCCTGCTTCAGCATTTCACCACACACTCCATCACTTCCTGAGGCTTTCCCCAATTTGACTTTCTTCATTGCTTCCGCAACTTCTATTCTACTGATTTCTTCCTGTCTTCTCACCTCCCTCCTTCTCCCAGCCACTTATATTTGAATTAATTTCATTCTCTGTGTTGAACAGTTCCTGAAACTGTTCTCTCCATCTGCTCACATCTTCTCCCTTCACCACTAGTAATCCACCACTTTTATCTTTCACTCCCCAATTAACTTCTTTATAGCCCTGTCTAACTCTCTCTACCTCCTTCAGAACATATTCTTACATTCCCTCCTCTTTACACTCAAATTCCTTCCAAATTCCTCACCTATTCTCTTCTTTCTCTTACTAATCTTTTCACTTCACTCTTCCTCACTACATATAACTCTGTCTTCCAGCTCTCAACTTCCTCCACATCCCTGCTTCCCATCCACTCACTATATGCTTACTTCTTTTGTGCCACTGTCTCATCTCTTCATTCCACCATGCTGTTCCTTGCACCCCTTTTCGTCTCCTCACTCCACACACCACATCACATGCTGCACAGATTTCTTTTGTGAATATCTTGCACACACCTTCCACCTCCCCCATCTGCTCCAAATCATATTTACTCAATTGCTCCTCCACTTCTCTCTTATATTCTGCCTTTTTCCTTTTTGCCATCCTCCTGCAACCCTTCTACCCTCTTTGTATGGGCAACTTCCTCCTGTCCTTCCCTTCTTCTATTCCTCCACTGATTTTGAACCTTGACTTTCACCATCACCACATGGTGGTCAGAAAGTCCATTTTCCCAACTTCTGTATGCTCTTGCATCCATTACACTCCTTCTCACCCTTTCATCCAGACACACACACACACACACACACACATCAAACATTGCCTTCCATTCGTTCAGTTCACTACCCACTCTTCTCATCACTCGCCATGTACATCTGTGGATCACTTTGTGTCTAAAGAGGGTACTGGCTATAATCAACCCCCTCCTCACACAAACCACTAGAGCACTGACATACTCATCCACTTCTGCAGACACACCCCACTCACCAAATACTCCATTCACCTTCACATTCCCAACTTTTCCATTCGTATCTCCAATCAAAAGCACTCTCTCAGTTCTTTTAAACTCTCCCATGCAAGCTTCCACATTTGTCCAGAACTCTTCTTCCACTGTACTTGAATGATCTTCCATTGGTGCATACACACATACAATCGCCCACATTTGTAGTCCTACTTTAAATCTTACTCACACAGTCCGTGAGCCAACTGATCCATACCCTCTTATATTCTCCTTCCATCTCTTGCACACAATACATACCCCTTTTTTGCCCTCTCATTCTCAACTACTCCCACACATGTACCCCACCCATACTCCCACTCTCACCTCTACATTTCATTTCAGTTATTCCATATATGACCACTTTTGCACCCTCAAACATCTGGACAATATCTCTTTCACCTCATCATTTAAACCCCTTACATTCCATGTCGCAATCCATACCATGTCCTTTGTTCGGTCCTTAGTCATCACCTGTTGGTCAGTCCTGGTCCGAGGCTTCTTGTTCGTATTTTTAGTTGGATGTTTTCCGGGTAGGGGCAGTAACCCTTTGCCAACCCTCTTGCTGTCATGTAGGGAACAGTTGTTGGTTGGTTATAAGGTTACCACCCAGCGCTGCAAATGATTTCCTGGTACTGGAAATCATTTGGCTTGCCACTAAGTGCAGAGCTACCCTGAAATAGAGTCTGTTACACTAAGTGGTTGGATGATAGGCACCCAAACCTACCACAAAAAAGGTTATCACTCCACTTAATATCTCATACTGCAATATTAATTGAATACTTCCACTGTTATTTGGTGACAGCAATGGCATTTCAATGGCCTTGCATGCACGAGCTGGAACAAAAGGGAGACAAGGACAGCACACGTAAATGCTGGGCGGCCATCTCGACTCAAACATCTGACTGTCAACTTGTGAGGGTGGCACCACGTACAGATGGGATTGTTGTACGCGGCCACCACAATTATCACACATTCGACCCTCGATTTCCCTGACTAAAAGGGGGGGAGACCAGTCCAAGAATCATAAAAGTCCAGCCCCACATACTATTCCCGGACTATTACCATACTTTGTCCGAATTCTCCAATATTGTACAGCAATTATTCCAATATTCTAGGGTACTCTGGAATGTAGGCTACCTATACCAACATAACTAACACACACAGTACATAATAACTGATGCAATAACAATAATAATAACTGATACAATAGCTGTATTTTGCTAGCTACAACCCTAAGAATGGTTGTTTAGACAGTTGTTGATGAGAATGCGGAGGGTATGATAGAAGAAGATCAGAAAGCTAAGGAAAAAGAGGAAAATGAACAAGGAATGGAACACCACAAGGTGAGCCAACCACGAATCAGCTGACCGAGATACAAACACGCAATCTTGGACTGAATCAGCAATTTTAAATGGAAAATATTTTAACCTTCATCTCCAAATAGGTTTGCACACCTAATTATTTGAAATTCAAAAATTTGTGCTTAATTAAATTAATAATAGAAAATCATGATTCAGAGTGAAAATTCCTTAGTTGGCAGAAGTGTTTTGCCTCTAGCCTAATAACTCGCATTGATGGACTTTTGTTTTGTAATAAATGTCAATTTACAATGAAGATACATTTTTTTGTACTCAAAATAAATATTTATGCGAAATAGAAGTCTGTCAAGGCGTCCTGATGATCTGAAGAGGAAATATCTGCTAACACTGACCAACCACTAATCTGCTGATCGAGATACAATCATCGAATGTGATCTCAACCTTGGACAGAATCGGCAATTTCAACTGGAAAATATTTTAATCTTTATCACCATACAGGTTTGCACACCTAATTATTTGAAATTCAGTCAAAAGTTTGTGCTTAATTTAATTATTAATAGAAAATCAGGATTCAGAGCAAAAATTTCTTACTTAGCACAAGTGTTTTGCCTCTAGCCTGACAACTCACCTTGACCGACTTTTGTATAAATATCGATTTACAATCCTGATACATTTTTTTGTACTCAAAATAAATATTTATGCAAAACAGAAGTCTGTCAAGGCGTGCTGACGATCTGAAGGGGAAATATCTGCTAACACTGGTGCATTTTAGCTCTGAAACCTAATGTTTTCTATCTATCTATCTATCTATTGCCAGACGCCTCAATCCCGTTTGGGGTGGCCACAAACAAATCGCCTCCAAGTCGCCCTGTCCCCCGCCATTTCACTGCCCTGCTCCCAACTCACACCCCCCTCTCTCATATACCTCTCCACCCCATCCCTCCATCTCATCATCGGCCTCCTCCTCCCTCTTCCCCCCTCCACCTCACTCACATACACTCTCTTCGTCAGTCTTTCACCCTCCATCCTCTCCACATGGCCAAACCACCTCAGTGTGTTCCTCATAACGCTTCCTATCACATCCACATCCACACCACAACGCTTCTTTATATCCTCATTCATCAGCCTGTCTCTCCACGTGACTCCACAGGCTCCTCTTAAATAACTCATTTCAACTGCTCTCACTCTTGACTTGTGTCCTTCCAACAATGTCCAAGCTTCACTTCCGTACGTTAGAGTTGGTATCACAATACTGTCATGTAGTAACTTTTTCACTTCCATGCTCACTTCCCTGTTTCTTATCACTGCTTTCAAGGAACCAGCAACCTTTCTTACCTGCTGTACCCTGTCAAGCACTTCACCCTCCAAACCTCCATCCTTACTCATCACACTACCCAAATACTTAAACGTACTCACATTTTCCAATTCCTCACCATCTAACCTCGCTGTACATTCACTAACTTCACCTCTCTCAAAGACCATCACTTTACTCTTCCCTACATTCACCTTTAGGTTCCGTTTCTTACACACTCTCTCAAACTCATCCACCAAGCCTTGCAGCTCCCCTTCGTCTTCACTCAACAACACAGTATCATCCGCAAACAACAGTACAGGGAGTTTCCAAACACTATCCTCTCTCACCAGGGCCACTCCAACATCCACTACCCTACCTTGTACTTTTATATAAAGTACAATTTTTTTTTGCAGATTTCAGATAATTAGGTGTGTATGAGCCACTGTGGCGAAAAAAAAAATAATAATAATAATAAAATATTTTCCAGTGACAAGTGCCGATTTCGTATTTAGTTGCACCGAGTCGGGTGAGCTAAGTGAGTGGGAATGGATCTCATTGACTTCGTCCTTAAGAAAATATATATATTTTTTTATTACTTATGAATTTTATTGTGTCCAAGCCTTCCTGAAATTCTACTGTTATGGAATAAATTATTTATAGTGGCACTTAAGAAAGGTATGAGGCAAATGGGATACTGCCACGAGTTAGGAACTGGTGGGGTGAAGCAAGTTGGTGGCCAAGATGCGTTTCATGCACAGTATTAAAATATCTTCTTGTGTGTGTTACAAATGGCCTTTATCGAGTCAAAACCTTGCTAAAATTATACTGTGTTGTGCAGCAGACCGCTAATAGTTTTATATGAGAGAATAATGGCCGGACTTTAGGTAGAATCCCAGATTTGTACGAGCATTTGTCCGGCATTTGATAATACTGTTCGGCCTCAGCCAGTGTTCGGGAAATCTGAAATCCGGGAAATAAGGGTCCGCCAAATCGAGGGTCGAGTGTATGAGCAAATTCCACGATCTTTTCCCCCAAATGGGGTATAACTTGTTTTATTGCTCAATCAGCTGAATGCATACCAAACCTTCATACACTGGGTCGTGCTAGTACTGTATACAAAACTAGGTTATGAACATTATTACTATATATTACATTTAGCTGTTCATCAGAAAGTCTGAGTCTGCGGTCCCTGAGGGTCTGAAGGCGGTCTTTATGCTCCTGCAGCATCTCTTGTAGCTCTTCCACTCTGGCACTTGCTCTCTTGTATTCCTCCTCCAGTTCAGTTTGACGGCTTGTTGCCTCCTCCATACTCATTCCTCCTTCTGCAATACCAGTAAATCACCTCATTACATGCACCACCAAACTAGCATTATGGTACATGGCAATTCACTTCCCTGAAACCCTAAAACAATGCCAATTTTTCTGTTACTAATCCATCCATCCATCATCCAATCCTATGTTACCCCATGAGGAGTGTAGAAACCTGGGGCTAGGCAAGTTGGTCCCGACATTTAAGGAGAGAGTGACCAGCCTCACTCATCCAAGTAGCATTACGTGAACAATAAACCCCAACCACCACTTGGATATAAATCTACACAGGCTCAACCCAATTCGAGCACCTTAATTACCCACTAAACCACCGGGCGCCATAATTTGGTTATATGGTTACCACCCAGTGCAGTCAATGGTTACCTGGTGTACAGGAAACTATATGGCTTGTCATTAAGTGTAGCATTACCCATAAGCTGAAAGAAGAGGAAAGAATGAAGGAAAGAAAGACAGAACAGGGAGAGTAAAGTCACCCATAGGCAGAAGGAAGAGGAAAGAATGAAGGAAAGAAAGACAAAAGAGGAAGGAAGGAAGAAAGGGCACACACCCAAAGCAGCACTGCATCGAGTGAGTGGATGGTGAGCGCCCCCACCTACCACCTGTTACTAATAAAGAGATGTAAGTGAAACTCAATTTCTACACACTCCCATTCGTTTTTATAGTTTTCGTTTTTAAAGGCTCCAAATGCTTGCATGTGTCAGCCTTGGTCACCTAATGGCGGCTCTCCACACTGCACGATCCATTGCAGTCTCCCTGTTCAGTCCCTTAACCCTGAGGTCACACTTAATGACCTCGTCCCATGTCTTTCTCGGTCTACCCCTCATAACCCCACCCCCAATATTACCTTCCTCACCCAATTATCATCCCCCATCCTCTCCACATGTCCAAACCATCTCAATCTACCTCTCCTCATCACAACACCAATACTTTTCAACTCTTCCATCGTAAACCCAGCCCCTCCAGGCCTTGGATGCAGGAACGCACTGCACATCCACCGAATCATTGTCATTTCTGTACGTCTGAGCCGACGAATATCTTCCTCCTTCACTGCCCAGGTCTCACTACCATACAGCATTACACTCCTAACACATGTTGCATACAAAGACCCCTTAGCACGTAGGGAGAGTCCTCTCAATGTCAGGAGAGGCAAGAGCTCCCTGAACTTCTTCCAACCACTTCTCATCCTAGCCACAGAGCTCTAGCTCCAGCCCCACCTCCAGCACACAACATGTCTCCCAAATAACAAAACTCTTCCACACGCTAAAGGGATTCACCAGCAAGTTCAATCCTTTCACGTCTAACAATCTCCACCTGCTCACCCCGACACACCGTACACATAAAATCAGCATTATCTCGCAGTCTACCTCTGATACCACTACATCTCTTATGCACCCATTTATCACAAACACCGCACAAGATGGAATTACTTCCCACGCCCTTGTGGCAAACTGCACATGGCCACACTCCCTCTTCATTGTACCGCCACCAACCCTAGATATCATCACTTTTGTTTTATCTGCATTTACCCTTAAGCCCTTGTGCCCCATACCATCTCTCCACTTCCTAAACCTTTCCTGCGCCTCCTTTTCATTCTCTGCAATCAACACCAAATCATCAGCATACAACATCTCCCACAGGAGTTCATTTCTGAAGTCATGTGAGAGGGCTTCAAGTACCATGATAAACAACATGAGACTCAAAACTGACCCCTGATGCACACCAACATTCATGGCAAACTCATCACTCGAATCTCCATTCACTCTTACCTGGGTGTGAGCATCCACATACATGGCCATAACCACCCTAACCAGCAACTCCTCCAACCCAAGCTTTCTCATTGTCCACTTCACCACCTCTCTAGGGACTTTGTCAAAGGCCTTTTCCATATCAACAAAAACAAAATACAGATCCCTTTTCTTCCCATTATATTTTTCCTGAAGCTGTCAAACAATGAATATGGCATCAGTGGTCCCCCTACCTGGCATAAACCCAAACTGGATCTCATAAATATTCACTCTTTTTCTAATCATACCTTTTAAAACTCTCTCCATTACCTTCATTATCTGATCTACAAGCTTTATACTGTACCTTTATAATTTCCTCTTTCCAGAGCATCACCCTTCTCTTTGTACACATTTACAATTACACTCTTCAACCAATCATCTGGGACAACACACTCATATATAATCATATTTATCAGGTCAGTGACTAACCTTACCCCTATATCTCCTGAGGCCTTCAACATTTCGGCAGTCAACCCAGACACACCTGCTGCCTACCACCCCTGCATCCTGCCTACTGCCTCACTGACAGTAGCAGCGTCAATCAAAGGCCAAGGGCCAAACACTGGATCTGCTGGCTCCAAACCTTCCCGGTCCCAAATCCCTCATTCAACAACTGGCTATAATGCTCTCTCCATGCATCTTTAACATCCCCGCTGTTGGAATGCGAAACAACCGCACTCACCGGCCTCACACCTCCTACTAAGCGGGCTCCACCTGCATACCGCAAGACTCTTCCAATGATGTCACCACTTGCAACGTAACAAGTGTGTGCGCACACACACACTAACAGCAATATGCACTAACACTCTCGTCCTCTCTTCTTAATTTGATGAAAGATTCCAAGGACAAAGCTGAATGGATTATTGGTGTCCTATACACAATATGTATCCAATACACAGACTTTTGTCTAAGTACCATTAAGACCCAATCTATAACCACATACAAATAAGTGGTGTTCCTTGAAGTACTATAAGCCTTCTAGTCTCGGCTGACTGCTGCACACAGCCGCTCGGTCGAGGCACCGTTCTTGGTGAAACAGTCAGCCAGTAGTTGTGATGTATCCACCCATGACACTTTATCAATCTCCCCTCGCTCCAACATATCTTGTAATACAACAATATCAATGCACAATCAACTGTCTTCAACACTCCTGCAGGAGTAAAGAGCGTCCACCAGACTCCTGTTATCGACGAAACACTTGATCTTGAAACTTCCACATCCAGAGACCTCAAGCAATATGTCGGCGAGTTATACAGAAGTCTCAGCACATTCAAGCAGCACCAACGCTTCAGCAGATAAAGTAGATTTGACAACCTGCCTGATCTTTCTAGTCTGCCAGAATATGGGACATCTCACCTCATTAGCATCTCACAAGAAGATCACAAAACCTCCCTGAGACCCACTGCCCACAAGGTTGGCAAAAGAGGCATCCGAAAAGCACTCTATATAATATTAATCGAGCAGCCTCATTCTTGGAATGTACAGCTTCATGTTGTCAGTCTTCACCCTTGCGATCACCTTGTTGAGCCTAAGCAAATCCGCCACGGTAGCTCGGTTGCTAGTCATACTCAACTCACACACATCAAAGGCCATATCTGGTCGAGTGTGTGTGGCAATCCAATTGAGTTGTCCAATTAACGCTCAGTACTCCGTTTTCTCAGACTCGGACAGCTCTCCTGATTTCGCTGCTGCACGATGTCTGCTCAGCATGACTGGTTTCAAACATGAAGCGTACTGGAACTGGTCAAGCGTTATGCTGCCATCGATGTTGGAGACAACATTTAGAACAACGTATTTGAAAACTTTTGATTCCGAACTGCCGATGAGGAATATTTGGCTCAAACGGTTTATCACTTGCTGCTCAAACTTATGTGTACCAGCCCAAAGGAAATCATCGACATAATTGCATACCATGCCTTCGACTTTGCCACTATTGCTCCAAGGTTTGAATCCCGGCTGGGGCAAGGAACAGTTTAAGGATTTGAATTTCATAAAAGCAGACTTTCCTGATCTACCAGATAACCCGCCGACATGTCATAAAAGCACCCCCGCTAATACCAATACACCACAGTCCTGTATGAGACAGCCCTAGAATGTATTCAATATGGACGGTGGGTGTTAGCGCTGAAGTGGTGACATGTAGAGAGGTGTATGGTATGTAGGAGGACTACTGGGGCTTGAGAGCAGGCTGTGAAGCCTATGCCCAGAAGTCGGACACACACACACAAAAAGAGAGAGAGAGAGAGAGAACAGCGCTGAATCCTGAGATGACACTTTAGCTCTGAGACTCAACAACTGATCTTTTACACGCAGATACCAATGCCTAGCAGCATCAAAAAGACCATAAACTGTTTTCTTTAGTCTCCACAGCTTACCGTTTGCATATTCAGGAGGAGGACATAAATAAACAACTCACTCAATGTCATTACCTTGCAGACAGGCAGCTTTCACATCCATAGCATGGTAATCCCATTGGTTGGTGGAGTCAAAAGCAAGTACCAAACGCACAGCCTCTTTTGAGCATGTAGGACAGTCTTTCCAGAGATCCACTGTGTCTTCCTCAAATCCTCTGGCGACTAAACAGGCTTTACCAATCGGCTTTCTGTTTTTCATTTTTTCCGTCACAACCCATCGAACCGTCATGGCATCTCGCCCAACATCATCTACTTCCTCATACACATCATTATTCTGCCAGTTTGTAATTTCGTTTCCCTTGGTGCATAATACGTCCTCAGAGTTAAAAAGAACAAGCATTTCTGCGTCATCATCAACTACTTCCCATGTGCTAAAATCATTTTGCAGATCCACCCAATCAATACTGCTGTCAGAGTCCCTCTCCAAATTGTAGCAGTGTTTGTACTCTTCAGTGGCTTTATCCACCCGACTCAATCCTTCCAGTCACCAACTCTCCGCCAACAGAAACCTTGGGAGGTTCAGTAACCGGATGAGAAACTGTGGGAGGCTGATTATCCAGAACTGCATCATTTTCCGACTCATCATCTGGTGGATGGTCATTCAACACTTGTGAAGAATCGTCATTAAGCTTCTCCTGGACTACACTGTTCTTCTCATCACTAGTGACGCCATCCCCAACTGTAGTATTTTCTTCTGGAGCACGTGCCAGACGACACACGTGCACTCACACGTAGACACCGCCGTGTCTCACCATAATTTGTTTTCCATCTCTACCTATTACAATTCCAGGACCAAGCCATTCATGACTCTCATCTCTTTTGTAAAAGACTTAATCTCCATTTTGGATGTCGTTTTAAGTCACTCGAATGTATGTTGTGCCACAGAGCCCTAGCCAAACATTCCCCCAATTCAGTCTTTATATACTCGTCTTGCTAAATGAAGAGCGTTCAAATTGTCCCTCACAATTTTTGATGGTTTATATCCAAGGGATGGTTGAGGCTCACTGCGCATGACAGTGCCACTCAGGGATGAGTGAGGCTGGTCACTCTGATCTTAAATGTCAGGACCAACTTACCTAGCCCTGGGCGGTTACGCTCCTCATGGGACAACACTGGATTGGATGATGAATGAATGAATGGGTTTAGCAATATTCACCACAAAAAGTTGTTTAGTCTTAACGTGCAATCATGGTTGGAAGCTGGAATAGGTGTGCTAAACCAACTCCATTCCTTCCTTACCTCTGCAAAGTTGTTGACTTTCTACACGTGTTTTATTCACCCCTGTATAGAGCACAACTCTTGTGTGTGGGGAAGCTCCCCACATACAGCTCTTCTCAACAAGTATCCAATGAGTTGTTATCCATTCCACTTTCCATAACATTAACTCCACTCGAAAACGGAGGTGTGCTATACTGTAATTAAACACACCAATGTAATTATACATACCAATGTTACCCAGAGTTGCCTGGAGGTCTTCAGTCTGATCCCTAAGAACCTTCATTCTTCTGAGGTGGTTCTCTATGGTGATAACATCTGACTGGATTCGACGAGCAGTTTCCTCATCACTCATGGTCACATCCAAGAACTCTTGTTTGTTGTCCAGCTCTAATCCAACTTTCTTTAGTTCATTCATGTCTATTTCCATCTGAGACCTGGAAATAAGAAGAACTTGCTACATCATTAGGCACTGTAATACAGATAAGCTAATAAAATACAAATAAAAAGAGAGCAAATCTTGCTTTGCATGTGCAATGTATTACAGGTGCCCGTCCATTAACCAAAATCAGCATTTGTGGAAACATAAGAATCACTGTCATGTACTGTATATGAGGCACTGAGTTCATTACCGGGCTAAGCGCCAAAACCACAAAACGCCAGAAAATGCGTTTATAGTCTGGCGACTTAAAAACTTTGATATCTTGGTAACCGCTTGTGTTATTTTGATGTGTGTTGTTTTTTAAATGTAGCTTATGGTATTTTCTTTACTGTAATAAGCTGTATTTTGTGCTATCTGTCATTAATTATGATGATATCGTGTGAAGAAATAAAATTTTGCCCCCCACTGCTGGACTGATCAGCTAAGAAAATATTTTTATCCTACTAATAACTACAGAAATACATCATATGAAGTCAATAATATATTAGCATGATGTCCCAGGAGTGTCATAGTGTGGAAAGAAATCAAAGTTCTTTAACATAAGTACCGGTATTATTATTTTCACAATAATAGAAGTTTAAAGGTCAGAAACTTTGTGCGTGTTTTTCTCGGAGTTTTTAACCATCTATAAACACAAATCACATCACAAACATCAAGAAAAACATAATAAATTATTATATTGCTGATAATAATAAAAAAGTAAGACAGCATTCAATGTATTAGGACATTATTAGAAAACCCGTAACCTGAATGATAAAAAAAAAACGTAACCTGAATTAAAAAAAAATATATATTAATCCACAATGGCAGGCAATGCGGGTGAGAGAACAATACTGTCCCTTCTCCTCTCCCCTCCACAGCTGCTGGTGGGAGTAGCGTCAGGGGTCAGCTTATTTGGTAGCTGCAATGCAAACTGACTATCTGATTGGTCAGCTTCAAGGGGGTTATGGAAAGGGGCTGGGATATAACGGTAATACTCTCACATTTCCTTCAACACCACGGGAAGTCGACATAAAAAACACAGGACAGGCTAAACTCATAGGAAATGCCACCATACAGCTGACAGAATTCTGGACCCTGTCGCCAGCCTTGAGCACTAGTGCGAAACCGGATGTTTTTTTTTTGCTGCATGCCGTGACGGTGCAACACACGTCTACTTAACCAGGATTTTGACCCCTCTTGTTTCTAAGCACTTTTTTACTTCCAACGTATAGAGGGATGGGTTAGCTACTTGTTGGTGCATGTAGGTGCTCGGTGGCCATTTTGGCACTTAGCCCAGTAATGAATTCAGCACCTCATATAACATGTCTTACATTTCAGTGTTGCCACCAACTTCCCTATATAAGCAAAAAAGTTACTGGCAAGTTCTGACAAGTTACAGAGTTACGAGGAAAAGACCTTGTAGTTCATACCAAGGAGATACTGTACTTAGTTTCTGCTTGGGAATGCATACTCATTACATACTCATTCTAATGTGCCATATCCTACGGAGGTTTCTTTAAAACTTCTCTCCTGTAGTGATATTTGCAACATCCATGGGGAGTCTGTCCCAAGTGGAGCAGATCTCATAAGTGAACAAGCTTTCACAAATGCTGGTGGTAAATCTTTTCTATCCCAGCTTCCAACCATGGTTGCATGCTGAGTTTATGGTAAGACTAAACAACTTTTTGTGGTGAAGATTGCTAAACCCATTCATTCATTCATTCATCATCCAATCCAGTGTTGTCCCATGAAGAGTGTAACAGCCCAGGCCTAGGTAAGTTGATCCTGACATTTAAGATGAGAGTGACCAGCCTCAATTATCCCTGAGTGGCATTTTCATGTGCAATGAGCCTCAACCACCCCTTGGATATAAATCTGCAATGGCTCAATCCAACCAGAGCACCTTAATTACCCACTAAACCACCAGGTGCCATAATTTGGTTATGTGCTTACCACCCAGCATAGTAAATGGTTTCCTGGTGTACAAGAAACCATTTGGCTTGTCACTCAGTGCAGAGTCACCCATAGACAGAAGGAAGAGGAAAGAATGAAGGAAAGAAAGACAGAAGAGGAAGGATGGAAAGAAGGAAGGAAGAGAGGAAAAGGCAGGCACCCTCAAGCAGCACCACATTGAGTGAGTGGATGGTGAGTGCCCCCACCAACCATTTTTAAATATTTCAATGAGCTGACCCTATAGTCTACAAGATTCTAATAGAAACAGTCCCACAGCCCTCATGTGATCCTGATAATTATCTCCAGATGAATGAAAAAAGCTTTGTAGCTCTAGCTTGGACTTTTTCAAGCCAATCTATGCCTGTCCTAAGTGTAGGTGACCAGAACTACATCTCATAAACTAAAGCCACTGCATTATGGAGTTATAAAGTGTGAGAACAATCTCTTTATTCCTATACCAGAACTGCCTCTGGATGTCGCTTAGCAATTTCCGAGCCTTTTTTTTTTTTTTTTTTTTTATGCGAGGAAGAAGGAACCAAAGGCCATGAGCCCGCAGTAACAGTTCCCTCCAAGAGAAAAACAAAATACAATATAGAGCCAAATTCAAGATCCGATCATTTTGAGATGCCTGGACACACTGCGTTTGAAAGACTGGAGATCATAGGCAGCAGGAAATACAGACAGAGGGAGACAGTTCCAGAGCTGGTTAGTAAGAGGTAATGGGAGCTGTTTGCACTTTTGATTCAGATGTTTTTTCTTCTTCTTCTTGTGTTTTAATGCAAGGGAAAAGGAACCAACAGCTAGAAGCCTGCAAATTATTCCTTACAAGAGAAAAATAAATAAAACGGAGCTAAATTCAAGATTCATTCATTTTGAAATGCCTGGACACACTGCATTTACAAGACTGGAAGCCATAGGCAGCAGGAAATACAGACAGAGGATGAGAGTTCCTATGCTGAACTATGACACAAATGGAAAACTGAGAGTATCAGTTCACTTTTGCATCAGACAGCTGCAGAGAAAAGGGATGAGTCTCGTGCCTGACGGGGGATATGAGCAAGCCATAATTGAGGGGGGGAATGCAAGCAGACAGTTATGAAAAGAATGACCATTGAAGTAATGACAGAAAAGATTATAAAGATGCAGCAGTGTTGTGAAGAGAGAAGTTGTGGGAATTCATTAAGTGGAGGAGAGATAATGTGGTGAAAAGCCATTGACTCCACCCTGTTGACAAGAGCTGTATGTGGGGAACCCCTCCAAATGTGAGAGTTGTACATGAAACAGGGACCAATAAACCCCATGTATAAAGGGAACAACTGTGTAGGGGCAAAGAAGGTACACTTCATCTCCTGGAAGCAGATTTTGCAAAAGAAGTAATATGATCATTCCATGAGAAATCCTGAGAGAATGAAACCACAAGTATGTTGAAAGATTATGCAGGATTGAGTTAGATACTGTTAAACATTTAGGATACACCTGAGGAATATTTTGGCAGGCTGAACTGTGCAGGAATTGAATTTTGGATGCATTAAAAACAAGGCTATTTTTATCCCAATCAGTGATATGGGCGGAGTCAGAAATTAGGTGTGCCATAGCCTCATCCTATGTTTGTTGAAGTAATAGCTGTGATGGATGCTGCAAGAAGCAGATGGAAAGGTGAAGGATGGAGTCATCAGCATATGAGTGGACCAGGTTAGATGTACAGCTTAGACAGTGAATTGATGAAAGAAAGTTGGTGACAGGACAGAATGCTGAGGAACACCATTAATGATGGCTGTAAAGAAGAATGATGGTTGTCTACAGCAGCGACTACAGAATAACTAGAAAGGAAGCTAGAGATGAAGATCAAAGGATAGAAACTGTAAGAGGGCAGTTTGGAAATTAAGGATTTATGCCAGACTTGGTTGAAAACCTTTTGAGACGTCAAGTCCAATGACAAAGCGTTTGCCAAAGTCCAGAAAAGAGGAAGCCCAGAAAGAGGGTAATGATAGGAATGGTGGTTATATATATATATATATATATATATATAAAAAAAAAAAAAAAAAAAAAAAAAAAAAAAGGTTAAGAGAATAAAAAACTTTGGTGATACACGATGCTGAAGCAATTGGATGAGTTAGAGGGCTGGGAATGGTCAAAATTCTGTGGGACTGGCTGAATGAGAGTAACCTTCCAGCAAGAAGGAAGGGTACAAGTCAACAGACAACTGCAAAAGACTTTACCTTGGCAAGGTGTTGGCACATAAGCATAGTTCTTAAGAACAACAGGAAGGACCCCATCAAGCCTGTATGCCTTGCTAGTACTGAAGGCAGTGAGATCAGAAAGTGCAGCAAGTGAAGAAATTTCAATATCTGTCATGAGAAAGTCAGAGAGGGGGAAGAGATGGAGACACAGCACCAGAATCATTGAAGATGGAACTTGGAAGTGAGTCTGAGCAAAGAATTTTGACTTTTCAGTGGAAGAAACAGATACAGAACCATCAGAGTAGAAAGGAGGAGGGATGGAGGATGAATAAAGTTGTTAGAAAGGTTTTTGGCAAGGTGCCAGAAGGAGTATGAAGTATCAGTCAAGGAGTTCAGAGCATTTAGTATGAGTGAAATAATTCTTAGCAAAGTGAAGAACAGACAGAAAAGACTTAGCCATGTTGCTAGAGAGAGAGAGAGAGAAAAAGGGGGGTAAAAAGGACATAATAGGCTAGTGATCTGTGAAAAAAAAAAAAAAAAAAAAAAAAAAAAAAAAAAACGGGACATAATAGGCTAGTGACGAGAGAGAGAGAGATTCTGGGGTGGGTTGACACTGGTACCTCTTGTAGGCTTCCTCCTTGTTGTAGACAGCATTAGAGCAAGCATGATTAAACAATTTTTTTTTTTTTTTCCTGTGTGTGTGTGTGTGTGTGTGTGTGTGTGTGTGTGTGTATTTACCTATTTGTAGTATAAAGGAATTGAGCAATGCTCGTGTTGTCCTGTCTCCGTATCCACATTTATCTAGTCTACTTTTACACACATGAATGTTTTTCTCCTGCACCACCTCTTTGTCTAAGTCATTCCAAATATTTATGTATTTACCTAATATACCTAATTGTGATATACACAAAATGTGCTATGCTTGTGGGTTTCCATCGCTGTTTCTCAGTACGTCAAATTTAGCTTTAAACTCATTAAGTTTTTAGACTGGTCGATCTCTTTGTCCAGGCCATTCCATAAGTCTATACTTCTATAAGGCAAGCTATATTTCTTGATATCCTTCAAGCAGCTTGACTTCTTCAATTTCATTAAGTGTCCTCTTGTTGCTCTCATAACTCACACAGACAGATCTTCTCGGTCAATCTTATCTACTCCTATCAGTGTGTGTGTGTGTGTGTGTGTGTGTGTGTGTGTGTTAGTAAAAGGACATGAGAATGGAATGTATGGTTCCATGCCTGAGAGAGTACTGTTATCTTAGCAATGTGCGACGCACACTCAGATGGCTCGACCATGGAAGCAGTAATCATTCCAGGGACAATCAAAGAAGTATGGCCTGAGGGCCTCCCATTCAGCATCTCCAAAGTGCCATAGCCACTGCTTCTTGGGAAGGTTCGCAGGCCTTACCGTGGCGACAGGTTAAGGTGATACAGTTGTGTTTGCGGGAGGCCAATGGAGAGAAAAAATTAACAGAGTAGGCAGATGGATTAGGTGCAAGGAAAAGACTGAGAATGTTAGAACTCTCCATGACAGCTAGGGTTATGGGAAGGGCACTGTACTAAGTGCTACCCAAAACTTCCCAAAATTTGAAAGCAGGGAGGACACCGCCCAGGTTTCACACAGAACTTGATGCACACACACTGCTCTTTTAGATCCTCCACTTCTGAGATAATAAAATTCACAACTTAACCCAAACACAACAATAGAAAAATACACACATGCAGCAAACGTATCCACCCTGCACAACGCCACTTGGCACACTAGCAAACAAAGGGTGCATGCCCTGCCACCTAGAATCCACACACTATATAACAAGCAGTTTCAGCCCTGTTTTCAAATTTTGGGAACTTCTGGGAGGCATCTTATACAAGCTGCTCTAAGTCATTAAGGACAGAATGTAAGCTTGTTAACCAGATGGATCAGTGAATATAGAGGAGAGCCAAAGAGTGGTGGGGAACACTGAAATCACCTCAAATAGATATTTCAGAGAAAGGAGAAACTGGTAGAATGTATTCCGTCCGGGTAGTAAAATAGTCAAAGAATTTTCCACAGTCAAAAGAATTATGGGATAAGTATATGTATCTTTAGTCAGAGACTGTCAAGACAGGTGAAGCTAGAGTGTAAGGAATTCAGAGGATTCAAGTTCATGAACACAAGAGTAAGATATGTTGCTGAATACATACACATTACCACCACCCTTGGCTTGAAATAAATGTGGAAAAAGTAGGAAGATACAGTGAAGGTTTTACTATCAATTGTCTCAGACAGCTGAGTTTCAGTAAGGAGGGGAAGGTGAGGTTTAGAAGAAGAAAGGTGGTCTATCTATCTGTCTATGGCCAGATGCCTTAATCCCGTAAGGGGTGGCCACAAACAAATCGCCTCCATGTCGCTCTGTCCCCAACCATTTCATTGCCCTGCTCCCAGCTCACACCCACCTCTCATATACCTCTCCACTCCATCCCTCCATCTCATCCTTGGCCCCCCCTCCCTCTCCCCCCCTCCACCTCATTCACATACACTCTCCTCATCAGTCTCTCGCTCTCCATCCTCTCCGCATGACAAAACCACCTCAGTGTGTTTCTCCTAATGCTTCGTATCTCATCCATATCCACACCACAACGCTCCTTCACTTCCTCATTTGTCAGTCTCTCTCTCCATGTGACTCCACATGCACCTCTCAAATAACTCAATTCCATTGCTCTTATTCTTGACTTCTGCGCCTCCAACAAAGTCCAAGCTTCACTTCCATACGTTACAGCTATCACAATACTGTCATGTAGTAGCTTTTTCACTTCCATGCTCACTTCCTTGTTTCTTATCACTGCCTTCAAGGAACCAGCAACCCTTCTTCCATGTTGCACCCTTTCAAGCACTTCACCCTCTAAACTTCCATCCTTATTCATCACACTACCAAGTACTTAAACATACTCACATTTTCCATTTCCTCCTCATCCAGCCTCACTGTACATTCACTGACTTCACCTCTCTCGAAGACCATAACTTTACTCTTCCCTACATTCACCTTTAAATTCCATTTCATACACACACTCCCAAACTCATCCACCAAGCCTTGCAGCTTCCCTTTGTCTTCACTTAACAACACATTATCATCCGCAAACAACAGTACAGGGAGTTTCCAAACACTGCCCTCTCTCACTAGGGTCACTCCAACATCCACTGCCCTACCTTATATCTCTTTTTTATAACCCCATCCATATACAGACTGAACAACCATGGAGACATGACACATCCTTGTTTCAATCCAACCTCCAAATTGAAAAATTTACTCAGTTCACTATCCACATGCACTGCAGCCTTAGCACCCTCATACATACTCTTCATGGCCTTCAATAACTTCCCATCTACTCCATCTTAATACTTTCCACAATCCTTGTCTATCCACCCTGTCATATGCTTTTTCCAAATCCATGAAGGCTGCATACAACTTCTTTCCCTTCCCTAGAAACTTTTCCACTAAAGATCTACACAACCTCTTCCCTTCCTAAAACCTCCCTGTTCTTCTCCAACTAATTCCTCTGTTATTTCTCTAACTCTGTCAATAAGTATCCTACCATATACTTTTCCTATTACACTAAGAAGACAAATGCCCCTATGATTACTACACCTAACACCACAGCAAGGTGGTGTTAGGAAGATACAGAGAAGGATTTGCCGTTGACTCCCTCGGACAGCCAAGTCTCAGTGAGGAAGGAAAGGTGGGGCTTAGAAGATGAGCAGTAAAGTTCAACCAAGATAAAATTAAAGGAAGGGCCAAAGATGTTATAGAAATGAATAGTGAATTGGATAATGGTTCCATGAATCTCATTTGGTTGTCACTGGGAGAGGGGTGGATGGTGATGAACACTGAAATTACCTAGAATGGATATTTCAGTGAAAGGAGAAACTGATAATCAAGAATGAGACATATTGAAATAAATTACCTCAGAAGTGATTCTGAAGTGACACGGTGCAATAACTGCAAAAATTTAAGGAAATATGAAGACTGTGGTCTTAAGACTAATTCTGTGAAAAATATGAAAAGAAATATTCTGGGGTAGAGGAAGACCAATCAAATAGTGGTATGATATGTCGGGGAGTATCTACAGGAGGGTGTGTGTAAGGAAACATAGACTGCGGTTGGTTTGAGACAAAAATGACAGGAGGTCCTCTGGTATAGACCAACTCTCATTAGCTATAGTTTCAGGCAAAAAAAAAAGGAGGAAAGAAAGAAAGAACCCATAAAAGAAGACATGTGAGGCTCCCAACCTGCTGAGCATTCATGCAATCATCATCATCATCAACCTGGAACCCCCTTAAGAAGAGATATCCATAATACCACAGTGAGTAAACTTAGTAAAAACTGTGTATCATGGATGTCAATTAAGGGAAACACAGATATGGTTGTTTGGACAGCAACTGGACTACTTTCAGTTTTAGTGACAGAGAGAATCAATGCAAACTGTATAGGCAGGAAGGGTGCTTCTGCTGGTTAATGAACTGGTTGCCTGATGTTCTCCATACATACAGCATGTACAGTCTCCTCCTTAATCCTCTGAGGGCAGCTTGGAAACTTTACAATTTTATTATGGTTACCATTAAACAATTCTGTTTAACCAAGGTAAGCAATCTTATCACAAACAGTAAAACGTTAAATGAAGCTGAAAGCATTGTTGAAAATATAAGTACTGTATCTATCTATCTACCTATCTATCTTATTTCAGAAAACACACTTACTTTAGTCTATCTAGTTCCTGCCTGGCAATGTTGGCTCGGTCACGCTGCGGCTTCAGCTGAATCATCTGCTCATGTCGGTTCTCTTCTTCTGTCAGTCTCCTCTTAACGATATCCAGCTTCCCTGGCACGCTACTCACCTTTCCCTCCAACTTAAAGCAAGAAAAAACATGGCTAAATTAAATATCCTCATCTCTCCCAGGTTCCAGGCATTACAGATCATGACATTTCAATAACATTCATTTGGCCTGTTCACATGGTGTGCTTGGTGAGGGATGTACATGTATTGCAAGCTGTCATTGCAAAGGTACATGTTGACACTGCATCACATAACTTGTATGGTCTACCAAATTTCCATCTTAAAATTTAGCACTGCTAATGCTCTCCTTGAATGCATGCATGCATCATCTAATCCTATGCCGCACCATGAGGAGCGTATAAGCCTGGGGCTAGGCAATTTGGTCCTAACAATTAAGATGAGAGTGACCAGCCTCACGCATCCCTGCGTGACATTATGTGAGCAGTAAAACCAAACCACCCCTTGGATATAAAGCTGCACAGGCTCAACTTGATTGGAGTACCTTAATTACCCACTAAACCACCAGGTGCCATAATATGGTTACATGGTTACCACCCAGAGTGATAAATGGCTTCCTGGTGTGCAGGAAATCATTTGGCTTCTCACTCAGTGTAGAGTCCCCTATAGGCACAAGGAAGAGGAAAGAATGAAGGAATGAGAGACAGAAGAGGGAGTGTAAAGTCACCCATAGGCACAAGGACGAGCAAAGAATGAAGGAAAGAAAGACAGAAGAGGAAGGAAGAGAGGAAAGGGAAGACACCTAAAGCAGCTCTATATCAAGTGAGTGGATACAGGTCTGAATTCCAGGAGTCTCAATACACTGTTTCAGATCACTCACTATTGTAGCTGTTACTCAATCCTGGTTCAACCGTTCCAGCAGACCCACTGACTGCCCCTATGGGGTTGCTGAGTACACAGGTTCCCTACACCACAAATGTTGTGTCTACATCTTAGTGTGGCATGTGTTGTGCAGTGCTCTACTATGTATAGTTTATTGTGTAGGCCTATTTGACAAGCTGGGGATGCATCATCTGTGATCCCACCCAACCTAAATCTAAGCTGATAGGTAAGAATGGCTGGGTGATGTTGTAATGGGGTGTATAAAAGCCTGCATTGCTTAGAGGCAATGTGGGGATCCTCTCTTTGGCTCGGTGGTAACGTGCACGCGTATTATGCGCGAGGGCCCAGGATCGAATGCCAGCCAGATCGGTGATCAATTTGTTAAGTTTCAGTTTGGCCCATTAACAATGTCCTGCTCTAAGCCTAGCTAGGTGAACTCATTCACCTCTATTAAAGAGCACCTCCACGGGTGGATATCAGAACGGGGGGGTTTGTACTACACTAAGTGGGTGGATGATGGGCACCCCCACCTACCACCACTCTACTGCTGCATATTCCAACCTGGGGCAGATCATGGCCACTATCAGTTTTTTCATCATCTCCTCATCCATGTAATGAAATGCTACTCTCATGTCAGTCAAGACTTTATGTCTCTAACTGTGTTGTTAATGTGTCTTTCAGGTGGCAAAATATCCTGGGCCTGTACTTATAAAACACTAAGACTGCATCATAAGGCGAAAGTCTGTCCTAAATTCACAGGAGTGAGTCATAACTCCTTATGTTCGACCTAACCTGAGTCATAGCTAAAGACACCTCCCGAGTTGGTATAGCGCTTAGGACGCGGCTTATGACTCGATCATAACGGTAAACATGACCGCCACACCACAACAACAATAAATTTGCCACCGTCAACCAAGGCATTCTCGTGACAGGAAAGATGTGCATAAAGAGTTAAGTGATGCAGAACTGGTAAAGAGATACCGCTTGGACCGTGCAGGCATAATTTTCGTGACAGATTTGGTGTGGAGGACCCTAACAACACCAACGGCAAGAACAAGGCTCTCATGCCAGAAATGAGAGTTATTTTAATGTTGCATTACCTTGCCACTGGAAAAATGCAATTCTGTAGTGGTGACGACCACTTGTGCTTTTCTCTATCGTACTGTTGGAGTTCTCCATGCTGCTAGTGGCAGTGGTGGTGTTTGTTTACAGGATGGTGCGGTGAGGCAACATGTCCTCGTCCACAGTGAAACAAAGCGGTAAATAAATAATTCCTAAAACATGATATTAATCAGCTGACTTTTCGATGAAAACATTTGAGAAAAATATCGTATTTATTTTAAATTTTTTGTTACGTCTTTTCTCTGCTGTTTTTTTGGTATTTTTCTTCAATCTTCAAAACTCGCAGGTGCAACATATACCAGATGCTATCTCTGATGCTTATGATTTTGACCTAACAAAGTCTCGACTTTGTTATGATGAACTGCTCATTAAGTCTCACATTTCTGACTTTCACCTAACTATGATGCAGGTTTTATAAGTACGGCCCCTGGACCAGCACTCCCAAATCTTTCTCTTCTCTCGCTTTTGTGACTGGTCCATTACCCATCAAACAGTTCAGTGTTGGCCTCTTGGTACTTTTACCCATTTCCAATATTTTCCATTTTTGTGTGTTGAATTTCATTTCGCACATCCAGCTCCATCATGAATCTTATCCAGGTCCTCCTGCAGCATTTTACAGTCTTCCTCAACTTCCACTTTCCTCCAGATCTTTGCATCATCAGCAAACACACTTGCGTAACTGTTCATTCTAGCTACCATATCATTTACGTAAATCAAGAACATTACTGGCGCTAACACCGAGCCCTGTGGGATTCCACTTGTTACTTCCCTCCACCCAGATATCCTGTCCTCATTTGTCTGCCTTTCAAAACGCCTCTCATCCACTCCACGAGGTTTCCCTTCATTCCTCCTATGTGCTCCAATTTCCACATTAGTCGCTTGTGGGGTACCTTGTCAGAGGTTTTCTCCAAATCTAAATACACACAGTCCACCCAACCTTCTCTCTCCTGTAGCACGTCAATTGCTCCTGAGTAAAAGCTCAACAAGTTGGAAACACATGACCTTCCACTTTTGAATCCAAACTGACTTTCAGCCAAAATGTTCATCTTCTCCAGATATTTTATCCATCTATCTTTCAGGATTCTCTCGCACAATTTGTGACCAAGCTGGTCAGGGACACTGATCTATAATTCAGGGGTTCTTCCTTGTATCCTCCATTATAAATTGGTACCACACTGGCCCTCTTCCATTCTTGAAGCACTTTCCCTTCTTCCAGAGAACACACAATTAAACCGTGAATCTTATCCGCCAGTTGTTCTCCGCATTCCTTCAGTACCCAATTAGAGATTCTGTCCAGTCCTGGTGTGTGTGTGTGTGTACCTTTTGACTTGCAAGTTTATAACAGTCTGCCTCAGTTCCATGATATAAGGCTGCTATCTAGGTATTTGCAGTAAATTTCTAACCACAGTGATATAATATTACGTTCTGAATATTCTGCACATTTTAGTTCAAGCATTTTACCACTGACAACAGTCAGTAGAATGTGGGATATGACCATATCTCTGAAAAATAATTAGAACCTTAGTTCATGCCTAAAATGGTGAAGAAATAAATGTTAGTGTCTAGGGTCACTGGGTAAAACAAACATTTATAATTTTTCATCTTTATACAGCTGATTCTAATATGATTCCGATTATCAGATAATTTTTCCCCGCCGATACCAATCCATCCATCCATCATCCAATCCTACGTTGCCCCATGAGAAGCGTAGGAGTCCAGGGATAGGCAAGTTGCTCCTGACATTTAAGATGAAAGTGACCAGCCTTACTCATCCCTGAGTGGCATTACGTGAACAATAAACCCCAACCACCCCCTGGACATAAACCTTCACCGGCTCAATCCGACTGGAGCGCAATAATTACCCACTAAACCACCAGGCACCAAAATTTGGTTATATGGTTACCACCCAGCATAGTAAATTGCTTCCTGGTGTAGAGGAAACCATTTGGCTTGTCACTTAGTGCAGAGTCACCCACAAGCAGAAGGAAGAGGAAAGACTTGGCACCAGAACTGATCCTTGTGGCATGCTGGTGTTAACTGAATGAAATTGGAATATATATGTATATTCCAATTTCACTCAATTAACACCGCCGTACCACAAGGATCAGTTCTGGCACCAACCCTATTCCTCGTTTATATTAATAATCTCTTATCTGTCACCCACAATCCCATCCATTCATATGCAGATGACTCAACATTTCACAGTTCATTCACACTCAAACACCCATTTACAAAGCCTAATATCTCTAACTCTCAACTCAGTATAGCCATCTCCATAAATCAAGACTTATCTAAGATCACCGAATGGGAACAAAATAACCTTGTCTCATTTAATGCTAGTAAAACCAAATATATAAAGTTTACTACTTGACAGATATTGCCAGATTCATATATTGCCTACAATGCTACTAGTATTCCCCTCTCCAAAAGTATTGACATTCTCTGTTTCACTTAACAATGCCGTCAGCTGGACCTCTCATGTCAGATCACTTGCTCAAATCGTCTAAAAGAAACTTGGATTATTGTACAGAGTCCATAACTTCTTCAATGACGAGCAGTTAGGTATAATTTATAAGAGTCATATGCACTTTCAGCTAGAATATTGCTCACCCTTGTGGAATGGATGTGATGAGATTGCACAAAAACTAGACAAAATTCAGAACAAATTTGTTGGAATTATTAATAACCCTGCTATCCTAAATAAACCACCTTCCAAACAAGTAAGAAGGAATGTTGCCTCCCCTGCATTACTTTCATGGCAAATGCTCAGATGAAGTTGCATGCATTGTGCCGCCTCTCCACGCCCTCCCTCATGCTACAAAGGCATCTGGTAGCGCTTATGACTGGAATGTCACACAGCCATATTGCAGAACTTCTGCCTACCAGAATTCTCTTATTTCCCAAACTGCATCTCTCTGGAGCTCGCTTCTTCGAAGATGTTTCCCCTCAAACTTCAACCTACAGCTGTTCAAGTCCAACTGTTACAGATTTTTTATGAATGAAGGAAGCCTGTAATTCGAATGGAGGATGCCCATAATTTGGTGTATGGATTATTATTATTTTTTTTTTTAATTTGCTTTTTTTTCTGTTGTTAAAAGAAAGAAGAAAAAAAAGAAAGAAAAAAAAAAAAAAGTTATTCCATGTATGTCCACTTTTGCACCCTCAAGCACCTCGACAATCTCTCTCTCTTTCACCTCACCATTCTCACCCTTTACATTCCTTGTCGCAATCTGTACCATACCCTTTGTTTGGTCCTTAGTCGTCTCCTGTTGGTCGGTCCTGGTCAAAGGCTTCTAGCTTGCATTTTTAGTTAGTTGTTTTCCGGGGAGGAGCACTAACCCTCTGCCAACCCACTTGTTGTCACGTAAGGAACACGTGTTGGTTGGTTATAAGGTTACCACCCAGTGTTGCAAATTATTTCCTTGTTTACAGGAAATCATTTGGTTTGCCACTCAATGTAGAGCTAACCTAATACAGAGTACTGCTACACTAAGTGGGTGGATGATAAATGCCCCCACCTACCACAGATCCAATTTTCCCAATTATGACCATGCTTTCAGCAACTCATTCTCACTGTAAATCATGTCCTGCCTGGTGAATTTTTCAATTATGTATCATGTAAAATAATCACTATTGTGCAGGCACATGACTACAACATGCAAAGTGTACTTCATGCAGAACATGTAAGAACCTACTTCTTCAATCAACTGCAGTATATCTTCCTTCTTGGAGAAGTTGCGATGGCAAAGAGGGCAACAGTCTTCATGCTTCAGCTTGTCTATAAACCGTTTCAGCACAGTAATTGAGCTGGACAGATCACCTCGTTCTCGCTGCAATGGTCAATTCAACAAGATATGATGGTAATGTAACACTGCAGTCATACTGTATAACTGGTAATCTATCAATGTAATGTGTGCACATAGCATTCTCTAACCTTTCCTACTAAGTTGCTATCAGTTACTAGTAACCCTATCAGGTTTCAGTCCCAGTCAGATTACGTCTGTCCAAGAGTCAGTCACTTTCGTGCTGACCCGCATCTTTGCGCTGCGATATTTTTCATGATCGGTCTGTGTAAATGCACTTTTAATGACAGAATGCTGGTTTTGGCATCATTTTAAAGCTTAATAGCTGTACTTTTTATCATAGTATGTTCAGAAACGGAAAAAGAAAATGCAAAGTCAAAATGATGAGTTGAAGTTAGGCACAAACCAAAAACTTTATACCTTGCTGTAGAAAAACATTCACCAAGAACAAAGTAATAGATATATAACTCTGGTATCAACCATGCAAAACTAAGATAAATTACCTTTACAATAATATGCAGTTCAAGGCTATTTATGCATGTTATCGCACAGTAAAGTGAATGAAAAAGATGCACAATTTTGTGTGATTCTTGGCCGCATACTTGCTAAGCAATCTTTTTTTGATTGGTCTGTGTAAATATATTTTTTATGCTAGAATGCTGGTTCTGGTGTCATTTTAAAGCTGAATAGTTGTACTTTATCGCAGTCTGTTCAAAAAAGGAAAACATGGAAAAAAAAAGTCAAAATGACTGGTGAAAACCAAAAATTTTATACCTTGCTGTAGAAAAATATTCACCAAGAATAAAGTAAGAAAGCCATGAGTCATACCAGCTCTGCAGTACTCGCCACACACAGAGCAAGCATTTCGCGACATCAAGCCCAAGTCTCATTATTATGATGTGTAAACACAATTTATGGTGAGGATTTTACGAAGTATTTTAAAATGACACATAAACACGTCATCTGAGTCTCTGAGGTTGGATTTGAAATGACGTGAAAACAAGTGATCGGGAAAAAAAAAAATAAATAAAATGTTTTACATCCGGCATTTACTTTAAATGTCCGCCATGATTTCGGTTCAAACTACAGGCTCAGGGAACATGCATCGCAAGGCAAGTACAGGTCTCCCCCCATATTCACGGTTAGGACACACGGTCCCCCGTAAATGACAGGGATCCGCGAATACAGGATGCTCCACCCAGAAAATGCCCATACAGTATCAAATTACCCCTGTAAGCCCCTAAAAACCATTTCAGGGACCTGAAACCAACACAAAACATCACAAACATATACTATACTGCTGTATACAAAATTTTAATAATAAAAAATATGTTAATGGGTATGGTTATAATAATTTAAGGGTAATTTTGTTGCTGATAAATGCCACAGACTCCCATGGCAGTGTGCACAAAGAAATTAAAAACCACTTCTGGGGCCTTTACAACACCATAAAACAGAACAAATATATACTGACCTACTGTAAAAAAAAACCTGTAATAACAAGTAAGTTTTTAATGGGTATGGTTATAATAAGCTGCGGTAAATTATGTAGCTGGTGACTTCCAAAGACTCCTGCGGCAATGTGCATCACGTGTACCCATATCCATTAAATACACAATTAACCCTCCACTGTCTCTGAAGCTATGGTGACCAAACCCTGATGACTTGTGTGATGATGATGATGATGATGATGATAACGATGACATAGATGATTATTAGCCATGAAGTTACTGATGACAGATCACTTGATGAGAGTTGATGCAAAGTGTAACCGCATGCCATGACGAGTCTACATGTCCACAGACTCGCCGTCATCTCCACTGCTGTCATTGTTGCCAAGGGGTGGAGGAACATCAAGGTCCACCACAGAGGAAGGTGGAGAGGATGCGGTGTCAGGCTCAGGCTCAGACTCAGGCAGAGGAAAAGACTCAGGACAGGTGGAAAGAGACGTCTCAAGAATTACATCATGTCTCTGTCTTGCAACAGTAACTGGGCAGAGAGTGAGACAGAAGTAGAGTGGCACAGTTGCACGGTGGCTTTGTACAGGGGTGGGAGGACTGGATGCGCAGGAAAGCACGGGAAGAGACCGATGCTGTGAACCAGCCATGATACTACCCCGCCAATTCTGACGTGTAAATTTTTTCATGAGGGACGAACCTGCAAACTGCGAGGCCATGAATCATTGGGGTTACCTGTAATCTGCCAAATTCAGTCATCACAGCTGCAGACATATGGGTAGAGAGTCTGAACTACTCTTACTGAACCTGGGTTCAACTCGCACCATGTCTGAGAAATTCCCCCCCCCCCCTCCCTGCCCCAGGTGGTAGTTGGGGGCACCAATCATTCACTCACTTGACACAGAGGTGTTTATAGCTGACTACACCAAGTGACAAGACAGTGGTTTCTTGTAAACCAGGAAACCATTTGCTACACTGGGCGGCAACCATATTATCAAATGATGCCTAGTGGTTTGGTAGGTTAAGACACTTCAACTGGGCTGAGCCTGTAGAGGGTTACATCTAAGGGGTGGCTGGGGTTTACTGTTCACATAATGCCACTCAGGGGCAGGTGAGGCTGGTCACTCTCACCTGAAATGTCGGGACTGAGTAACCTAGCCCCTGGCTCCTATGCTCCTTGTGGGACCAAAAGGGATTGGATGATCAACGAATGGATGTGCAAAATTACAAATGAAAAGTAATAATGGAAATATTATATATATACTGTATATATAAATATACACATGGATGTGAGACTATGGTGTGGTATGAAAATGAAAAGTCAAGAGTAAGAGCAGTGGAGATGGGACTGCTGATGAATGTATGTGGAGTACAGAGGGTGAATAGGATACGAAATAATGTGATTCGTGAAAGACGCGGAGTGAGGAAGTCGGTGGACACCAGAACTGAAGAGAGTGTACTGAGATGGTATGGTCATGTGGAGAGAATGGATAACAACAGAGTGGTGAAGAAGGTATATCTGAGCGAATTCGAAGGAGAAAGGAGGCAAGGTAGGCCAAGGAGAAAGTGGAGAGATATGGTGGATGAATGTGTGAGGAAGAGAGGTTTGGAAGTCGGTGAGGCTAGGGAACTGACAAGAGATCGAGCTGGCTGGACGAATGTTGTGAGAAGAAGTGCATGATCATGGATTTGGCACCCCTTTTTAACATGGCAGTGTCTGGATTGACTCAATCGGATATGTTTATGTGAAGCTATAGAACATGGTGAATGTTTTTGGCATAACCGATAGAGCCAAGATTCCAGGGGGCTTGAATGACGAGTGAATGGAAGCGTGGCCCATTGCACTGGGCAAATTTGGGGTGTCCAGACATTGATACTCCTCACCCTGCCCTAGGGTGGGAAAGGAGGTCCAGATGATGATGATGATGATGATGATGATGATGATGATATACCATACAATATTTTTCCACGCAGTAAACCTTTTTATTTTTTATTTTATTTATTTTCATCAGGAATACTTTTAATGCAAGCAAGAAGGAACCAAAGGCCAGAAGACCACAAGATTGTTCCCTCACACACACACACACACACAAATAGTCAACAGACAGCCAAATTCAAGATCCTTTCTTTTCGAGATGCCTGGACAGAATGCGTTCGAAAGACTGGAGGTCATAGGCAGTAAGAAATACTGACAGAGGAAGACAGTTCCCTTGCAGTAGGCAGCACCTCACTACAGCGAAATGCAGGGAGAAGTGTGGAAGCTTGGTTCCTGGATGGATGCCACATTAAATCTCTCCCCCCAGCTAACACGGGCACCATACAAAGTTCCAAATCACCCCATTACTTGGTTATATAGTTACCAAGCAGTGTTGAAAAAGGTTCCCTGGTTTACAGGAAATCATTAGGCTTGTCACTCAATGCAGAGTCACCTTAAATGGAGAGAAGAGTAAGAAAAGGCAACAGGAATAATATCTATCTATCTATAGCCCGACGCCCTAATCCCGCAAAGGGTGGCCGCAGACAAAACGCCTCCAAGTCACTCTGTCACCCACCAATTGACTCCCCTCCCCCCAACTCACCCCCCCCTCCCTCATATACCTCTCAACTCCATCCCTCCACCTCATCCTCGGTCTACCCCTCCCTCTCCCTCCCTCCACCTCACCTACATACACCCTCTTAGTCAGTCTTTCATTCTCCATCCTCTCCACATGTCCAAACCACCTCAGTGTATTTCTCCTAATCTTTTCAACCACATCCACATCTACCCCACAACGTTCCTTCACTTCTTCATTCGTCAACCTGTCCCTCCAAGTCACTTCACATGCTCCTCTCAAGTAACTCATTTCCACTGCTCTCACTCTATTTATAAAATAAATAAATAAAATAAGGATGAAAGAAGAAGTTGGCAGCACTATATCACGCGAGTGGATGCTGGGCACCCAACCTTCCACTGTTAATGATAAAACAAGGGAAACAAAGAAAATTAAACACAAGAAGAGAGAAGAGCTGCAAGGAAAAAAGAGTGCCTGCTCGCAGAACACATTTAAAACAGAATATTGCTACCAAATCAGCGGCAAAAGGGACCATGAGATGTTAATGTCAGATAAGTCCTGTGCAGCAACCACAGAGTCAACATCGAGAAACCAAGCAACAAAAGGAGACCATGTACCGAAATACTTCACTGGCAGGGTGCTGAGTTTAAACAAAAATACAGTTTTACCCCTCTTGCAGTGAATCCATTGCTTCTTACTGACGACACATAAGAGTACAGATAGAGTCAAGTGAAAGACTTTAGTATGCCTGGCCAACATTTCCTTCAATGCTGATGAGATTTTCTTGCCAGACCAATTAGGAAGTAGGGAAGCCTACTCTAAGCAAATCACTCAAGCACTAAAACCTGAGTGGCAAGATATTAATGTTAAATTACATAAGTCAATGAAATGTTGAAGTGCTACTTACAGTTAATTTCTCCTTCAGGTCCTTTGATTTATCTAAAGCAGATTCCAAGTCCGATCCCTCACAAATGTTGTCAATCTTGCTAGCCAGGTCTGGTGGGAAAAATAAGAATAACACGATTAGAAAATACAGCAAAGTTCACATATAATGTAATCACAGGATGTGTATGTATATATACATACATACAATGATACATATATATAAATATATATATATATATACTGTATTGTGATACCAACTGTAATGTATGGAAGTGAAGCTTGGACCTTGCTGGAGGGACACAAGTCAAGAGTGAGTGCAACAGAAATGAGTTATCTGAAAGGAGCATATGGAGTCACATGGAGAGAAAGACTGATAAATGGGGAAGTGAATGAGCATTGTGGTATGGATGTGGATGTGATAGAAAGCATTAGGAGAAACACTCTGAGGTGGTTTGGCCATATGGAGAGGATGGGCAGAGAGAGAGACTGACAAGCAGCATGTACGTGAATGACAAGGAGAAGGGGAGCGGGAGGGGGAGGCCAAGGATGAGATGGAAGGATGAATTGGAGAGGTATATCAGAGAGGAGGGTGTGAGCTGAGGGGAGGGCAGTGAAATGGCAGAAGACAGGGCAACATGGAGGTGATTTGTCTGTGGCCACCCCTTACGGGATTAGGGCGTCTGGGAATAGATGGATAAATAGACTTTCTACAGTAGTAGAACACTATTTATGGATCCCCCTGTATGTTGTTTATGAATAGGCAACTGAGCTACGAAAAGTAAAACTGCCATTAAAAATTACTCATTATGAAAGTGTGTCATGCTTCTGAAAGAGGTTAGTGGTAATCACTGCAATAAAGACATATGCTGATACTGACCTCGTATTTCAGCTTCTTTTTTGTCAATCTGGCTCTTATGACCTTTGATGGTGGTATCAAGCTGAGCCTTTCTCTTGTTCAGCACTTCAATGTTTTGACGTGCTTCCGATGTCATCCTTCTCTGTTATGGAAAAAGTTCCCAGTACAGTAGCAGACATCTATCTATCTATCTATCTATCTATTGCCAGACGCCTCAATCCCGTTTGGGGTGGCCACAAACAAATCGCCTCCAAGTCGCCCTGTCCCCCGCCATTTCACTGCCCTGCTCCCAACTCACACCCCCCTCTCTCATATACCTCTCCACCCCATCCCTCCATCTCATCCTCGGCCTCCCCCTCCCTCTTCCCCCCTCCACCTCACTCACATACACTCTCTTCGTCAGTCTTTCACCCTCCATCCTCTCCACATGGCCAAACCACCTCAGTGTGTTCCTCATAACGCTTCCTATCACATCCACATCAACACCACAACGCTCCTTTATATCCTCATTTGTCAGCCTGTCTCTCCACGTGACTCCACAGGCTCCTCTTAAATAACTCATTTCCACTGCTCTCACTCTTGACTTGTGTCCTTCCAACAATGTCCAAGCTTCACTTCTGTACGTTAGAGTTGGTATCACAATACTGTCATGTAGTAACTTTTTCACTTCCATGCTCACTTCCCTGTTTCTTATCACTGCTTTCAAGGAACCAGCAACCTTTCTTCCCTGCTGTACCCTTTCAAGCACTTCACCCTCCAAACTTCCATCCTTACTCATCACACTACCCAAATACTTAAACGTACTGACATTTTCCAATTCCTCACCATTCAACCTCACTGTACATTCACTAACTTCACCTCTCTCAAAGACCATTACTTTACTCTTCCCTACATTCATCTTTAGGTTCCGTTTCTTACACACACTCTCAAACTCATCCACCAAACCTTGCAGCTCCCCTTCGTCTTCACTCAACAACACAGTATCATCTGCAAACAACAGTACAGGGAGTTTCCAAACACTATCCTCTCTCACCAGGGCCACTCCAACATCCACTACATGAATGACAAAAAGCAGAATCCAAACCTACCATCCAAATCTTGAACAATCAAATATTAGATCATCACAATACATGAAAAATAAAGTACATATTCTAAATTCAAGTGAAAAAGAGATACTGCACATACTACAGCTACTTTTGACTGGCAGACTGTAACACTGCATTATCTGTGTAAGTCAGTGTTATTGGTGTAATGGTCATTTTGGGGTAATCCAGTGCACACCAAGTTGCCCATACTTACAATGTTTGAGGTACATGCATCCAACTTGTTTTTAATGTTCTCCTCTGGAATCTCTCCTAGAAGATGTTCCAGTTCATCAGCATCCTTCCTCTTCCTAAAATAACAAGCTACATTAACTTCACTTTGTGGACAAGAATATATGTGTATGTCTGGTAATGTAGACTCTCACAAAGAGAACACATTAATCATCATCATCATCATCCAGACCTCCTTTCTCACCCTAGGGCAGGGTGAGGAGTGGCAACATCCAGACAGCCCAAGTTTGCCCAATCCAATGGGCCATGCTTCCATTCACTCATCATACAAGCCCCTGGAATCCTGGCACTATCAGATATACCAAAAAACTTTCACTACAATCTGTAGCTTTACGTGAACATATCCCATAGAGTAAATCCAAACACTGTCATATTAAAAGGGGATGCCAAATCCCCGATCATGCACTTCTCACAACATTCATCAAGCCAGCTCGATCTTTTTCAAGTCCCCTAGCCTCACCGACTTCCATACCTCTCTTCCTCACACACTCTCCTTGGCCTACCTCACCTACTCCCTCCTTCAAATTTGCTCAGATATACCTTTTTCACCGCTCTATTGTTATCCATTCTATCCACATGACCATACCATCTCAGTACACTCAATTGATTCTAGTGTCCACAGACTTCCTAACTCTGCATCTTTCACGAATCACATTATTTCGTATCCTATCTACTCTCTGTACTCCACGTACGTTCCTCAGCAGTCCCATCTCCACTGCTTTCGTTCCTGACTTTTCATTTTCATGCCACACCATTGTCTCACACCCATACGTTAAAGTTGGCATTATCCGTCCATCCATCATCCAATCCTATGTTGCCCCATGAGAAGCGTAAGAGCCCGGAGCTAGGCAAGTTGGTCCTGACATTTAAGATGAGAGCGACCAGCCTCACTCATCCTTGAATGGCATTATATGAGCAATAAACCCCAACCATTCCTTGGATATAAACCTGCATCGGCTCAATCCGACTGGAGCGCAATAATTACTCACTAAACCAACAGGTGCCATATTCTTGTTATATAACCACCCTGCATAGTAAATGGTTTCCTGGTGTACAGGAAACCATTTGGCTTGTCACTCAGTGTAGAGTCACCCACAGGCTGAAGGAAGTGGAAAAAATGAAGGAAAGAAAGACAGAAGAGGGAGTGTAAAGTCACCCGTAGGCAGAAGGACAAGGAAAGAATGAAGGAAAGACAGAAGAGTATGGAAGGAATGAAGGATGGAGGAGAGGAAACGGCAAACACCCGACAGAAGCACTACATCGAGTGAGTGGATGGCGAGCTCCCCCACCTTTCACTTCAATCTACAGATTACAGTAATGTATGCTTGGCAATACACAAACACAAAGTAACATTAAAATAGGGTTCAAATTCACAATAATAATGATAATTTGCATTCAAACGTTAATACTATGTTCTTAAACTTGAATAACTAACATAACTTACAAAAATTCCACTTTGTTCTCCAGGTCCTTCTTTTCTTTGAGATGAATATCATACTGTGACCGTGCTTCTGCTTGACGGTTCATTTTTGTCACAATGCGCTTCATATCGCTCAGGTTATGATCCGCCTCCTGCTTTTTTCTTTTGGAACTGTTAATTTCCTCTATAATCTGAAATGAGGGCAGTTATTGTATTACAATTTCAGGGACAGCATTATTTCTACAGCACAAAAGGTACTTAAGTTCATTCATCTATTAAAGTCCCTCTCCATTCACCGGCACGTCACACTGATAGTAAACCTAGCTCTCAAGACTATCACTTTACACTCATAAATTTATTTTGAAACCACGCCACCCACACACATTCACAAAACTTTGAAGTAAACAGCACATATCCATTTTAATATCAGAGAACTGCATGGCATCATCTGCATACTTCATATTTAACATACTCCACCCTTCATCTTTCATCACTAGCCCAATCTCATTCCAAAAATTCTTGTCTGATCTCTCATAATCTAGTCCAGAAGTACAATACATACTATACAACCAATGGGTCAACTGCACACTAACTTCATGCACAAGTCAAAATAACACCTCATTCATTATACCATACTACAAGTTCCTCCTCCTGACATCCATCATTAGTAGTCTTCTTAAACAGATATGACTGAGTTCACCTAGCTAGGCCTAGAGCAGGATATCACCCAGTGCTCCTCACTTACCTGCTTGGACTTGGACTTGATGGATGCACAGATGACACAGGCCCAGCTTGTAGAGTAGGACCACAGAACATACATCTCTATCTATCTATCTAACTATAGCCAAAAGTCATCATCCCATAAGAGGTGGCTGAATCTGAGTTAGCTGTTTTACGGGGAGGGGCACTAACTCTCTGCCAACCCACCTGCTTACATGAGGGGAACACATATACCACACATAATTGGGCATTGCACAATAGTAGACTGTAGCACCGGTCGAGCAGGGTAGTACTCCCAAGGTGGAAGGAAAGCTGATGACAGGGAGAGCTGGTCTCCTGTTTCATCCGCCCTCAGGACTAGTTCCTGACCATCCCCTTTTGCTGAACTTTTTCAGTGTTTCAATAACACAAAGAGTAGGCCAGCATGCTCTCCAACACAAGTTTCTCTAACTGTCAACACCAAACTACATTCACACTACACACTACACTACCTTTTCAAGACTAAAAAAGAAAAATGGCATCTTATAACTAAGCCTCGGAATCCCCAGGGGTAGACCATAAATGCCCCCACCATCTGCCCCTCTCCAGGTGACAACTCAACAAGCTGCCTGGAACCACTGTCTGACTCACTTCTTCTTCATTTCTGCAACATTCGCGGCATTTCCTCCAACTTCCCCTATTGAGCACCACAGCTCCTCCTCTAAACCCCACCTTCTCTTCTTAACTGAGACGCTGCTGTCTGAGGCAACTGACAGCAAACTCTTTTCTGTGTCCTCCAACTTTCTCTATACTCATTTCAATGCCAACGGTGGCTGTTGTGTATAATTATGTACGCAGCGTCTTACCTTGCTCTCGTGTTCTGAACTTGATTCTTCTGAATCCTCTACTCTCTGGCTTCAGCTTTCCTGTCATTCTCTGACTAAATATATCTGTGCTATTTACTTATCCCCTAATTCTACTGACTATGAAAAATTCTTCGACTATCTTACTTTCAGGATGGAACACATCCTATCCATTTCTCCCTTCTCTGAAATCTCCATTCTAGGAGATTTCAATGTTCACCACCACCTTTGGCTCTCCTCTCCTTTCACTGATCCACCTGGTGAACAAGTCTACATCTTTTCTATCCTTAATGACCTAGAGCAGCTTGTACAGCACCCTACCCATATCCCTGACCGCCTTGGAGAACATAGTTGACCTCTTCCTTACAACTAATCCTTTTGCTTACAGTTAATCCTTCCTCTCTGTCGAGCTCCTCCGATCACAACCTTATTAACTTAACCTCTCCTATCACTCCGGTACAGCTTGTGGATTCTCCAAAGAAACGTCGATTGTGGCATTTTGGAGCTGCTGATTGGGATGCCCTCAGGCAGGACTTCTTTGATTTTCCCTCAAATGATTACTGCTTCCACGGCCAGGAACCATCTGAGAGCACCTTATGCATTACGAAGGTTATTCTCTCTGGCATGGAAGCATACATCCCTTTCTCATATCTTTTGACTAATGCAAGAAAACCTTGGTTTAATCGCGCTAGGCAATTGGTCTCGACATTTAAGATGAGAGTGACCAGCCTCACTCATCCCTGAGTGGCATTACATGAGCAATAAACCCCAACAACCCCATGGATATAAACCTGTACCAGCTCAATCCACTTGGAGAGCTTTAATTATTCACTAAACCACCAGGCGCCATAATTTGGTTATCTGGTTACCATCCAACATAGTAAATGGTTTCCTGCTGTACAGGAAACTATTTGGTTTGTCACTCAGTGTAGAGTCCCCATAGACAGAAGCAAGAGGAAAGAATGAAGGAAAGAAAGACAGAGGAGGGAGTGTAAAGTCACCCGCAGGAAGAAAGAAGAGGAAAGAATGAAAGACAGAAGAGGGAGTGTAAAGTAACCTGCAGGCAGAAGGAAGATGAAAGAATGAAGGAAAGAAAGACAGAAGAGTAAGGAAGGAAGAGAGGGAGGAAAGGACAGACACCCAAAGCAGCACTACATCAGGTGAGTGGATGGTGCGTGACCCAACTTACCACATACAGAAAAAGAGAAAGAGAGAGGGAGAAAAAAAAAGAAAAAGAAAACAACAATACAGCTATATCTCAAGTGGTAGACAATAATTCTCAGTCTGAAATAAAGTGACTGATTATCTCGATTATCATTAATACCTTCAGAGAAGCTTAGCATTTTCTTTTTTCTTGCAGTCACCTTGGATGAACTCTGGCATCAGGTATTCAGCAAAAATAAACAGACAGAAGAATGAGTAACTTAGTATTAAATGTTACTTTGGGATTATTTTAATGCTTGATTATAACTAATAAACAAACAGTGACTTCACCTCTGGAATGTTGACCTTCTTTTCTTCTTCAGCAATTTTCCACTCAACTTCTGCAAGGTTATTTTTAATTTCTTCTAAATTTGCAACAGCTAAATCACCCTCATTTCTCATCAGACTCTGCTTTGTAGCCTTGATCTTCCTGTTAATCTCATCCAGCTGACTGCCTTTGGTCTTTATGTCATGCTCTAAGGCACCCTCTTGTGATCTGAAAAAAGTTACTTTATATAAATGCAATGCACATGCAAGAAGAAAATGGTTGTCATGGAAAAAGGAACAAAGTTTGACACAAAATATTTTGTTGCTGTTGGGGTACAAGGGTCATTTGTATTTTATACATGAAATGCAATAAAGTAGCCACTTCAGCCAGGCACTCCTAGAGATCCTTTGCTGAGGTTCTGCTGAAGGTTTGTCTGTGTTGTGAGACTTCAGTGTATGAGGTAAGTGAACTACAAGACACTCACCACTTCACTCATCTAATATACTATAGCACTAGCCGTGTGTGTGTGTGTGTGTGTGTGTGTGTGTGTGTGTGTATGCAGCCGAAACTATGCATTCAAATTGCACCAAAACTGGCATAAAAATTGCAAAAAATTCACTGATGTGAAAAAACTTGGTCCCATCACAATTGAAAAACATTTACTATATTTAACGAGCGATCACATTTTGCCGGCGTCCGGCATAGGATCTCTGTAGAATTTTTTGCCCATAGCTATTACTAAAATATATTATTGCAGCACGAGAACCCTCCGCAGGAGCAATTGCAAGGGGCCTGAAGGGCCCACGAGCACTTGTTTGTTCTAAGATTTCTGCAGAAGTTATGTTGAAGGTTTGTCTGTGCTGTGGGACTGAGGTGCATGAAGTGGCTGTTGTGGTGTGAGGGCTGCATTACAATGAGGGAATGGTAGACTTTTGCTAGTTTAGAGGTACAGTACTCAAGTGAACTCTCAATTATCCATTGTAATTCAACCAAGTTTTGTGCTGAACACTGCAGAACACCAGATGTTACATAGTACCCCTTCATCAGTTCAACATTTGGCACTGAGCCACAAAGTTACTATCCATCTCAACCTTGTATCCTAAGAACTTTTTCATATGTAAAAGATGAAAACTAAGCATAAAATACAACACAGCATTGATACACTAAAGTAATACCATACACTGCGTCCCCCAAGGATCCGTTTAGTCCCCTACACTCTTTAACCTATACATGCACGACATACCCACACCCCACAGACCACAAATACACATAGCTTCCTATGCAGATGACATAACACTTACATGTACACACCAAAACAAAAACACAGCCACACACATCCTCCAACCTTACCTCAACACACTACACGAATGGTTCACCACAAACAGGCTCAAAATAGCCCCAGCCAAATCTACAGTGACCCTTCTCACAAACTGGACAGCAGAACACAGTCACAATCCACACCTCACCATAAACAACACTCCCCTACCACACAGACACAGACACAGACACACACACACACAAAATCCTTGGTGTAACATACGTCAATGTCATTTAAACAACACATCACAAATATTAAAGAAAAATTAACACCAAGACTAAGTGCCTTGAGGTCACTTGCCCATACAACATTTGGACACAACAAAGAAACCACCACCACAGTATACAAACAATATATACATTCAGTGATGAATTATGCAAGCCCTGCTTGGCCTCCTACCCTCACTAAAACACACTACAGATGATACAAAACAAGGCCCTAAAAATAATTACAGGCTGCACAGCTACCCACAGACCACCTCAATCACGAAAAAAGTCCTCAAAGTCAACTATTATCTAGACATGAGAGGTACCCAAAAGCCTTGTACGCAGCCTCCACAAACCCACAACATCCACTACACTACATGGCAGCACACCCACACACACCAAGGAACATCAAAACAACATCCAGCACATGATATCATACACAAATACTGTCATCTCTCCACACTTGCTTGCCTCAGACCAGTTTCCAGAAGCATATCCATACTCAAATCACTTGCCACTCCATTCAGTCACTTAGAGACAACACAAAGCTGCATGCACGGCCTCGTAACATCCACCCTTCTGAACCCTCCCTCCCTCATGGGGATAGGGTTCACCTGGCCAGGCTGAGATGTGGGAATCATCCAGCCCTCTTAAGTTATCAGAAGAGGCTGGATGACTCCGTTGCTGATGCCTCTCCAGGATGCAACACAGCACCCCATACTAACACATTATGGAAAACTGCATTGCACACAATCACCTACACCACCAACACAACATACACTCCTTGAGAGTTCTGTGGGAAAGCCCGGTCTCGGCTGTGGCCTTCCTTAACTCGTACCCTCCAGGTTATTTCGGGCCCCCCCACCCCCTTGAAATCTGATTTATTATTTTTTTTTTATTTTTTTAGTTTTTGCTCAAACATTCCCTTTTGGTGAGAAACTAATGAAAACCACCAAGAAAGTTGCTCCCGTCACCCCTAAGTGCTCCTAAGGTGGGTCCCCCCTCACCTCAGCCAGGTGTTCTGTGGCCAGGCTGGTGCATCTGCTCCGTTTTCTACAGTGGGAAGGAGGAGGGTAACTATTCAACGTCAACCTAAATACACATATTTAAATTTATTTGCTACAAAAGTAGATACACAGCAACAATATTGTGATATCTAACTATCTATCTACAGTATCTATCTATTGCCAGACGTCTCAATCCCGTTTGGGGTGGTCACAAACAAAATCGCCTCCACGTTGTCCTGTCCCCAGGCATTTCACTGCCCTGCTCCCAACTCACACCCCCCTCTCTCATATACCTCTCCACCTCATACTTCCATCTCACCCTCGGCCTCCCCCTCCCTCTTCCCCCCTCCACCTCACTCACATACACTCTCTTCGTCAGTCTTTCACCCTCCATCCTCTCCACATGGCCAAACCACCTCAGTGTGTTCCTTATAACACTTCCTGTCATATCCACACCCACACCACAACGCTCCTTTATATCCTCATTCGTCAGCCTGTCTCTCCATGTGACTCCACAGGCTCCTCTTAAATAACTCATTTCCACTGCTCTCACTCTTGACTTGTGTCCTTCCAACAATGTCCAAGCTTCACTTCCATACGTTAGAGTTGGTATCACAATACTGTCATGTAGTAACTTTTTCACTTCCATGCTCACTTCCCTGTTTCTTATCACTGCTTTCAAAGAACCAGCAACCTTTCTTCCCTGCTGTACCCTTTCAAGCACTTCACCCTCCAAACCTCCATCCTTACTCATCACACTACCCAAGTACTTAAACGTACTCACATTTTCCAATTCCTCACCATCCAACCTTGCTGTATATTCACTGACTTCACCTCTCTCAAAGACCATCACTTTACTCTTCCCTACATTCACCTTTAGATTCCGTTTCTTGCACACTCTCCCAAACTCATCCACCAAGCCTTGCAGCTCCCCTTTGTCTTCACTCAACAACACAGTATCATCTGCAAACAACAGTACAGGGAGTTTCCAAACACTATCCTCTCTCACCAAGGCCACTCCAACATCAACTACCCTACCTTGTACCTCTTTTATTACCCCATCCATGAACAGATTGAACAACCATGGAGACATGACACATCCCTGTTTCAAACCAACCTCCAAAGAGAAAAATTCACTTAGTTCACCATCCACACGCACTGCAGCCTTAGCACCATCATACATACTCTTCACAGCATTCAACAACTTTCCATCTACTCCATATATTCTTAACACTTTCCACAATCCTTGTCTATCCACCGTCATATGCTTTGTCCAAATCCATGAAAGCCGCATACAACTTCTTTCCCTTCTCTAGAAACTTTTCCACTAAAGATCTAAGAATGAATATCTGGTCTACACAACCTCTTCCCTTCCTAAAGCCTCCCTGTTCTTCTCCAACTAATTCCTTTGTTCTTTCTCCAACTCTGTTAATAAGTATCCTACCATACACTTTTCCTATTATACTAAGAAGACAAATGCCCCTATGATTACCACACACTTCTTTTTCCCCATTTCCTTTGTACAAGGGAATAATTATACCTGACTTCCAATCCTCCAGGACTCTACCTTCCTCCCAGGCCAATCTGCACATCTTCCCCATCCATTCTACTACTATCTCTCCTCCATGCTTCAGCATTTCACCACACATTCCATCAATTCCTGGGGCTTTCCCCAATTTAATTTTCTTCATTGCTTCCACAACTTCTATCCTACTGATTTCTTCCTGTCTTCTCGCCTCCCTCCTTCTCCCAGCCATTCCCCAGCCACTTATACTCGCATTACTTCCATCCTGTATGTTCAACAATTCCTTAAAGTGTTCTCTCCATCTGCTCACTTCTTCTCCCTTCTCCACTAGTAATCTACCATTTTTATCTTTCACTCCCCTGCTAACCTCACTTCCACCCTGTCTTACTCTCTTCACCTCCAGAACATCTTCTTACAGTCCCTCCACTTTCCACTCAAAGTCCTTCCAAATTCCTCATCCACTCTCTTCTTACTCATCTTTTCACCTCTCTCTTTCTTTCTACATATAACTCTCTCTTCCGCCTCTCAACTTCTTCCACGCCCCTATTTCTCATCCATTCATTGTATGCATTCTTCTTTTGTGCCACAGCTGTCTCACCTCTTCGGTCCACCACGCTGTTCCTTGCACCCTCCTCCATCTTCTCTTCCTCCCACACACCATATATATATATATATATATATATATATATATAAATGGGTGAAATTAACATATGTTCATAATGGTGGCACCCATAAATTGCTGATTTCTGGCACACTTGACTAGCTGATACTGCTGTTTCCACTACATACACTAGAGAAAGGTCTCATGCGTCTGCCTGCCACGAATCACCCGCAAAATTTGAAAAATGTACACGCAATATGCCTTGCAATTGCAAATCGTATGGCATATGAAGGCGGGTCCATGGCAACTATCGTGTCCTGTACCGTCGTACAACGTACGATGTCGGGAGGGTACGGGTTAGGGACTCTGGGCTGTTCAGCCAGACTGCCTAGGGAATAATTAAAGTACTACTGTATAGTATTAATACTACTACTAGCTCTCCCCAGCTATTCAACAGGGATACGTTCCATAAAGAGTGGTTGAATAAAGAATTGGTCAAATAACAAATCTATTTTTCCCATAAGACTGTTAAGGAATGGGGGGGGGGGTTAGGTTCCTGACCACCTTCGTCATTCAAAAAATATTCAACAAAGATAGAAAAAATACCGATATTAATCATTTTACACCTTTTATTTATTAAACATATGGAATGTTTTTAATCTACAGTATTTTATTTCTAACACAATATTGTGGGGAAAAAAAAAAAAGTAGTCATGATCATAACTGTGTAATGCAGCATTATCGACCAAATCTTGACTCTTTTACATCATGCCCTGAATGAAAGAAAATAGACAAATAATGTGACCTCTTTGCACTGCTTTCTCCTTCCCCTACCTACCCTCCCCCCCCCTCACTCAACACCCACACCCACTTTGCACTGCTTTCTCATTCCCCTACCTACCCTCCCTCACTCCACCCCCACACCATTGCTCATCCCTCTACCCACCTTCCCTCCTCTCTCTGGCCCCTCCCTCTCAGCCCCCTTACTCCACTGTGACTTGCTATGCATAAAGGAGCCAGCCTGAGGCACGAGGTACCGGAGGATAGGTGATTATTTATGACCACAACTGTATATACAGTGTACAACATCAGAATACTCTCTCTCCTTCTCTCTCTCTCTCTCTCACACACACACACACACACACACACACACACACAAACATTCATCCATCCACCCATCATCCAATCCTACGTTGCACAACGAGGAACATAGGAGACCGGGGATAGGCAAGTTAGTCCTGACATCTTAGATGAGAGTGACCAGCCTTACTCATCCCTGAGTGGCATTATGTGAGGAATAAACCCACACTACCCCTTGGATATAAACTTACACAAGCTCAATCCCCATTAGAGTGCCTTAATTACCCACTACACCACCAGGTGTCACAATCTGGTTATATGGTTACCACCCAGCATAGTAAATGGTTTCCTGGTGTACAGGAAACCATTTGGCTTGTCACTCAGTGCAGAGCCACCCATAGGCAGAGGGAAGAGGAACGAGTGAAGAAAAGAACTGCCTTTCCAAGCTTTCAATCCTGGCCAACACATCCCGGTGTAAATCTTGCTCCTCACCTTTTTTCATCTGCCAGGCTTCTGGTCTTACTTGACCTTACTTTTGTCCTAGTGCTGTCTTGTTTGGGGGTTGGAGTCGAATGCTCTACCGTTTTCACTTATAAACATGGTCACTGTGGTTTAGTTACTAAGATATCCATCTTACAGGCTTGGCAACTTTTCCTTTTTAAAACAAACGTTTGACTCCACTAAATTTTTTGCAAGGAGGTGGAAATAAAATTTGAGATGTACTCCCTGTTAATGAAACAGGTGAAAGTTTAGCTACATGAGTCCATCATGTCCTCTCTACTAGTGAGAATATATGTATGGAAACAATATGACACTCTCTTATACATCTGCCCCCAACTGGCATTTACTCTAGGGCAGAAGAACAGGCAGAATTCAAAATCACAGAAAGAAAAAGCATTAAGTCAGAAAACTATCAACAGCTTGCACAAAAAAACATGCCATATTATCAAACACACACCACTCAAGTTCTTTGAGTCCTAGCTTCACCACACAAACATGACTATTTGCATATAAATTTCTGCAGCAGTTATTCCATCAACTATCCTATCATACTGCTTACAAAGGCTCCAGCATGCTTGCATGCGTTGACCTTGGTCACCTAATGGCAGCTCTCCACAGTGTTTGATCTCTGGCAGTCACCCTATTCAATCACTTATCCCAGAGGTCACACTCTATGACCTCATCATTTTCTTTTATTTGTCTTTATCTGCCCATTTTTTTTTAATCTGCCTCTCCCAACCCTACCCTCAACATTCACATCTCTCACCTTCTGCACCCAACTGTCATCTTCCACCCTCCCAACAGAACACCAATACATTCAAGTCCCACCCTTCCTCTCAACTCTTTAGTTGCAATGCAGCCCCTCCCTCCTTCCCTTAAGCCTGGCATTCAAGGATGTGCTACACATCCATCTAATCATTGTCATTTTGGCACTTTTAAGTCTACAGATATCCTCTTCCTTTACTGCCCAGTTCCACTACCATACAGCATTGCACTCATCTTGAAAAATTTGGTGCCTTTTGTCATGCATTTCTCCACACACACTTCATCCATCCGTATTGATTCTGAGGACCTTTCTAGCTTCATAAACTTCAATGCTTCACTCTCACTCACACACTTACCATTTTCATTCTTATCTTGGCCCATTACATCTCCTCCCAGCTTCTAATTCAGTCATACGCACCCTTTGTCACTACATAGCCATCTACACCCATTCTCCGAGTGAAATGTAATTCATGTACTGACACCAGGTATGAAGATAATCATACTACTGCATTAAGCACTTAACAAGCCTTAACACTTACCGCAAACTATCAATATCTGATTGTAACTTTTCTTCCTCCAGCTCAAACTCCCTTTTTCTGCTCTGTGTTTTCTTACGTTTGTCCTCAACAAGTGTCAGTAGCTTGGACAACACAGATTCAGCCTGATCATCACTGAAGTCTTCAATGCCAGTGAATTCTGGAAGAGAGAAAAAAAAAAAGAAGGGGGGAGAGGAGGGTATGAATGAATTATAATAATACCAACAATACAGCACTAACTGATGATCTTTTGTTTGTAAAATGCCAAATGGTTTCCTGTACACCAGGAAACCATTTACTACAATGGGTGGTAACCATATAACCAAATTATAGCACCTAGTGGTTTAGTGGGCAATTGCGGCACTCTAATCGGACTGAGCCGGTGAAGGTTTATATCTATGGGGTGGTTGGGGTTTATTGCTCAAGTAATGTCACTCAGGGATGAGTGAGGCTGGTCACTCTCATCTTAAATGTCAGGACCAACTTGCCTAGCCCCGGGCTCCTATGCTCCTTGTGGGGCAACATAGGATTGGATGATGGATGGATGGATGAATTGTATTTGGTTTGGGGCAGCCCCATTTTTCACTGGAAGGAGGATCCTCTGTTTGGAGCCATTGTTGATGGATGCTGATGGTAACTCACTAGGCCTAACAGCTGGCTTCTTTTTTGATGATGAGGTTTGAGAGGCAGCAGCATGCTGCTGCTTCCTCTTCCTCTCACCCACAACTACAGTAGCTGACACCCACTGTAAGGTGACAAAGCAGAAATGAGTGATGGTGAAGCAATCAATCTAGGCTTGGTATCCTGCACAGTGGCAGCCCTACCAGAGGCAACCACATTCTTTTGGTGAGTCACAACCTTGTCACAAGGGGCAGGAGCAGCGTTCTTGTTTCTAAGGTAATGCTCGGAGGATGCACAAGGTGACAGTATGCATCTAGCTGTTGTCTCTGTCTGCTGTGAATACAACCTTCAGGCCATCTGCAGAGAAGCGTGGAAGCGGGAGGCAGCTCCACTCATGGCTGATCTCCCATGCAAAAGATACTGTCTCCCCCAGTAGTCACTGTCAAAGGCATCCCCTGACTAGGATGCCTGCTGCAAGCGAGTGCCTTGAGAGATGGGTGGAGCAACAGGATCTGTACTATAGCATTGCTGGGCTTCTTGGCGACATGCCAGGGCTATGGCAAAGGAGACCCCAGGGCGGATGAACAGCCCCTTGACCTTGTCCTCTGCCTCTGCGAAAGAAAGCTGCTCACGGGTTCAGATTGATAGGACCTCATTCTCAAATTTGTAATGGTCACACTGGGTTGATGAAGCTGGATGAGCAACATGGCAATTCAAGCAAGGGGGGGAAAGGGAAATGTTCCCCCAGGCTAGACCTTATTAGATTATGTAGCCCTGCTAGGTGACAGGAGGGCGCTACCCCTCCCGGCATGCAGCTACCCGGCGTGGCTCGAACTCACGAGCCCCCGGTCCCGAGCCTGAGGCTCTACCACTGAGCCACTCTGCCCCCACAAGGGGGGGGAGGATTTCAAACAATCATTCTCATGATGATAGTCACCACCATAGTTGGCACACACTTGTGGGAGACCCTGCAAATTTCTAAAACAGGGCTGACTAACATGCCCACACCACTGTCAGTGGAAACCACTCCTCGGCCCCAGCACATAGGCCTTAACCTGAAGATGGTACAAAGCTGCACTGAAGACATCGGACCATGTCTGTCAGTCAGACATGAAAATAGAAAACGGTGTGTCTGTCAAGATCCCGTTTTCACTTTCTTGGTCCATTTGCCTTTCACCAATCCTGGTTTGCCAGCTCCTACAGGAGGTCCTCTTCTGAGTATCTAAGGAAATCCCTGGAGATGAATGGTTCAGGGTAGCATGATGGGCAACCACCACTTCTTTGGAAGCCAAATCTTTGACATAATGGATGAAAGGGCTTTCACTGCCATCTCTGGTTTCAGCAAGGAGAGACCCATCTGCCTGTGGGATAGCCTTTTGGGATGACCTTTAAGCCTTGACCAGGCCACAGTGGACTTTTAACACATTTTGGTCTCATAAAGAAGAACCATCAGCCAGCTTCAAGACAAGGAATTTCTCATAAGTCATCTGACAAAGAGACACCAGGAATCATCTCAATGGCAGGACTGAAAGTTTTCTTAGGGGGCTTGATGCCTCTTCTTCAAGTTCTCCTCCTACCTTTACTTCCAGTAGCCCAAAATGGTTCAGGCGTTACTGTGTTCGATGGAGTGGGAGGAATGTCCTGTGAGCACTCTATAACTCCTGGAGCCTAAGAATGAATTGGCAGCCCCTGGCCTGGAGAGGAGTCTTCTAAGGATCCAGCGGGCTTGCAAGGTTCATCAACAGGAGATTTAGGACTCCTGTAGTCAGACATGGGGTAATAGTAATATGTAATAGTAATAGACTGTTACAGGGTTTTCAAAGTAACAGTAATAGTAATAGTAACAGATCACAAGTTCCTGGCTGTAACAGTAATTGTAATAGTAATAGAAGGCAAAGTAATAGATAATTGTATATTACTTTCCCATTAGAAACACTTCTTTAATACCATTTACCATAATCAATAAAAACAGCCTTCTGACCTTGGTTACCTGTTGGCTGCTCTCCAAGCTGCAGGTACACCACAGGAGACCGTGCAGAATGGAGAGTGGTCAACAGGCCATCAGGTGATCTAGACACACTTGTGCATTCAGTGGAACAGCCTCCCAACGATAATGAAAATAAAAACCATTTTCAATTTAATTAATACCGTTATCATAAATAATATATTAACAGTAATAGTAATACTAACAGATGACCAAATAATAGTATTAGTAGTAGTAATAGATGACCACTAAAGTAATTATAATAGTAATATAATAGAGCACAATTGAAATTAATAGTAATAGAAACCCTGTAATAGACCTCATGTCTGCCTGTAGTGTCCAGGGTTGGCAGGAGGAGAAATGTGGCCAGTGGATGACTTGTGGGTCTGGCCACATGGCACATGAGGATCAAAGCTGGGGGTGACAGCCAAATAATAACAAAAACAGACTTTACTCCCTCACTTCCACCCACCACAGAGCCCAACAAGGGGAGGTGAAATGACAGATCACAGAACACCTGAGAATGCCAAGGAAAGTGGAAAAATATACGTGGGTAACCACCACACAACCAGATAGCAACTCTGGATCAGTAGAGTGCCAGGCCATGTGGTGCCCACTTGACCCTAGCCAAAGAATGACCAGCTCACTGACTCAGTCAGCCTCGTCAAGCTACCTATTTAGGTAGACCAGGCGAATCAGAAATGCGTTGCTAGCCACATGGCCCACTATACGGCATTGCTCAACCACCAGGCAACAGTCTCTTTAGCATCATAGGATGTACTGGTGTTGTGATGGAGGATGACAAGTGGGTGCGAGGGGTGGGAGGTGTTAACATCATGGGTAGGGTTGTGAGAGGCAGACCAAAAAAGACCTGGGACAAGGTCAAAGAGTGTGAGCTCAGGGATAGGAGACTGAACAGAGAGGCTGCCAGAAATTGCGTAGCATGAAAAGCTGCCATTAGGTGACCAAAGCTGGCACATGCAAGCACATTGGAGTCTTTATAAATGATACAGCAACAGTGATATAGGGAACTTCATCCTCTAAGCATCCATCCTTACTCATCACACTACCTAAATATTTGAGGGCACTCATATCCTCGATTTCCTGACCAGCCAGCTTGAATATGCACTACGTAACTTCATTTCTCTCAAACCCATTCCTTTATTCTAGTTAAATTCACCTTCTGATGCTGATTCTTACATACAATTCCAAACTTAGTCATAAAGCCTTTAAACTTCCATTCACCTTCCCTTTACAATACAATATTATCAACAAACACCAGTATTGGCAATTTCCAAACCTCACCTTTTCTCACTACAAACACTACAGCATCCTCTACACCTACCTTGTATTTCTTTTATAACAATAACAACTGAGTTACACGCCTTCATTCTCCAGCAGTGATGAAGCATTACAGTAAACAAAGGAGATGTAAATGTTATATATTCAATTTCTACTACAGAAATACTGTACCTGAAAAGCAAAATTCATCAACAAGGTGTGTGATCCTTGTATTTCTCTTGCAGATGTTGTTTTTGAATGTAGTATGCACTGCATTCAATTCCCCCTGCTTTCTCTGGGCCTCTGCTATCTCTCGTTGTCGCGCCTGAACTTGTCTCTCTACCTCACCCATCTCACACTCTACCTAGAGAGAATGCACAGCATATTAAGTATCCATTCCTTTCATCAAATGTTGAGCCTGCTATGGTGTCCCTGGTAAGTAGGTGGAGTGCCTTTGCAGAATCCATCCAGGAAACAAACCTCCACACTTTTTCCTGTGTCTTCTTGTCATGAGATGCTGTCAACTGCCAGAGAACATTAGTTCACTGAACGGTATGGCCATGTAGGGGCAGCTGCTTGCCTGCAGTTGATGGGTCTGCTCAGCCACAAGACCAAGGATGATCAACAATAAACAACCCTATCCATACATCATCAGAATATTAATATCAAGTCCATGCAGCATACTTTCTGTCTAGACACTGCTGCTCCTCACCCTGCCCTAAGGTGGGAGTGGAGGTCCAGATGACGATGATGATGATGGCAATCTTCAATATCATCATGACATCATAATATTATACCTTTCCCACTACTAGGAAAACAAAATTCAACTACCAACAAAAAGGACAACATAGTAAAACCCCACCAACTTGGATCCCTCAAACTCAGACCCCATGTTACTTGGACAAAAATTCTTTGTGGACAAATTTGATATAACTTGGATGAGCTTTAAAACGTCACCCTGCACATTACACCATGAAGTTCATGGTTTGAAGGAGGCCTACAGGTTGAGGTGACTGGTGCCACATTTTCCTAAGCAGGGGGCACTAGAACAGACATGAAGAAAATGAGTGTTCTCCAAAAACATGCAAGGCCTACAAACATTGCCAGCAGGCGTCATCTTTCGTGGGCAATTTTGTAATATTAGCCTTGCACTCATATGTATCATCAAATGAAAGGTACCAAAGAAAATAGTTAATATATATTTTATTTTCTTGATGTAATTTGTATGCACCAGATCAAACTGAAAATGGGTAAGTAGCGTGTGTGTGTGTGATGGACCAAAAATTCTGATCAAAAGATTTACCATTCACTTTTCATTTATCTTGTCCTGTTGCATTTTAAACAATGTTATTACATATCATATAATTTCATATCGTTTATAAAGGCTCCAGCATGCTTGCATGCAATGGTCTTGGTCACCTAATGATGGCTCTCCGCGCTGCTTGATCTCTGGCAGCCTCCCTACTCGGTCCCTTATCCTTGAGGTCACACTCGATAACCTCATCCCAGGTATTTTTCAGTGTCTCTTACAACCCTACCATTGACGTTCACATTTCTCACCTTCCGCACCCAACTGTCATCCTCCATCCTCTCCACTTGCCCAAACCATCTCAATCTATCCACCTTCATCACAACACCAATACACTCCAATCTCATCCTTTCACTCATCTTTTCAATCATCAAATCACAAGCTCAGCCCCCCCCCCCAGGCCTCACATTCAAGGACACACTACACATCAATCTAATCAATGTCATATCTGAAGCAAAAATTTATTTGCGTAACTGTTTTCACTTCTGTACCACCATTGCTGATTGCTTGTAGCTGGTGGTGATATCACTACATATAATTCACTTTGTTCGGCTTGTTGAGGTGGTGGAGGGCCTTGAATCAGACAGAACTTAGTGGCTATTCTACTTTCTCAGTTTTGTTCACCTTTGTTCCCTTCTATTCCCACGATTTGAGGCTTAAGAAAATGTGGCATGGTGCCTACACAACCATTTGGTACAATGACGAAAATAACGAAATTTGAGAGACAAGACCACCAAATGTCAGAAGCTAATAACTTAATGGCTTTATAATTATTAAAGATATCAATAAAGCAGAATTACATGAATGTGCATTATCATTAATAAACTCCCAATTACCTGTCATTGCAATATCCGGACCAATGCAACATGTGGCGCTTCTGGCTCGGCTCCATTAAAGCAATATTCGGCAAAACTGTGCAATACCTGGTGCTGAAACAAGTCGTGGCTGGTGGTTCCATGTAATATCTGGTGCTGTGGTGTACCAACCAGCTCGTAATCAGTAGCCAACTGGCACTTTATCATACTATTTCTGTAATGTATCACTATTTTATTGTATTTTATACTAGTTTTCATCTTTTACTCATGGGAAAGTTGTAAGGATAATGGGTGGACATGGATAGTAACAAAATATCCAGCCTGATGCCAGATGTTGAGCCAATGGGGGGTATCACGCAATATCCAGGGTTTCACATTATTCAGTGTAGGGCTTGGTAACCATTTAACCGTGGTTTTTGGCAGGGTTAAGTGGCCCCCAGATTCCCTCATCTAAAATCATTTCACGGCAGATGTTGCTCAGCACCCCAACCAAATGGACAGATTCGCATGGCCACGTGGAATGTGAGAGGTGTGAATAAGGAGAGCACGACGGTGAAAGTGGTGAATGTGTTCAAGAGTGTAAGATATGTCATGATGGCACTGCGTGAAACAAAGATGAAAGGGTGTGGAGTGGAGGAGTGGGAGGGTGTGAAATGTGTAAGACTGGGCATGAATGAGTGAGGAGGATGCAAGGAAGGAGTTACTTTGTTGATGAATGAGGTGTGGCAGAGAGGAATGAGAGATTACAAGTTAGTTCGAGATGCATATATCAGTATGTCAAGTTCAAATTTGAGAAGGACAAAGTGGCAGTGATTGCAGAGTATGCACTGCGTGATGACAGGAGTGAGACAGAAAGTCAAGTTCCGGGATGAGCTAGATGAAGCAGAGGGAGAAATGTCCAGGAAATATAAAGTTATCATAATGGGCAATATGAATGGAAGAGTAGGCACTGGTCCTGAGGATGACATAATGGATTGTAATGGAGTACAAGGAGAAAATGATAACGGGAAATGACTGAAGGATATGTGTCACGAAAGGTTGTGCATTTGTATTGCGTATTTCAAACACAAAGATGCACATAAATGTACATGGTATAAAAGGAACGGGGATCATGTTGAAAGGAGTCTGATTGATTACGTGCTCATAGAGAGGTCAATGGTGGGAATGGTTGCTGATACGAGGGCCGTGAGAGGACGATGTAGAGGTCTGTCAGATCTTATGATTGTGGTATGCAAGATCAAGCTGGGAGGAGTGAGGTGGACCAGCAGAGAGAGGAGCAGTCAGGGAGAAAGACTGAAAGTTAAGATGTTGAGGATCAAAGAAATGGCAGATGAATATAGGACCAAAGTAGCGGAGGAATTGGAATCAGTGAATTGGAATGAATTGGATCTGGACAGCCTGTGGAATGCATATAGGGATTACTTAATTAGGAATGCTAAAGCAGTGTGTGGTGTGGCAAGAGTAACAACAAAGAAGAATGGTATGGCACGCTGGGATGAAGAGGTTTGCAAGGGCAGTGGAGGAAAAGAGGAAGTGGCTAGAATGGTTACATAACAGGGGTTCAATTGAAATAGGAACTGAATATCCTGAGAGCAAGAAGCACGTAAAAAGACTAGTGAAGAGGAAAATGAAGGAGGTAAATAATGATCTAGGAAGAAAAATGAATGCAAACTACTCTGAAAATAGGAATTTATTCAGGAAAGAGGTGCGGAAATGTAGAAGTGACAGAGGAAAGAAATGTGAAAGTGTGAAGGATGTAAGTGATAGATTATTAACCAATGGGGATGAAGTAAGGATCAGATAAAAATAATATTTTGAAATCCTGATGAATAGGAAGAGAGGGAGCAGAGTGCCTGTAAACATGGCAGATTTGGGGAGTATGCAGAGAAGGAATACAGCATTAGGAAATGTGACACTCACACAGTTGAAGAACGCTGTGAAGCAGGTAGTATTAAAGTATCTAGTTTGGATTATTAACCTTTTGACTTAGTCTTTTTGCTCTATGCCCAGACTTTTGCCCATTTGTGGCCTGTTTCATGTAACTTAATGGTAGAAAGACAAAAATATGACTAATACTTTCCATACCACATCTTAAAGACTAGCATCGTACTCTACTCTACTATTAAAAATCAGCATTCATGACAGAAAGATGGTGATTTTAAGCTGCTGGTATAAAAAAATAAAGTTCCTTTATTCCATAAGCCAATTACAGTTGCATCTAGTTAAAAGTCCCTCTCAGAAATAACATCAAAACATTGAAGCATCTATACCTTTTTTATTTCCTTTTCTTTTTCTGAAAGGTTCTGTTGAAAATCTTGGATCATAAACTCAAGTTCATGATCAGAACATGTGACCTGCTCAGACAGTGACTCTCTCAACTCTGCTTGGCTCTCCCTTAGTGACTTGAGCTGATGCTGCTTCCCGTCTGAAAGTATGACAATAAAGAAATCAGCAATTTTTCTATAACTGACAGACCTACTGTACTAGGATCTGCTTGGTATGTGATTCATCAATATATGTGGCATTATGGTGTTCATTTTATCATTTACAGTATATGATTAATTTACCAAGCCATCACAATAATGACATTATACTCTGGATTACAAGTATATAAATAAGTTAAGAGCCCCAGACCCCAACACTCCTAATAGGGGAATAACAATCTATGGGGGGCATGTAGCACCCATCTAGCAACAAACTCTCATCCCTTTTCTGTCCAACTCTTTATACGTATTCAGTCTAGCAGTCACATAGGACAAAAAACCTGAGTCCACATCGGTGATGTTTTGATGGCACATGCTGAATAGATAGATACCAGACATCCCCAGAACAGAACAACTTGTTGATCACCACTTTCTGAAACAGCCGGAAATGTCTAGCAAACGACTCCTTGAGCATCATAAGGATGGGCCTCATCTTCCACAACCTGTCATTGGGTGCTGGGTCATAATTCCTGCCGAAATGCGGTAACTTGAGAATGGCACGGTACCTCTCATTGGCTATATATTCCCCAAAGACAGATGTGTGGACGATTTCATCCACTGCCCAATAATCATGGAACACATCTTTTTTCATGTGGGCCAACATCACTGTTAGTGAAAGCCACACATACATTTCTCCCACCTCCACTCCCGTCTACTCCATCATTTTTGAGCTCTCGCTCACAGAACCCTCCAGCTAATGGACAGAGATAGTGTGGTGGAAGTTTATTTCGTCCACCAGCTACTGGATAATAGTGGTGGTAAAAATTGCCTGAAAGAAGGACAGGATTGATGGTGTTCCTGCTTCCAGGTGCTCCCTCCGTGCACCTGCCCCTGTCATATCAAAGGCAGGTATTGCTGGCTTGAAGTCTTCATCCTCCTCCCACACAAGCGTCAACCTGCCGGCGCCAGGACTGGTAGGGTGTGATGTTGCCACACTTATATGCCTCCTAGGACCACAAGCACGTCCAAAGCCAAGAGCAGGGCTGGGGGACGGAAAGGAGAGGTGGACGTGGAGGTGGAGGTGGGGCAGGACAAGGCTGATGACACACCTGAAGCAGGGACTCCCTGAGGTGATGCTGGCTGACCACGCTGACAACGTACTACTGCAGACCTCAGTCTCCCCACATATGAAGGTGCAGGTTGTGTGGAAATGACCCTTGAGGTGCTTGGTTGTTGTGATGAGGGCCGTGGCTGGGAGGGACTGTGATGCACTGCCCATGAATGTGGTGGTGAGACGCAGCGGCTACGTTTGTGGAGGGATGTGACCATCTCCATCACCACCATCTCATTATCTTTCCTGTAATGTATCTGTTACTCTGTCTTAGTAGCTCAACAGATTAGTAACACATGATTTTCCTTTTCTGAAACCAAACCGTCTTTCTGTTATCATATTGTGTTCTTCCAGATGATTTACCCAAGCTTTTCTTATAAGTTTTTCTAATACCTGCTTACAACACTGGTTAGTGATACTGGTTGGTAGCTGAGTGGATTTTGTCTATTCCCTTTCTTGAATAAGGGAACAATGTTTGCTTTCTTCCAAATATCAAGTAGTTTACCTTGACTCAAGGATTTCTTGAAAATTAAAAATAATGATTTACTTAACTCCTCTGCACATTCACGTAGCTCCCAACATGAAATTTCATCAGGACCATTTGCTTTTCCTTTGTCTAATTTACTTAGCTCCTCCTATATTACTTTTTCTGATGTTTGTATATCTGGTAGTATGTGTGGGCATGCATGTTCCACATAATTTGTGTGTGTGTGTGTGTGTGTGTGTGTGTGTGTGTGTGTGTGTGTGTGTGTGTGTGTGTGTGTGTGTGAGAGAGAGAGAGAGAGAGAGAGAGACTGTTACTTACTAATTTCACCATTAATCTTGGCTATCTTTGACTCAATAGATGAAATTTTCCTAAGCCTCTCCAGAAGTGGTTGCAGCTCCTGGCTCAGCCTCTCCCTTTCCTCTTCGCAGGTTGCTTGCTGTTCCTGTGCCTTCCGTAGAAGTTCACGCTTCCGGTTAGCTTCATCTTTCCATTTCTTTATTTCAAACAGTACATCTTGCATATGCCTTACTTCTGCAAACAGAAAAAAGAAATATGTCATACGCATGATTAAAGTAGTTGGCATCAACATCATTTTAACCCTTATCCAGCACTTGAGAAAAGGGGTGGGGGATGGGAGGGACACAATTCCTGGCAAACTTTACACCTAATGTATGTAAATGATCAATATATCAAAATGCAGTTTCACTAGTTTTAATATTAAGAGTACAATAATATAGGCATGTGGAGGGACAGTAAGCTAGTTATTCCATCTACAAAAAATTATAGGTCAAACAAAAATAAAGAGGGCTTAAGCCCCCTCATGTCCCCTCAAATCTATCTATCTATCTATCTATAGAAGACAGGAAGAAATCAGTAGGATAGAAGTTGTGGAAGCAATGAAGAATGTTAAATCGGGGAAAGCCCCAGGAATTGATGGAGTGTGTGGCGAAATGCTGAAGCATGGGGGAGAGATAGTAGTAAAATGGATATGGAAGATGTGCAGATTGGCCTGGGAGGAAGGTAGAGTCCCGGAGGATTGGAAGTCAGGTATAATTATTCCCTTGTACAAAGGAAAGGGGGAAAAAGAAGTGTGTGGTAATCATAGGGGCATTTGTCTTCTTAGTATAATAGGAAAAGTGTATGGTAGGATACTTATAGACAGAGTTAGAGAAAGAACAGAGAAATTAGTTGGAGAAGAACAGGGAGGCTTTAGGAAGGGAAGAGGTTGTGTAGATCAGATATTCATTCTTAGATCTTTAGTGGAAAAGTTTCTAGAGAAGGGAAAGAAGTTGTATGCGGCTTTCATGGATTTGGAGAAAGCATATGACAGGGTGGATAGACAAGGATTGTGGAAATTTTTAAGAATATATGGAGTAGATGGGAAGTTGTTGAATGCTGTGAAGAGTATGTACGATGGTGCGAAGGCTGCAGTGCGTGTGGATGGTGAACTAAGTGAATTTTTCTCTTTGAGAGTTGGTTTGAAACAGGGATGTGTCATGTCTCCGTGGTTGTTCAATCTGTACATGGATGGGGTAATAAAAGAGGTACAAGGTAGGGTAGTGGATGTTGGAGTGGCCCTGGTGAGAGAGGATAGTGTTTGGAAACTCCCTGTACTGTTGTTTGCAGATGATACTGTGTTGTTGAGTGAAGACGAAGGGGAGCTGCAAGGTTTGGTGGATGAGTTTGAGAGAGTGTGTAAGAAACGGAACCTAAAGGTGAATGTAGGGAAGAGTAAAGTAATGGTCTTTGAGAGAGGTGAAGTTAGTGAATGTACAGTGAGGTTGAATGGTGAGGAATTGGAAAATGTCAGTACGTTTAAGTACTGTATTTGGGTAGTGTGATGAGTAAGGATGGAGGTTTGGAGGGTGAAGTGCTTGAAAGGGTACAGCAGGGAAGAAAGGTTGCTGGTTCCTTGAAAGCAGTGATAAGAAACAGGGAAGTGAGCATGGAAGTGAAAAAGTTACTACATGACAGTATTGTGATACCAACTCTAACGTACGGAAGTGAAGCTTGGACATTGTTGGAAGGACACAAGTCAAGAGTGAGAGCAGTGGAAATGAGTTATTTAAGAGGAGCCTGTGGAGTCACGTGGAGAGACAGGCTGACGAATGAGGATATAAAGGAGCGTTGTGGTGTGGATGTGGATGTGATAGGAAGCGTTATGAGGAACACACTGAGGTGGTTTGGCCATGTGGAGAGGATGGAGGGTGAAAGACTGACGAAGAGAGTGTATGTGAGTGAGGTGGAGGGGGGAAGAGGGAGGGGGAGGCTGAGGATGAGATGGAGGGATGGGGTGGAGAGGTATATGAGAGAGGGGGGTGTGAGTTTGGAGCAGGGCAGTGAAATGGCGGGGGACAGGGCGACTTGGAGGCAATTTGTTTGTGGCCACCCCAAACGGGATTGAGGCGTCTGGCAATAGATAGATAGATAGATAGGTAGATTAACTTCTACATTAACAAGTACAATAAATCATCTGAGAAAGAAACAATCACAATTTTTTATTTCTAAATCTTACAGCATATGATCAATTAGGCAGTAAATCCTTACTTGTTTTCATGTCCTGACGTTGCTTCTTTATTGTGTCTAAACATTTGATGTACTTTGTGGCACTAAAAATGGCATCAAATCTTTCTTTCACTTTTTTCCCTTCATCTAATGGCCTGGAAATAGAGAAAAAAGAAAAAAAAAAAAGAAGTGGTAGTACAGTAAGGATTTTCAGTTAATTCAATGAAAGTAGTAAGTTCGGTTAAGTATTTAGGTAACCGATGAGGAAGGATGGTAGTTTAGAGGATACAGTGCATGAAAGGGTACAGCAGGGAATGAATGTTGCTGGTATACTGAAAGCAGTGATTAAGAATGGGGGAGCATGGAAGTAAAAATATCATTGCATGAAAGTAACGTGATCCCCACTCTGATGTATACAAGGGAAGTCTGGACCCTATTGGAAGGGTATAAATTACGAGAGCAGTGAAATGGGTTACCTGAAAGGGGTATGTGGAGTTACATATAGACAAATGAGGAAGTGAGGAAGAGTTGTGGTATTGATGTGGATGTGTGGTATTCCAGGAGACAAATGTGATTTAAAATGTCAGTAGAAAGATCAAAACTTTAAATCAGGAGGCTGAATGAAAGCACAGGTCATGATGGCATTCACTCTACATTACTGAAGCATGGATCTGAGGAATTTTTAGGCCCTATTCACACTATAGGGACGGTCATGCTCCAGTCAAGCTCCACTCTCGCTCCACTCACAGTCCTTGTGCATTCACACAGCCGGTCCACTCTCGCTTCGCTCACGGTCCCGTCATCCCATCTCCCTCAACAGTAGAAGTGCTCCACCACTGATGGAGAATGTGCGACTTTTCACGAGCCGAGTTGGCAAGGATCGCCACTGCACTGGATGAAGAAGAAGAAAGAAGAAAACCATCCATCCATCATCCAATCCTACATTGCCCCAAGAGGAGCGTAGGAGCACGGGCCTAGGAAGTTGGTCCCGACATTTAAGATGAATGACCAGCCTCACTCATCCCTGAGTGGCATTATATAAGCAGTCAACCCCAACCATCCCTTGGATATAAACCTCCACCAGCTCAATCCGATTGGAGCGCAATAATTACCCACTAAACCACCGGGCGCCAAAATTTGGTTATATGGTTACCACCCAGCGTAGTAAATGGCTTCCTGGTGTACAGGAAACCATTTGGCTTGTCACTCACAGGGAGAAGGAAGAGGAAAGAATGAAGGAAAGAAAGACAGAAGAGGGAGTGTAAAGTCACCTGTAGGCAGAAGGACAAGGAAAGAAGGATGAAGGACAGGAAAGGGTAGACACCCGAGAGCAGCACTACATCGAGTGAGCGGATGGTAAGCACCCCCACCTACCACAAAAAGAATAACAATAAAACAACTTAGAAAACCAAGTCGAAAAGGGGGTTCATCCAATCTTGCAAGATAGGAAAAGTGAAGGGGAATTCCATACACTGTTTCCTCATTTGATTGATGATGAAAGTAAATTTCTCAGCTATTTTAGAATGAACACTGGAACATTTGAAAAAATACTATCAAAAACTGAAGATGACCTGAAAAAGGAAAACACATCATTCAGAGGGCTGAATCAAGACTGGAGTGGAGTGAGACCTTGGCGGGTGTTCACACTGTCGGTTCACTCGCTCATGGTCCACTCTCACTCCGGTCAAAACATCTTTTGAATGGATCGTGAGTGGAGCGTTCCTGGACTGTTACTGCCAATGTGAATGCTTCCACTGAAATGCATGTAATGATATTTGACCGGACCATGAGAGGAGCGCGACCGTCCCTAGTGTGTGAATTGGGCCTTAGGTGTCTTGGTGCATTTTATAAACACTTGTTACAGTCATTGTTACATACCAGTGGAAATGCCAAGGGGTAATGTTGTTCCCATTATTCATCCATCCATCCATCACCTAATCCTACGTTGCCCCATGAGGAGCGTAGAAGCCCGGGGCTAGGAAAGTTGGTCCTGGCATTTAAGATGAGAGTGACCAGCCTCACTCATCCCTGAGTGGCATTACGTGAGTAATAAACCCCAACCATCCCTTGGATATAAACCCTAACTGGCTCAATCCGATTGGAGCACCTTTATTACCCACTAAACCACCAGGAGACAAAATTTGGTTATATGGTTACCTCCCAGCACAGTGTATGGTTTCCTGGGTACAGGAAACCATTTGGACTGTCACTCAGTGTAGAGACCATTAGGCATCCTTACACTGAGTGAGTGGATGATGAGTGCGCTATCTACATTTTTTGATAATTATTATTTCAATAATTGGATTTTTTTTACAACCCTGCAGCATATTCCAAGTTCTTACCTCTCCCAAAGCTCCATCCATATGCAATATAAAGTGTATCCTGAAAAGCCATGAGAAACGTACACATCCTAGCCTCACCCCAACACTGAAATTAAACCACTCGCATCACCACCTATCTACCCTTAAAGAGGCTTCACAACATCATAACAGCATTCAACAACTTTCTATCCATACCAAACATATGCAGAACCTTCTATAATACTGCTTTATTTACCTTGCTCTATGCTTTTCCTAGAGCCATAAGTACCATATAAATTACAGTTCTTTCCCTAAGCTGTTGCACTAAGTATTCCAAACAGTAAACAGTATTTCCACACTTATTTCATACAAGAACTTGGTCAGTAACAGTTTTATCTCTGATAAACATTATGAAGTGCTATAAAAATTATTAACACTAACCAATTTGACTCCTCTTGGTGGCAAAAAATTACGTTGTTCAAGATTGGTTTACAGACTCCAAGGGAAGTGGTCATCATGGCCTCAAAGTCTGAACATTTACTGAAAAAGAGAAAACAAATAGTAAATAAATGAAACCCAGAGCCCTGTACATTGTTGCTGTTGTTGATCAAACCCAGTATGTCTGGCAGAGCAGACCCACCAACCTTAAGCAAGCAACCACCCCTGCAAGGCATTCCCGAGCAGTGAACTGATGATCTCTTGTGGCTGACAACACTTCATGTCGTGACGATGGGGGAAATGTGTGGAGGTTTGGTTCCTGGCTGGATGTCACAGTGGCATTTCTCCACTCGGTTAACAGGGGCACCATAGTAAGTGCCACTTCACCCCATAATTTGGTTATGGGTTACATGAACCCATTAAGTCTGTCATTCAATATAGAGCCACCTGAAGTGGAAAGAAGAGCAATAAAATGAGACAGGAGGAAAAGGTAGCGTAGAAAGAGAGGAGGGCAGACACAGAAACAGAATGATAAAGGAGATGGAAGAGGTAGGCAGTACTACATCAGGTTGAGTGAATGATGGTCACCACCACCTACCATGATAATGGCAGAAGCACAGATTTTCATCTAGCAGTGATAACAAAAGTCACTATAACCAAGTGCACGACAACCAATGGACCACTGTTCGAGGTCTGTTCAGAAAGTATCCGACCTTCGGTTCTAATAAAGTAAACAGTTACCTTGTTTAGCTTGAACAGTAGTCCCTCTCAAAGTAGGCCCCTTCTGACTTGACACCTGTAACCCAGCTTTCTTTCAACTGTGTGAAGCATTTTTCAATGCCAGTTTTTGGAATCTCTTGCAGGTGCGTCATCGCATTCATCATGATCTCTTTTCTCATCTCAAACCGGAAATCCTTCAGCGGAGTCTTAAGCTTGGGGAATAACCAAAAGTCACTCTGAGCCACATCCGATGAGTAGGGAGTTTGCCGGACCTGCATAATGTTGTGCTTGGCCGAAAGTTCCAGAATCTGTTGAGAAGAATGGGCTGGGGTGTTGTCATGGTGCGGATTCCAACTTGCCGCTTTCCAAAGGTCTGGTCTCTTCCGCCAAACTGTGTCACGAAGATGACAGATAACGCTGAGACAGTAATGTTTGTTGATACCCTGACCTTATGGTGCATGTTCATGATACAAAACACCACAGTAGTTGAAAAAAAACGTCAACATGCGAGCGCATTTCACCTTGCTGTGGACCTGTCGTGCTATTTTTTGGCTGAGGCGACCCTGCATGTTTCCATTGGGACAACTATGCTTTGGTTTCTGGGTTGTACATGTACACCAAAGTCTCATCTTCAGTGATAACAGTCTTCAGAAAGTCTGGATTGCAATATGCACACTCCAACACGTCCCGGGCAATGTTCATCTGAGAAAAAGATCATGACGAGTGCAACGAAGCACCTACAGGAGATACCAAAAACCAACTTTGAAAAATGTTTCATGCAGTGGAAAGAATGCTGGGTTACATGTGTCAACCAAAAAGAGGCCTACTTTGAAGATGACTAGTGTTCTTGCTGAGATGGTTAGTTATTTTTTTGGAGCCTAAGGTTGGATACTTTCTGAACAGACCTCGTTCAAGTTTCCAACTCATCTAAATTGACATTTATTTCACTTCAAGCCACTTCACTTACTGCTTACCACCAACAATAAGTCTAAAAAACAAGTTTCCAACTCACCTTAGCTGGTAGTTATTTCACTTCACTGCACATCTCTTGCTGCTTGAACTCCAACAACACACTACTGTACTATTCCATTAACACACTTGGCAGTGATGAGTTCAAAGGCCATTTTGGAACAAACAAATGTCTGTAAGCTTGCATGTAGGCAATCATATAAGTGAAAATAGCGATCATATATCGACCAGTGAGACTTCACACTGGATCATAATGACCATACTGTATATCCAAAAATGCTATCATATACAGTAATTCCTCAATTATCCAAATGTTCCATATCTGTTTAGGCTCCATATCCAGATGTTACACCTTGGCTCTATTATGCCTGCATCCGGATTTATTTGTCCATAACTGGACATAAAAATTCCAGCTTCGGTAGCCAGAAAAAAAACTGTGTTGGATAGCTCACCGGCCTCTCTGTTCGCGCACAGGTAATAGACCATAACCCACAAGCGAATCAAACAAGGCTGTCTGACTCCCTACCGAATGATCAAAACCCCCCAGCAACCCCGATCATCGGTAACATACCGGTGGTGCGCGAAGAAGACAAAGCGTAACCCACAAGCTGAGTGAGAATGGCTGTCCAGATCCCTACCAAATGGTCAAAATCCCCCGGCCACCCCGACCAGCAGTAACATACTGGCTGTGCATGAGGAAGACAGTGCGTAACCCACAGGCTGAACGAGAATGGCTGTGCGGATCCCTACCAAAAAGTCACAATTCCCCAGTCACTCTGGCCAGCCTACAAAGTAAAACACTGAGTGGCTCACCAGCTTCTCTGTCCACAAACAGGTAACAGACCATAAGCCACAAGCAAACATGGCTGTCCGGCTCCCTACTGAATGGTCAAAATACCCCGGCCACTCCGATCACTGGTAATATTCCAGCAGCACGCGAGGAAGACAGAGTACAACCCACAAGCTGAGCAAGATTGGTTGTCCAGCTCCCTACCAAATGGTCGAAATTCCCCGGCCGCCAGGATCAGTCAGAAACTCCCAGAAATGCATGGCCATCCGCCCCCTTACCAAATGGTCAAAGTCGCATCACCACCCAGATTACTTGGCCACTCCTTAGGCCCATGATCTACGGGGACCCAGTGTTTCTGCCACACTGTGACATCTGCCTGGGCGAGCTAAAAGGACCATTGCGTTTGTAGGTCAGCATGCTGCTCTCTGCTTGCATACTCAGAGACAAGCATGGGTAGAGACATGGCAACATCATACCCTCCCCAGCAATACCGCACCTCAGTTCGTGCCTTTGTCTCTCCGCATGTGGACATGCTTGGCTGATGTTTAACACTGGCAGCTTCCACTGTTGCGTTTCTGATGGTGCCCTACCTTTTGCGGGCTTTAATTCTTGTCTGTGGTGTTCTCGTGTATGTGATAATGGCCCCACCACCACCAAAGAAATGCAAGAGGAGGGTTTTGACTATCGAGAAGAAGCGTGAGACTGGGCAAGGCTGACATGGGCGGGACAATTTCACGCATTCTGCTTGAATTTGACATGGCCTGTTCAACTTTACTTGATATCATCAAATATGTCTGTTGGAATACAAAATTTTCATAATTACCTGGTAACCATTCCTAACCATCAATTTCTGTCCTTATGATTATGACATTTTACAAAATTCAAACAACAATCTATGTTATTTTAGCTAAATTTACACTGAAATATACACTCTCATCTCAAATGTCACGACCAACTTGCCTAGCCCCAGGCTCCTATGCTCCTCATGGGGCAATACAGGATTGGATGATGGATGAATAGATCGATACACTGAAATACATTTATCAACAATGAATTATTCAGAATATTACCCAAGCAGAACCAACAACTTATATCCATTACTGACATCTTTGAAGGCTCTTTCTAAGTGGGTATGGAGTGTATAAAATATCACTACGTTTTGGGCTTGTTGGTATGTGCGGAGGCTGGTTGTTGCGAGGCAAAAGTCACCACTGTTATCAATACATACTCAGTGACCTACTGCACTCTAAGCCCCAGTATCTTTAATCACGGCCATATCATATTGCTTATAAAAGCTCCAACATGCTTGCATGTGTCAGTCTTGGTCACCTAATGGAGATCTGCCACACTACTCAACCTTGGGCAGCCTCCCTACCCTATCCAGACATATCTTCACTTACAAAACACCTATCTGGGGTGATTTCGTGCACTTGCAGTATGCCAAAAAGTAATAAAGAACCATTCCCCCCCCCCCTCATCTCAACTCTGAGACAGAATTTTGGACAAGTTCCCTTTTTCTAAACAGTTGCAGGTCCAAAGCAACATTTAGCATGTCTTCTTATACAGGGATATTCCTGTTATTTGTAGATATATATTTTACCTCCTCAACCACAATGTTTGTTTCATTTCATAAAAGCTGCAACAAGTTTCCATGAATCAGCCTTTGCCACCTAATGGTAGTTCTCCACACTGCTCGTTCTCTGGCAGACTCCCTATTCAGTCCCCTATCCCTGAGGTCACACTCTATGACCTTGTGCCAGGTCTTTTTTGGTCTGTCTCTCACAACCCTACCCCCTACATTCACACTTCTCAATTTCCGCATCCAATTATCATCCATCCTCTCCACATGCCCAAACAATCTCAATCTGCCCCCACCCCCTCATCACTACACCAATACATTCAAGTCCCATCCCTCCTCTCAACTCTGCAATCATAAACCTAGCCCCTCCTTGGCCTTGCATTCCAGGATGCACAACTTGTCCATCTAACCATTGCCATCTCCCTATGTGTGAGCCTATGAATATCCTCCTCATTCACTGCTTAGTTCTCACTACCATACAGCATTACATTCCTAATACATGCAGCATACAATGATCCCTTAGCATGGAGGGAGAGCCCTCTTGATGTCAGGAGAGGCAACAGCTCCTTGGACTTCCTCCAACCACTCCTCATCATAACCAAAGAGCCAGCCCCTCCTCCAGCACATATGTCCCACAAATAACAAAACTCTTCCACACACTCAAGAGACTCACCAGACCAAACACTCAAGAGACTCACGAGAAAGATCAAGTAGTGGACACATTAACGTACAGATGTGATAATTTGGTACAACTTGAACGAAAATTTAAAAATAACTATCTATCTATCTATCTATTGCCAGACGCCTTAATCCCGTAACGGGTGCCCACAAACAAATCGCCTCCATGTCACCCTGTCCCCCGCCATTTCACTGCCCTGTTCCCAGCTCACATCCTCTCATATACCTCTCCACTCCATCCCACCATCTCATCCTTGGCCTCCCCCTCCCTCTCCCCCACTCCACCTCACTCACATACACTCTCCTTATCAGAATCTCATTCTCCATCTCTCCCTATGCCCAAACCACCTCAGTGTGTTTCTCCTAATCCTTCCTATCACATGCACATCCACACCACAACACTTCTTCACCTCCTCATTTGTCAGTCTGTCTCTCAATGCAACTCCACATGCTCCTCTCAAATAACTCATTTCCACTGCTCTCACTCTTGACTTCTGTCCCTCCAACAACGTCCAAGCTTCACTTCCATGTGTTAAGAGTTGGTATCACACTACTGTCATGTAGTAACTTTTTCATTTCCATGATCACTTCCCTGTTTCTTATCACTGCCTTCAAGGAATCAGCAACCATTCTTCCTTGTTGTACCCTTTCAAGCACATCACCCTCCAAACTTCCATCCTTCCTCATCACACGACCCAAATACAGTACAATCCCAGTTAACCGGGTGGCTTGGGGAATTTACCTTCCCGGTTACAGATTTTTCCCGTATTTCTGATTTTCAAGTCAAATCTTTACAAAGGCTATCACAGCAGTAAATACAGTTCAGGTACTCACTAGTCACATTAGGGGTTACACTAAGAGATTCCGCCTGAAAAACTGCCTTGTAAACACACACCATGGTCATAACGCACGAGTGCATTGTCTAGCAACTAGCAGTACTGCAAATTACACCAGTCCATTGTTTACTGAATTACTGTATTCATTATACAGTATGTACTGTACTCATAAAAATTGAAAAATAAAATATAGAAATAAAAGCTTGAACATTTATTAGTGAACTGATGATGTGTTAAGACTGCACTGTAGAATTATCACAACACCTGTGCCCCCACGTGAGTTTGTTTACGTTTCCGACTGTTCTTCTTCTTCCCTACCTGACCTCCATCACTCCACCCCTCACCCGCCACTCAGCTGTTTTGCAGAAAATAAAATAAATGATGTACGTATGAAATGCAGGCATATTACCTGTATTTATTTATTTTTCTTCCAACAAAGTAAACTTTTATTCCTATTAACATTTCTATTCAGCCATTAGTGTTTTATAATGTTCGCCTTTTTCAAGTCTGTTGCATATGTCCAGCTTCTGTTTCAAGGTAAGCACGATACGCTTACGTTTAGTTTGCACTTTAGGCATTTTGGAGTGTACAAATTACCGTCTATCAGAGGAACACAATAGCAAGAGACCTTGTTTACTGTCTGGTGGCAAAACGCAGACTGGTGATTTTTGGAAGGTGTGGAGGATGACTGAATTCAAGTAGGGGAAAGAGGGGGAGAGGAGGGGTGGTTAAGAGGATTTGCTAGGGATTTACATCAGCCGGAAATGCCTTCACCTCGCTTTGTCTGACTTCCCCCAGCCTCGTGTGACACAATCAAACGGCGGTTTGGCGGTCCATTCAAATTGGCGCACAGTTATAACTTACTGACATTTTTACCAGCCCTTGAATTTTCCCGTTGTTCTGAGTATTCCGTTTGTCTGGATACCGGATTGCTGGGATTGTACTGTACTTAAATGCATTCACATTTTCCATTTCCTCTTCATCCAACCTCACTGTACATTCACTGACTTCACTTCTCTCAAAGACAATAACTTTACTCTTCCCTACATTCACCTTTAGATTCTATTTCTTACACACTCTCCAAACTCATCCGCCAAACCATGCAGCCCCCCTTCGTCTTCACTTAGCAACACAGTATCATCTACAAACAACAGTATAGGGAGTTTCCAAACACTCTCCCCCTCTCATTAGGGCCACTCCAACATCCACTGCCCTACCTTATATCTCTTTTATAACCTCAGCCATATACAGATTCAACAACCATGGAGACATGACACATCCCTCTTCCAATCCAACCTTCAAGAAGAAGAATTCACTCAGTTCACTTTCCACAAACACTGCAGCCTTAGCACCCTCATACATACTCTTCACAGCATTCAACAATTTCCCATCTACTCCACATATTCTTAACACTTTCCACAATCCTTGTCTATCCACCCTGTCATAGGCTTTCTCCAAATCCATGAAGGCTGCATACAACTTCTTTCCCTTCTCTAGAAATTTTTCCACTAGAGATCTAAGAATGAATATCTGATCTACACAGACTCTTCCCTTCCTAAAGCCTTCCTGTTCTTCTCCAACTAATTCCTCTGTTATTTCTCTAACTCTGTCAATAAGCATCCTACCATATACTTTTCCTATTACACTAAGAAGACAAATGCCCCTATGATTACCACACACTTCTTTTTCCCCTTTTCCTTTGTACAAGGGAATAATTATACCCGACTTCGAATCCTCCGGGACTCTACCTTCCTCCCACGCCAATCTGCACATCTTCCCCATCCATTCTACTACTATCTCTCCCCCATGCTTCAGCATTTCACCACACACTCCATCAATTCCTGGGGCTTTCCCCATTTTGACTTTCTTCACTGCTTTCACAACATCCATCCTACTTATTTCTTCCTCTCTCCTCACATCCCTCCTCCATCCAGCCATTCCCCAGCCACTTATACTCACATTACTTTCATTCTCTATCTTCAACAATTACTTGAAGTGTTCTCTCCATCTGATCATTTTTTCTCCCTTCTCCTCTAGCAATTACCATTTTCATCCTTCACTCCCCGACGTGCTTCTTTACCACCCTGTCTAACTCTCTTTACCTCTTTCCAGAACATTTTCTTACATTCCCTCCACTTTCCACTCAAATTCCTTCCAAATTCCTCATCCACTCTCTTCTTAGTCTCCTACTAATCTTTTCACCTCTCTCTTCCTCTCTACATATAGTCCTCTCTTCCGTCTTTCAACTTCTTCCACGCCCCTGTTTCTCACCCACTCATTATATGCTTTCTTCTTTTGTGCCACAGCCTCTCTCACCTCTTCAGTCCATGAAAATGGGAATTTTATAAAAATGTGTATGGGAAACACTGACGAAAGATAAAGACCACTAACCTGGACAAGTTAACAAGTTCTCCACTATTATCTCGCTTGCTCATGGTAGTATCCAAGGTCTTGCATTCTATTTTCTTAACCCTTTGTCTGGCTTCCATGGACCGGGATATCACTATCTGCTGTCCTCGTGTGTCTTGGAACAGCAGTTTAATCTGACCACGCACCTAAGGCAGGAAAGTACCAAACACTAAAACATGATGCCCTTCAATTGGTCCACTGCAAAAGCACAAACTTTATCTTTCAATTAAACTAAACTATATTTTAAAAATACAGAACAAAATAACAAGGTGGGGGAAAAAAAAAAAAAAATCTAATTTACCATTACTATGTTGTTACCTATAGGGCAAAAATATCAACACAAAGTACAAGATGTAATTCACTGTGTGGTAAGAAATGAGGGCTGTAGCTGCTTGATACATGATTACAGTGTGTGTGTGTGTGTGTGTGTGTGTGTGTGTGTGCGCGCGCGCGCATTTCATACCTGCCAATTCCAATCATTAAAAATTATAAAGTTCACCAAAGACCCCAGATCTAGTGAGAATGATACATTAGTGTGGAGGAAAAAAAAAAAAAAGCTTAGATTCATGTTGATTACTGTATATACTTTAAAGTACTGTACTGTACTGCAGTTTCTCTAAAAAAAGAATGAAAACCCATATTATTTAGCTATGAGCCAAATGATATACCTCTTAAAATTTAATACTGTAATGTATTATAAGGCAGGCTAAATATTACTTCATTTGTCCATTCATCATCTAATCCAGCGTTGCCCCATGAGGAGCGTAGGAACCCCGGGATGGGGAAGTTGGTCCTGACATTTAAGATGAGAGTGACCAGCCTCACTGATCCTTGAATGGCATTAGGTGAGCAATAAACCCTAACCACCCCTTGGATATAAACCTGCACAAGCTCAATCCGATTGGAGTGCCATAACTGCTCACTTCATCAGGCGACATAATTTAATTACAGTATATGGTTATGGTTACAGGACCACCCAACATAGTATAGTAAATGGTTTCCTAGTGTACACGAAACCATTTGGCTTGTCACTCGGTGTAGTCACCAAATACACAGAAGGAAGAGGAAAGAATGAAGGAAAGAAAGACAGAAGAAGAAGGATGGAAAGAACGAGGAGAGGAAAGGGCAAGCACCTGAGAGCAGCACTACATCGAGTGAGTGGATGGTGAGAGCCTCCACAAAACTATGAGAATATTTCAGCCATTTAACAGATTTTTTACTAAAATAGTAAACAAAATGCATTTCTCTTAAGCATTCTGCATGCAAATACATTTTATGAATATGATACAATGTTTAATTCAGTTATGCATAACGCATGTTTAAAGTCAAGCACTTAAAAAATAAGAAGTAAAAATGTTATTAACAGATACTCTATATTTACTTTGTTGTTTTGTATAATCGCAATAAGAAAGTATAAGTGGCTGGGGAATGGCTGGGAACAGAAGGGAGGTGAGAAGACAGGAAGGAATCAGTAGCATGGAAGTACTGGAAGCAATAATGAAAGTCAAAATGGGGAAAGCCCCAGGAATTGATGGAGTGTGTGGTGAAATGCTGAAGCATGGGGGAGAGATAGCAGTAAAATGGGTATGGAGTATGTGCAGATTGGCTTGAAATGGAGGTAAGAGTCCCAGGGGATTGGAAGTCAGGTATAATTATTCCCCAGAACAAAGGAAAAAGGGAAAAAGATGTGTTTGGTAATCATAAGGGCATTTGTCTTCTTAGTGTAACAGGAAAAGTATATGGTAGGATATTTAGGGACCAAGTTTGGGAAACAACAGAGGAATCAGTTGGAGAAGAACAGGGAGGTTTTAGGAAGGGAAGAGGCTGTGTAGATCAGATATTCATTCTCATGTCTTTAGTGGAAAAGTTTCTAGAGAAGGGAAAGAAGTTGTATGCAGCCTTCATGAATTTGGAGAAAGCATCTGACAGGGTGGATAGAAAAGGAATGTGGACAGTATTAAGAATATATGAAGTCAACGGGAAATTGTTAAATGCCGTGAGGAGTATGTATGAGGGTGCTAAGGCTGCAGTGCATGTGGTTAGTGAACTGAGTGAATTTTTCTACCTGAATGTTGGATTGCTACTGGGATGTCATGTCCCCATGGCTGTTCAATCTGTATATAGATGGGGTTATGACAGAGATTCAAGGTAGGGCGGTGGATGCTGGAGGGGCCCTAATGAGAGAAGGCAGTGTCTGGAAACTCCGTGTACTGTTGTTTGCAAATGATACTGAATTGTTAAGTGAAGACGAGGGGGAACCGCAAGTTTTGGTGAATAAGTCTGGGAGTATGTGTAAATGGTGAATGTAGGGAAGAGTAGAGTTATGGTTTTTAAAAGTCACTGAATGTAGAGTGAGGCTGGATGAGGAGGAAATGGAAAATGTGAGTGTGTTTAAGTACTTGGGTATTGTGATGAGTATGGATGGAAGTTTAGAGGGTGAAGTGCTTGAAAGGGTACAACAGGGAAGAAAGGTTGCTGGTTCTTTGAAAGCAGTGATAAGGAATAGGGAGGTGAGGATAGGAGTAAAAAAAAGTCACCACATGACAGTATTGTAACACCAACTCTAACATACGGAAGTGAAGCTTGGACCTTGCTGGAAGGACACAAGTCAAGAGTGAGAGCAGTGAAAATGAGGTATCTGAAAGGAACATATGGAGTTACATGGAGAGACAGACTGACAACTTAGAAAGAGAAGGAGCACTGTGGTGTGAATGTAAATGTGATAGGAAGCATTACGAGAAATACACTGAGGTGGTTTGGCCATGTGGAGAGGATGGAGAGTGAGAGACTAACAAGGAGAGTGTATGCAAGTGAGGTGGAGGTGGGAAGAGGGAAGGGGAGGCTGAGGATGAGATGGAGGGATGGAGTGGAGAGATATAGGAGAGAGGGGTGTGTGAGCTAGGAGCTAGGCAGTAAAATGGCTTTGGACAGGGCAACATGAAGACAGTTTGTTTATGGCCACCCCTTACGGGATTGAGGCATCTGGCAATACACAGATAGAATGTAAAATTTGTAAGAAAAACAAAAAACTCTTCTTCATCATCATCCAGACCTCCTTTTCCAACCTAGGGCAAGGTGAGGAGCAGCATTGTCCAGACACCCTTAAGTCTGCCCAATCCAATAGGCCACGCTTCCATTCACTCATCATTCAAGCCCCAGGAATCCTGGCTCTATCGCATATGACCAAAACATTCATCACATTCTGTAGCTTCACATAAACATATCCGTTATGGTCAATACGGACATTGTCACATTAAAAAGGGGGTGCCAAATCCCTGATCATGCATTTCTTCTAATGACATTCAACCAACCAGCTCAATCTCTTGTCAGTCTCCTAGCCTCACCGACTTCCAAACCTGTCTTCCTCACACACTCATCCACCATATCCCTCCACCTTCTCCTTGGCCTACCTCACCTCCTCCCTCCTTAAAGTTCTCTCAAATATACCATTTTGACCACTCTATTGCTATCCATTCTCTCCACATGACCATACCATCTCAGTACACTCTCTTCAATTCTAAAGTCCACAGACTTCCTCACTCATCTTTCATGAATCACATTGTTTCATATCCTATCCACTTTCTATACCCCACATACATTCCTCAGCAGTCCCATCTCCACTGCTCTCATGTCACAAGTTGGCGCGATTAAGTATTTGAATAAACTTGTGACATTAACTTTGGTGGGAAACCGCGAATTCTAGTGGAATCCCAGTATTTATCACTCAGTTTAACCGAGACGTATTCACCCAATCGGGAATGTTTTCAGGACATTTTTCACTATTTCATAAGTGATCATCTTTGTGCGAGACATTAGCACCTCCGCTGAGCGATTTATTATGGGCGTTTTTCGCTCATTCTAGCCGTTAGCAAGTGTGGCTCGACACTCGCCTCTTTCTAACGATTTGAAGTCAGTCAAGATTTGAGCGCCGTGGAAGCAGGTAGTGTGTGTGGCAGCGTCCTTCCTCAGCAACGACGCCTAGTTCCCGCCACCGCCGTATCCCCACCTAGCGTGATTGGTGAGAGGCTCAGCGTGTGCAACGTCCTTCCTCAGCAACGACGCCCAGTCATCCGCTCTGTCCACTTTTCTGACCAGTATTTCTTTTTGTTTTTTCCTAGGCTTAAGAGTTAGCTTTTGAGTGCGATCTCCTTATTTTGAATTCATTTTGAAATGTAACGTAAATTTATTTCATCGTATCAATAAATTTAACAGTTCTTTTTCTTGAGCTTAATGTAATGTAAACTCATGTTTTATTTTCCATATTAAGCTTATTTCACTTATAGCTCCTAGTTTGCATAAACGCTTTGCATTAATCACAACTGGTATTTAGGCCAGTCCTTTTTATTAACTTAAATCCATTGTGCCATCTAGGAGTTAACTGTACCAGCAAGAACCTGTTTATCATTAACAGCATTAGTTATTGATTGTCAGGGGTGGAGTCACTTTCTCCAGAGGCCAACAGTACTAATAAACAACACGTGTGAATAATTAGTCTCTGCTGTGTACTCTTGAGAAAGTTTATAAATTCTCGTCCTTAGAGAATCGGCGAAGTAAGCCGGCATACAGTAATCATTGCTTGATTTTCACAAGTCAATTCATTGTCCTGTTCTTAAGTATTACTGAATAATATTCTTTAATACTGTATATGCTATAAAAACCCTGTGACATCTCACTCCTGACTTTTCACTGTCATGCCTCACCATAGTCGCACATCATACATGCGCAACACTTTCAGCAATCCTTCTCTGTCCACTTTGTCATATGCTTTTTCCAGATCCATGAGTACCATAAACACCTTATGGCCCTTCTCACAAGCCTTCTCTACTGTCTGTCTCACTGCAAATATTTGGTCCACACATCCTCTGCCACTCCCAAAGCCACCCTGCTAATCATTCACTAGGACTTCTGATATCTCTCTTACTTTCTCTGTAATAATTCTTCCATATCCCTTCCCTGCCACTCAATAAACTTATGCCACGATAATTCTTGCACTCACTTCGCTCATCTTTATTTTTGTACAGGGGTACAATCACAGCCTTCATCCACTCTGCAGGCACAGTTTCACTCCTCCATGCCTTCTTACATATCTCGAACAAACACTTCATTCCACTCTCTCCACTACACTTAAGCATCGCTGCATACACCTCATCAACCCTTGCTGCTTTCCCATTTTTCAGCCGCTTCACAGCATTCTTCACCTGTGCGAGTGTCATGTCTCCTGGTACTGAATTCCTTCTCTGCACACCCCCAAAACCAATCATGTTTACAGTCGCTCTGCTCTCTCTATTTCCATTCATCAGGCTTTCAAAATATTCTTTCCATCTGGTCCTTACCTCACCTCCATGGGTTAATAATCTACCACCTACATCCTTCACACCAACACATTTCTTTCCGCTTTCACTTCTACATTTTTGCACCTCTTTCCAGAATAACTTTTTATTTTCATAGTTCGCATTCATTTTTCTTCCTAGATCCTCATATACCTCCTTCTTCCTCCTCACCAGCCTCTTTACATGCTTCTTGCTCTCAACATATTCAGTTCTTATTTCAACATTGTCCTGTAACCACTTTTTCCACTTCTTCCTCTTTCCCTCCACTGCTCTCTTTACCTCCTCATCCCACCATGCCATACCTTTCTTCTTTGTTGTTACTTTTGCCACACCACACACCGCTTTAGCATTCCTAACGAAGCAATCCCTATATTTACTCCACAGACTGTCCACATCCATTTAATTTCAATTCAGTAATTCTGACGCCTCTACTTTGGTCCTCTAATTGTCTGCCATTTCTCTGATCCTCAGCTTCTCATCTTTCAGTCTTTCTCCCTGACTACTCCTCTCTCTCCTGATCCACCTCACTCCTCTCAGCTTGATCTTGCATACCACAATCATATGATCTGACAGACCTCCACGTCGTCCTCTCACGGCCCTCGTATCAGCAACCATTCCCATCATTGATCTCTCTACAAGCACGTAATCAATCAGGCTTCTTTCAACACGATCCCCATTCCCTCTATACCATGTATATTTGTCGGCCCTCGTATCAGCAACCATTCCCATCATTGATCTCTCTACAAGCACGTAATCAATCAGGCTTCTTTCAACACGATCCCCATTCCCTCTATACCATGTATATTTGTGTGCATCTCTGTGTTTGAAACATGAGTTACAAATGCACAACCTCCTCTCCTGACACATATCCTTTAGTCTCTTCCCATTTCATTTTCTCCTGGTACTCCATAACAACCCATTATGTAATCCTCAGGACCAGTGCCCACTCTTCCATTCATATCCCCCATCACAATCACTTTATAGCTCCAGGGCAATTCTTCCACTACTTCACCCAGCTCATCCCAAAACCTGTCTTTCTCTCTCTCTCTCACCCATCCTCACATGGTGCATATGCTACAATTACTGCCACTTTCACCTTCTCAAACTTGAACTTGACATACATACACCTCGAGCTGACACATTTGTAGTCTCTCATTCCACTCTGCCACACCTCATTCATCAACAAAGCAACTCCTTCTTCGCATCTTCCTCGCCCATTCATTCCCGATCTTAAGCATTTCACACCCTCCATCTCCTCCACTACGCACCCTTTCTTCTTGTTTCACGCAATGCCATCATGGCATATCTCGCACTCTTGAACACATTCGCCACTTCCACCCTCTTGCTCCCCTCATTCACATCTCTCACATTCCACATGGTCACACAAATCTGTCCATTTGGTTGGGGCCCTGGGCAGGTATTGGGACCTCCAAGGCTCTCTGAAACAACTGCCATGATTAAGTGATTTTGGATAGGGGACTCTGGGGCCTACTTAACCCTGCCAGAAACCCCAGTTATATGGTTTCCACCCAGCGTAGTATATGGTTTCCTGGGTACAGAAAACCATTTGGCTTGCCACTCAGTGTAGAGATCATATGGCACCTGTACAATGAGTAAGTGGATGATGGGCGCCCCCACCTACCTGTTATAACACTGTGTATTAAATGCTGCATATTACTTTCTCAGATTGGGTCGGCATTTGTGATTAACACTCACCTGTTAATAATAATTACAGTTACAGAATACAAAGTTGGAAATGGGAACATGACATGCATTCTATTACCCAAGTTCTCCTCATAATCACAGCCAATCAGCTGTAAGAATGGAAACTCAGGTAAGCTTCAACTGCAAGATCAGATGAATTTGCTATGGTCTACACCAACAATATGATAAAAACACTGAAGGATTATTTAGAAACTATACAGAGTAAAATTATATACAGTGTAATAAACTGAACTTAAAGTGTGCAACTAACGCTTGTTTCATTAGCCAGCTTAGGATCATGGACAAATGAGGCTCCGCGGACAGCACCTGGTGGTACATCCCCAGTTGAAATGTATTTCAGTGACTCGATGATAGTCTGAAAATAAATGAAGTACTATATTGAAAGTTCAGTGTGACCCATCTTTAGTTACTGAACAATGCTCTTTCACATAAATTCTTTAACCTATACAATGGGTAATTGGCTCACACCTCAACTATCCATAAACATTATTTCAATTGCAGATGATACTTTACTGTAATTGCAACTACACACCACAGCACAGACACTGCATGCTCACTGCAACAAGAGTACCTTAATACAATTCAGGCATGAGTTGTAGCCAACAGGCAGACAACTGCTCCAGTCAAACCCACCACCACACTCATCACCAGTGACAATCGTGAACACAACAACACCCCTGACATCACACTTAACCCACTAAGTGCAACAGGTCTCTTGAGAGGCCCATTCCGCAAATGCTACATGGCTCTCAAGAGCCAGCGTAATAAATTTCTGAACCCAGTTTGATGTACTATTTCATTCTGTAAGACAAAAAATGAGATTGGAGCAAACAATAGTTTTCATGTTTTTGCACCTGGAGTGGGCTGGGGGTGTCATAAAATCCCAAAGGAGCACTTGTTAGATTAATGTACCCATACCTCATAACCTCTCCTCAAGATCCTTAGTGCAACACACAGCACAGGACACTCCTTCATTGACCTCATGCATGACATAAGGAGACAATGCACTCCCAGACTAAATGCACTTTGAGCTCCTGCAGGGACAGACTTTGGGCAACAACCACTCTCTACTCTTCAAACAAATAATCAGATATGTGATATGTTTCCCTGGCATGGGCTCTCACCCTGTCTAAAACCCACTACAAAACCTTGCAGACCATAATGAACAATGCAATATATACCATCACTGGCTGCACCAACACTACTCTTCTACTTAACTTACATTCTCACAGTTAGAGATTATCTTTGTATGTGAGACTGTATGTGGTAGTCTGTACCAACACATAACACCTGTCATATGACAGACTTACAGTTACAACTAGGCACATAAAATCATCTCCACACAAACATTACCATACCTTCTTCAACAATATCCCATCTCCAGACACTCCTAAACTAACAATACATAAATAACTATACAGGGTATATCAACTTTACACACACAGGACAATACACCAAGATTACAGCACTATATTACAAGTCCCCCCATCCCCAGATATCCATCAACTGGAGGTATAATTAAGTAGAGCTGATTTTTGTTTTCTTTTTTTTTTTTTTTAACAACAGAACAGAGGAAGGAAAAACATATGAATAAATAAAAAAAATAAATAAAATCCATACACCAGATTACTGGCAACATTCACAACTTACTGTTTTCCCACAACCATTCTGGCCAAGGATCAGAGTGAGGGGACAGTAGAACTGCATCCTTTGTGGCTTATCAGGGCCAAAGCTCCTGATGCCCTGGATGGACATCTTCTCTATTCGGGACATTTTCTCTGGCTACTGAGAAGTAAAACAATGATCTGAAATGAAAAGGAGTGTATTGTACTTACAACTGCTTCAACGACAACTGCTACTACTGTAGCCTCCCTAGTGACAATGACCTGTAGTCCTGTACCCAATGAATAAAAGTAAATATGAGGCAATGTATGTTTGTTTCACTAGGTTTCTCCCTGAGGTTACTGGTATTACAGCTAATTGCAGTATACAGAGAAACTCGTGTCAATACTATGAGAGAGATATAGGACATGTGAAGAACTTTGTGAGGCTGCTTAGCACTGATGACTTCTGCAGTTTATCAAATCTATTGTAGTAGTTCATGATGGTCTAATTATAATACTGCACTGTACTCTCTAATAAAATGAATATGTCTTTGGTAAGAACTACCTATAAAAAGAAAAGAAGAAAAAAAAGAAAAGAAAAGAAAGGGAAAGAACTGCAGAAGGGGTTTAACCCTTCAGGTACTTTAAACCAGCTGCTACCTGATATTTTTATTCCATAGCATAAATACATTATTCTTGAGTGAGGGAAAAAAAAAAAAAAAAAAAAAAAAAAAAAAAAATCTTGCATGTGTGAGTAATTGCACAGGTCCTGTTTCTCTACTAAAATCTGGTACCAGTGACTGCTAGTATATACTGATGTTTCCAATTTTGCTGTGAGAGAGAAGTACATTACTGTATCTCCAAAGTCTGTGCATTACAAACATGAAAGTAACCTGGTGGCTAAACCCCTACGCTGTGCAACTAAACCTAAAAACAGGAGTAAACGATTAGTCCTGGACAACATGGAATTATGATGCTGAATTAAAATTTTTCCACTTTATGTTGAGCAATCCTGATCATTTCTACTGGAAACCACCAATTCTTGTGACAACCTCCCTTCACAGAATTTTACTGTATATACGGTTGGCATACAGTATACACGGTGTACAGTAATCTCTCAATTATCCGATGTAACAGAGCCAAAGGCATGTCTGGAAACTGGATTTGTTCAGATAATGGACTTCTCCCCTGGCCCCCTTTCATACATAACCTAACTTTGAATGCCATTGTAGAGGGCCACTGCAGTACATCGTACAACATGCTCACCTATCTCATTTCTATATTTATTCTCTCTCTCTCTCTCACCCCCCCTCGGAGAGCAAGGGGGAGGGAGGGAGGGAATGGAGAAGGAGAGAGGAGGGACCAATTTTCTCTTTCTCTCTCTCTCTCTCTCCCTGGAGAAAGTGGGGAAGGGAGGGAGGGAATGGAGAAGAAGAGAGAGAGAGGAGGGACAGATGTTATGCCTATCTCCTCTTAGTTTAATGGAAGGGACACTGCTTAAGTCATTCCTGTACTTATTCTCTCTCTCTTCCCTCCCCCTGGAGAGAGAGAGAGAGAGAGAGAGAGGGGGGGGAGGAAGGAAATGAAGAAGAGAGGAGGGACCAATTCTCCCCCCCCCCCACCTGGAGAGAGAGGGGGAGGAAGGGAGGGAATGGAGAAGGAAAAAAGAGGAAGGACTTATGTCATGCCTATTTTCTCTTTGTTTATTAGAAGGGATGCTGTTTAAGTCATTCCTGTATTTATTCTCTCTCTCTCTCTCAGAGCGGGAGGGGGAGGGAGGGAATGGAGAGAGAGAGAGAGAGAGAGAGAGGGGGGGGAACCAATTCTCTCTCTCTCTCCACACTGGGTGCTTCCACTTGCATTTTAACGTCATATTTTTGTCCTTGTCATCATCTTCATTTTCACCTTCCTTTTCATTTTTACCTTCACTTTCATTTATATTCATATTCACTTTCATGTTCACTTCCATGCTCACTTTCACCTACATCTTTACACTTACTTTCATCATTGCTATCATTTTCATTTTCAATTTCACCTTCACTATCACTTGCATCTTTATTTTCTCATTTTCACATTTACCTTTACTATTACCTTCACTTCTGCCTTCCCTTCTTTTACTTCCACATTCCCCTTCACTATCACCTTCATCTTCACTTTCAGCTTCACTCTCACCTCTCTCTCTTTCTCTCTCTGACACACACATGAAACATGGTCATATGTATACAAACACAATCTTTACCTCACTCATACACACATACATACATACATGCACACGTGCACATACTGGGAATGGCCAAGGAGGTCTCTTGCCGGCGCTGGGTGAAATACCGAACCAAACAAGAGTGGCGGCACCGGGCTATTCCCACCCAGGCATACAAAAATGTTCACATGTGGCCATAATTTTCGCCCAGATGCAGGCATTTTGTCTGGATAAAATGGAAAAATGTACATACAGTGTAATGGTTTAATAATGCCAGATAACAGTGTCCAGGTAATGGATCACTCGGATAATGGACATCCAGATAATTGAGGGATTACTGTACATAAAGTGTAGCCTCGTTATACGACATCTCATTGTGATAAATCGTTACAATGCTAATTAAAATGTTATTCCGTCTCAATACAATGTTAAAAAATTAATCATGATTTCCCAACAATTATATTTTCCACAGACACCCCCGGGAATCTCATGCAGACACGGCAACACATGCAACTAAAATGGCTGCCTATTGTTTACATTGGCTGTGATCATTGCCTTTCATTCCATCTTGTGCATGAAAGGCCATGAAACATCACCCTCATCACCAAATAACAGTGCAAGAGCTTAACAAATAATGCAGTGTGTAACATTATGTGAAGTGATAGTTCTGGTATGAGAAACACTAAAACTTGTGACTTGGAAATCATGTCAACCTTAGGTAACCATCAGCCCCTTCTGGGGCCTCTACACAGCCAGCTGAACCAAGATGCCTGTCCAGTGTTTACACTGGCTGTGATTGTTGCCTTTCATTTTATTTTGTGCATAAAAGGCCACTGAAACATCATTGCTATTGTCAAGTAACAGTGGAAGTGCTTAAGAAATAGTGTAGTGGTTGATATTAGTGATGTCGTATCTATACCTTCACAAACATAGTTGGAGGAGGTTATTTATTCATCTGTGTTTGTCTGTTAGTCCCCACAATACCTCTCATGGTTCTCAATGAATTTCAATTAAATTTTGTGGAAGGGTGGGCCATAGGTCAAGAAAGAATTGATTAAATTTTGCAATGTACTCAAATTTGGAGCATCCAGCACAATATCCCCAAAAGTTCTCAATGAATTTCATTGAAATTTTGTGGAGGGGTTGGACACAGGCCAAGATAATTGATTAAATTTGGGGGTGGATCTGGATCCTATGTATCCCACGCAATATCTCCAAGGTCTCTCTATGAATTTCAAAAAAATTTTGTGGAAGAGTGGGCCATGGGTCAAGGAACAATTAATAAAATTTTGGGGTAGATCCAGATCCTATGTATTCCACACAAATATCTCCAAGCATCTGGATCCATTTAAATGACAACAGCATTGTCGGAGGTATGCACTCTCTGAATGCTTTCTAGTTTTGTGTGGAGTGGTTGTCCAGGCCTATGAACTGTTTCCCATCCTGGGGGGGGGGGGACCTCTGGTGACTACCCATACCGGCATATAGTGTGTATATATATATATATATATATATATATATATATATATATATACCATATATATATAGCTAGTCAGGTCAGGTGCAAGTAAGGGGATGGGTCTATTATGATGTGGCAGGGGTAAACCAGCTCTGCTGTCGGGCCCTGCTGCGGATGTCACTGATTGAACTGCGCAGTTGACCCATGTGTGGTGTGGTGTGGTGAGGATCTGTCCCTTCTCCCTTTGGGGCTAAGATGCGAATGACTGTGTTTGAATGGATGAGTAAATGGGGAGTGTTGTCTCGGCTACCTCCCTTTCCATGGGGGAAGCAGCCTAGGTATATAGATAGATAGATAGATAGATAGATAGATAGATATATACAGTATATATATATATAAACTCAAACCTCGATTGACGGGACTAATGGGGAATCAACTTGTCCCTTACTTGAAAATGACCAGTGTTTTACCACACATAAAGACAATCTTATTATGAAATGCAATGATTTGTTTCACTTATCTTATTTATATGATTGTGAATATTATTTTATGGGTACTGTATACAGAAACATATTAATGTGTATAACTTAGACATTAAGTATCATTTTTTAATGGTCTTGTCCGTTTGTCAGGTAGAATATGGAGTCCCTTAAATCCGAATGGGCAGAGTACTGGTTTGCTATTCAGATGCACAATGAAAATAACTTCAAGGACTTGTCAGAAATATTGAAACCTTACAAAAAAGCACTAAACTCATTGCAGAATCACTGGAAGCAGGAGCCATCCTCACTCAAGGTACCAAGAAGTAATCAGTGTGCAGAATGTGCACTCAAAGTGATGCAGGGACTTTAGGCTGCCCACAGAAACAAAGCCAAATTGCAACTTAGACTTATTCTAGGTAATAAACAGTGATTTTAAGTATTAAAGCATTTGTTTTTGTTTTGTTTTGTTTGTTTTTTTCAGCACAGTTACCTCCACTTCTAACAAGTAAAGCAGGTGGTGTTTGGTGAAACGTGACACCACTGTGTTTGTTTACATCGTAGTAAGTAAATGGGCAGACACAGCAGAGCTTCCCCTCCGCTACAGTATCTAGTACCCACAGAAACAATGTTCTATCAAGTCATACTTTGTAAATTTCAAGTGTTTGCCACATATGTAAAGTGGAAGGTAGAGAGAAAAACAAATAGTAATGCCACTGGATCGGATGGATCCCATTGCTTCTCTGACAGGAGATGACTGTGAGGGAAGGTGGAATGCAGGGGAGGGAGGACAGGTGGTGGGGGCGCATGTATCGAAATTTTGTCATGTTTCATTTTGAAGGATGAAGAGTGTGTTTATACAGATGTTCAGATGTTCTGAGGCGATCTGTAACTCCGTATGCAATAACGTGTACTGGATGAATGTAGGAGTCTTAATCTTTGTCATACAATGTGGTGAACAACAATAATTGAGCATAAATGTTAGGTGTGATGTCTGGTGTCTCAAAACGTGGTTCACCTGAGTCTAGTTAGTGTGCGACTTAACATTTTTATGGCTGAACCAGGGTGGCCATAAATGATGTATTTAATTTGTGACAATGGTCATGCCATGTTGTGCATCATCCAGTCTGTTTTACTGTATGGAAAAACAGTCATTATATTCTCAAACCATGGTATAAGTAGATCTTCTGTTGCATAGGATTAAAGCTACTTTGAGTGTTGGACAGCCATTGGCATGTTGTCCGAAAAAGTTATGCAGTCATCATACTGATGGATCACGCGGAGGTAATGAGATACTGTATTTGCATAATGAATGTACATCGATATCTCGTATTATAATAATTGAAATAACAGTGTTACGGATGTTCAGTCCACAAATGATGTCGCTTTCTTCGAGGTGGTATTTCATTAGTCTGGATTATTGTGACACAACATCCACAAACACTGATCATCATTCATTATTTTCTCTTTAAAACATTCATATATTAGTTTTCATACAAGTATTACACATTCAGGCCCTCCTTAGTTCCAGATGCATTGTACTATTTAATTGTGTGTCTACACTCACACACTGTTCATCCAAAGGGAGCAATATTTCCAATACAGTACCAGCACCAAACAGCACATACTGTATGTTGGTGATGACCCTACTCCCACCTACCCACCTCCTCATTCGCTCCTACTCCACAACAGTCCACTTCCACACACACCTTGCTGTCAAGTAGGACGGTCAAGCCCTCCCACCCTCTCTGTTCCTGCAACATTACCTTCCTCTCCTAATACCCCATCCCACTGACCAACATCTCAAGTATACCCCCTTACCCACCTTATATTCTAATCTAACTGCCTTGGGAGTATTGTTTCCAATGTTCTGCGTCATGTGACACGGCATCTCAGATATCCATAATATCAAAATCTATTGTCAAACTTATTATGAACCTCGTACGATGGCTCTAAACTTCTCGCTTCCCATCTACAATCACCACCACCAAAGTGCCCGGTGCATTACACATCATGATATTTTAGGTCCTGCTTCCCTACGTCCTACGATTGATAAACTATGCGGGTCCAATGTCTGTCATGAATTTACAAGGACAGTATTGGGCCAGTATTCACTCTTACAGAGGTGTTTCGTTGGTGTGGTTTTGCGAGGAAAACTGTGTAGTCTAGCCTTGTTTGTGCACTCAGTAATGCAACTGGCCATTCCAGATCCATCTCAACACAGCAGATGACATCTGCAACGATTGTGTGTGATAAATGGATATATAACAAACTGCAACACCAGACATTATGCATCTCTGTCCGTTGTCTGCCATTATAACACAAGGTTTTACTATGCGGCCACGGCTACACAAATATATCGGTGGCGTGGTGTTGCTGGGAGAGTGTAAAATTGCGTCTACGTGTGTTTGTGCAGTGAGTCTGGTAATTCACTTCACAGACTTATTCACACTCCTGCCAAGATAGCAGCCAAAGTCGAGGTTTTGGTGACTATACTGACTAACCATTGAACACTCACCTCCCAGCAGTCTGAATGAGCTCCTGTTTTCAAGCAAAAGAAACATTAAGTCATGCAGTGAACTAGGCAGTTTTACATGTAAAGAAGTGTTTTGTGCACCAAGTCATCGTACTGACTGATGTAGTATAACACAGCCAAGGATAAGCTGAACCTAGGGTAGGAGAAAAGCTGAGTGATGCTGGGGCGTCCACGTAAACGAAAGCAACATTGGTGCACAAGCACCCAACAACTGTGCTTAGGAAAAATACCCCCGGGTTTTGAAGCTACCCCACATCAACCAGCAGATTTTCACAAGGTCATCGATAAGGCTGCAATATTGTCGTTGTGATGCTATACGATAAGGACCACCGGTAAATTTCCACCAGCAAAAGTAAGCGTTACATTATGGAGACCATCATGATTTGTAGTTCTACCTGCTTCTTCCTTCACCTTTATTATTAGTTTTCTCAGTTTACCCTCCAATCATCCTTCCTGTCACTTTTCATTACTGTTCTCAGTTTCCTTCTCAAAAGCCGTCTAAGGGGGATCAAAATACAGTAATTGGCTCGTTTTCACTAGAACCTAAAAGACAATATGACAATCTTCAGTCTCCAGTGAATTAGAAAATAATCTCTCGATAATCAACCACGACAAATCAATGCAAATAAGCCTGCATTATGTATTACTTATTTTTAAAACATATACTGCAACAAACCTTCCACCGCCTAAGAACTTCCCGCCAGCACCACCCACAACGGCACGACAGCGGGGCCTGCTGATATCCCAGTGGTGATGACTGACGAACAAATCGTGAAAAGCGTTCAACTGAACTTTAAAACACGCTAAGCTGCAAGTGCTCAGTTTAAATTCTCTTTCTACACTGGACTTCAAGACGCGCTATATTAGAATAGAATAAAATATAAGATTTTTCATGTTAAATTTGTGAATAGCTAGATCTAGCACCGAATTGGCCACATTGCTAACATTGGCTTCTGCTTTGGTAGTGCTTTTTTGTTTCTGCAGCAAATTTTTTTTCGGTCAGTGGTGGCAAGGTGGTGGTGACAGTCATCGACTGACTTGATATAGTACTGCCTACGTTCCTTCTTTGCAATTCTTTTTCTATCTGCCCTCTTTCTCCTATAGCGATTTTCATTGATGGGAACACTTTTGCTTTCAAGGATAGATCAGAAGATGTCTGTTGAAACCGCATTCAAGATTGATCGATAGATGGGAGCCCTAAAAGAAACGTTAAGTCTCTTAACCTCCCCTGCATTAGAACTAGGTTAGTCTGAACTTATAGGTAAGTTTACTACTCGTTAATGTCTGGCGAGTCAGGTACAGCATGAGGTGAGCTAGGGACCTGTGTGCTTGCGGGAACTATTGTGCTAAAGTATAGCGCTTGCGTGTGAAGTTCATCGCTACCCTTTTATTGCTCGAACAGATCCATGCTCACAATGAGGGTTATTGTAAACTCAAGATGTATTAACATATCACCAACACTGTATCAAACACATTCTATCTACCCATCTATTGCCAGACGCCTTAATCAGGTGGGAGGCCACAAACAAATCACCTCCATGTCGCCGTCCCCCGCCATTTCATTGTCCTGCTTCCAGCTCACATCCCCCTCTGTCATATACCTCTCCATTCCTCCACCTCATCCTTTGCCTCCCCCTCCCTTCCCCCCCCCTCCACCTCATTCACATACACTTCACGACAGTCTCTCTCTCCATCCTCTCTACATGGCCAAACCACCTCAGTGTGTTTCTCCTAATGCTTCCTATCACATCCATATCCACACCACAACGCTCCTTCACTTCCTCATTTGTCAGTCTCTCTCTCCATGTGACTCCACATGCTCCTCTCAAATAACTCATTTCCACTGCTCCCACTCTCAACTTCTGTCCCTCAGACAAGGTCCAAGCTTCGCTTCCATACCTTAGAGTTGGTACCACAATACTGTCATGTAGTAGCTTTTTCACTTCCATGCTCACTTCCCTGTTTCTTATCACTGCTTTCAAGGAACCAGTGACCTTTCTTCCCTGTTGTACCCTTTCAGGCACGTCACCTTCTAAACTTCCATCCTTACTCGTCACACTACTCAAGTACTTAAACGCACTCACATTTTCGATTTCCTCCTCATCCAACCTCACTGTACATTCACTGATTCCACTATTCTCAAAGACCATAACTTTACTCTTCCCTACATTCACCTTTAGATTCCATTTCTTACACCCCCAAACTCATCCACCAAGCCTTGCAGATCCCCTTCATCTTCACTTAACAACACAGTATCATCTGCAAACAACAATACAGGGAGTTTCCAAACACTACCCTCTCTCATTAAGGCAGCTCCAACATCCACTGCCCTACCTTGTATCTATTTTATAACCCCATCCATATACAGATTGACCATCCATGGAGACATGACACATCCTTGTTTCAATCCAACCTTCAAATAGAAAAATTCACTCAGTTCACTATACACACACACTGCAGCCTTAGCACTCTCATACATACTCTTCACGGCCTTTAACAACTTCCCATCTACTCCATATATTCTTAATACTTTCCACAATCCTTGTATATCCACCCTGTCATATGCTTTCTCCAAATCCATGAAGGCCGCATACAACTTCTTTCCCTCCTCTAGACTCTTTTCCATTAAAGATCTAAGAATGAATATCTGATCTATATAACCTCTTCCCTTTCTAAAACCTCCCTGTTCTTCTCCAACTAATTCCTCTGTTATCTACCATATACATTTCCTATTACTCTAAGTATACAAATGCCCCTATGATTACCACACATCTTTTTCCCCTTTTCCTTTGTACAGGGGAATAATTATACCTGACTTCCAATCCTCCGGGACTCTACCTTCCTTCCAGGCCAATCTGCACACCTTCCAGATCCATTCTACTATTATCTCTCTCCCATGCTTCAGCTTTTCACCACACACTCCATCAATTCCTGAGACTTTCCCCATTTTGACTTTCTTCAGTGCTTTCACAACTTCCATCCTACTGATTTCTTCCTCTCTTCTCACCTCCCTCCTTCTCCCAGCCATTCCCCAGCCACTTACACTTTCTCTATGTTCAACAATTCATTAAAGCGTTCTCTCCATCTGCTCACTTTTTCTCCCCTCTCCACTGTAATCTACCATTTTTATCTTTCACTTCCCAACTAACGTCTTTATCACCCTGTCTAACTCTTTACCTCTTTCCAGAACATTTTCTTACATTCCCTCCACTTTACACTCAAGTTCCTTCCAAATTCCTCATCCACTCCCTTCTTACTCTCTCATACTAATCTTTTCACCTTTCTCTTCCTCTCTACATGTAACTCTCTCTTCTGTCTCTCAACTTCTTCCATGCCTGTTTCTCATCCAATCACTATATGCTTTCTTCTTCTGTGCCACAGCGTCTCTCACCTGTTCAGTCCACCATGCTGTTCCCTGCACCCCCTTTCATCTTCTCTTCACCCCATACACCACCTCACATGCTGCACAGATTTCTTCTGTGAATATCTTGCACACACCTTCCACATCCCCCATCTGCTCCAAACTATATTTACCCAATCGCTCCTACACTTCCCTCTTATATTCTGTCTTTTTTCCTTCCTCTAGTAACTTTTCCACCTTCCTTTTATGAAGCACTTCCTCCTGTCCTTCCCTTCTTCTATTTCTCCATTTCCTTTGGACTTTGATTCTGACCACCACCAAGTGGTGGTCCGAAAGTCCACTCCCCCAACCTCTATATACTCTTGCATCCATTACACTCCTTCTCATCTTTTCATCCACACACACATAATCAGTCACTGCCTTCCGTTCATTCAGTTCACCACCCACCCTTCTCATCAAGCGCCACATATACCTATGGATCATTTTGTGCCTGAAGAGGGTATTAGCTATCACCAACCTCCTCCTGGCACAAATGTCCACTAAAGCACTGCCATTCTCATCCACCTCTGCAAGCACACCCCACTCACCAACCACTCCATCCACCTTCACATTCCCATTTTCCATTCATATCCCCAATCAAAAACACTCTCACTCCTTTCAAACTTTTCCATGCACGCTTCCACATTTGTCCAGAACTCTTCTCTCACTCTGCTTGCACAATCTTGCGTTGGTGCATACACACACACAAAATCACCCACTTTTGTAGTCCAACTTTCAATCTTATCCACACAATCCTTGAGCCAACTGATCCATACTCTTATATTCTCCCTCCATCTGTTACTCACAACAATACACAATCCTCCTTTTGCCATCTCATTCTCACCTACTCCCGTGCATATACCCAATCCATATTCCCATTCTTTCACACTCTCACCTCACCATTAGTTTCAGTTAATCTACATACAGTACATCCATTTTTGCACCCTCAAGCACCTGGACAATCTCTCTCTCTCTCTCCCTCACCTCATCACTTGCACCCCTTATATTCCATGTAGCTTTCCGTACCATGTCCTTTGTTTGGTCCTTAGTTGTCACCTTCTGATCAGTCCCAGTCCGAGGCTTCTTGTTTGTATTTTGTTTTCTGGGGAGGGGCACTAACCCTCTGCCAACCCACTTCTCATGTAGGAAACACGTGTTGGTTGGTTATGAGGTTACCACCCAGCGTTGTAAATGCTTTCCTGGTTTACCGAAAATCATTTGGCTTGCCACTCGATGTAGAGCAATCCTAAAAAAAACAGAGTACCACTACACTAAGTGGGTGGATGATGGGTGCCCCCACCTACCACCATAAAGCAAATCTTTATATACATCACACAGGAGACATCCATTAAAACATGATACAGTTTAGTAAAATAGTGCTTAACGATTAAATTCAATCACTTCATATTCTGTTTAAGATACGCTCAGCATTACGTACAATACTGAAACCTATTTACGAACATAAAAAGGAAAAAAAAAACACTTTATATGTTAATCTATAACAAAGGATCCTGTTAACACTTCATTCCAATAAGAACTTTTGAAATACCATATCACTGTCGTACATGATTTATGTAAATTTCAGAATGTAAATGGTATTAGGAATCAACCTGACATACAAAATAAGACAAAGTTAATTGGTGAATTATTATTCCCAGGAAAGGAGGTAGAAAATATAAAGCAGTTCCAGCATGGATGCTGAAATATTAGGGGAAAAAATACTGTGGTGATCTGTATATCTTTTGTATACTACATTCTGTTTCCTGTCATTTTATGTTTTATGTTTGCTGGTTATGGAGATGTTCTGTTAATTCAATACAACCTTGAAGAGATATCATTTTCTCTTGCTACCAAATACTCAGCAACCAAAATCACAATTAGAAAAAAAACAGGGGTCATTAAAAAGATAAACTTTTGACCATCATTGAATTACTTACAATGCATTAAGAGTATACTAATGCTTAACTGTTTGATAAAAAACTGGGTTTTGCCTCTACAATCAATCCTAAAAACAACTAAAATGTCAATACAAGTTTTACCTCCTCTAGTTGCATGCCTTTGGCTTCTGGCTTTTGGTTCCCTTTTCCTTAAATTAAAAAAAATGTGTACCTTATAAAAAATAAACATTTCAGTGAATCAATCAGTCTGTTTCAATGACTGTCAGTGGAGCCGGGGCATTTCTGCACAACAAAATAAACCACCAGAATAAGTTGAAGAAAAAAATGAGTTGTGTTCAGTTAAACTGATGGTGGAACTGAACTTTATGGAAGGATTTAGGTTAAAAGATGGATAAATTTGATTTTGAGAAAGGTCAACTATCAAGGTAATGCTAGGTTACTATTCTCTGTTCACTTTATCTTGGCCTAAAACTGCCATCTCAGTCTGTGTTTTGAGCTGTGACAGTAGAATAACAATGGGAAATGATACTAGTCATGAAGAAGTGCTATGGAAAGGATGTGGAGCCATAGCTATAGCATTATCCTTCAACCACACACAGTTGAGGCATGAGAGAGACACGAAGCATATCACCTTGCTCAGCGCTGGCCACTCTCGGCCACACCTAAACAGTATGCCTTGTATGAGTCAAGCTCTGTACTAGGTTAATTGGTGTTCTGACATAGTTGAGCAAGTATAAGAAAAGTGCTGTCCAAATAACTGAATAGATCCAATTAGTGCAGGAATGCGCTGATCAACGCATCATCAGGTAAATATCGTCTATCACCAAGCGAGTAACAAGGAGATGCATACTTGTCAGCAGAATCCAGTCCCGAGCCTTTTTGGATTTTTTTTTTTTTTTTTGGCTAAAACTTCCGCTTTGGTTGAGAAACGAAGGAAAGTCACCAAGAAAGAGCTTACCGTGGTCTATAAGTGGTCGGAACAGGTGAGGTCCCCCGCGCCAAGTATCGTATTCTATCATTGACGTGTCAGGCGCTCACGTTTTCTATGGTAGGGAATACTGGGAGAAACAACACACACCACCTCTATATTTAGTGAATTTGAACTAATAAACAATAACAGTAGCAATATAATGGATTTCAGACACACATATATGAAAAATATGCATTGTACCATCGCGCGAGCATAGCGAGTTAGGTCCGAGTCGTAACATGCTATATGCTAAGTTTCTTGTATCAGTCAACATATCATTTTTTCTACTTGTATACTTGTTTCAATGACATTTTACCAATTTCTACTGTTTGTAAATGTTTTCAGATGTTTTCATTCATTATGATGACATTTGGCGGCCCAAGCTACAGCTTCGGATTCGAAGCTCGTCTAGGGGCGCTTGGTTTCTGTCCGCCAAAACAGAAAGCCGAGAAATTACACTTGCCGATCGCAGTGTAAACAGACAGGGTCACCGAAAAATTCACTTGACACGTGCACGTACTCTACACTATCTGATCTGAACAGCAACCAGATGTATGGATAATTTCATGATATATTTACTTACTTGTCATTGCTGGCCATTGTGAATTGCTACACCAGAGTCTTCTCCTTCTTGTTTGTCCACCAAGACTGCTCCCAATCACGCTTCGGTGAGATACGAAGACGCGCTTGGTTTGTATGGCCTTGGATTGGGCCGAGCTTCGTATCCTTTGGTCCGCCAAAACGGGGTAGCTTGGTTTAACCGTAGACCAGCTTCGAATCCGATCCGCCGCTTGGTCCGCCAAAATACAGCATTATAAGTTTAGCGCACATCTGCTTACTAAGCGCACTCGCTATGACTCGTATTTCAACATACCCAATTGTTTTATCACTTTCCTATTATTTTTCCCTTTACATAGAACCTTTCCTCCACCACTGTAAATGTTTTCAATTATTTACATTCATTACGAGGGCATTTAGCGATATGCTAGCGCATATGCACGTAGCAAGCATAATATCAAACACTCGTGTTTCATCTACTTTATTTATTCACTCCAATTATACTTTCCCACTTACATTACACACGTTTACACCCCTATACTGCACTGTACATACTTACTGGCATTATTTATTCAAGTGAGCGTCAGAATATCGCATGAAAATACCCTCACAATGAATGTTTCGACCAACATAATACTCAAACACTTATATACTAATTCTTCACATATATTACACACTTTCCCACTTGTTGACTTCTATTTTCATTATTACGGGCCTTATTCATTCAACTGAGCGTCAGGATATCGCATCTCTATACACACGCTGTGAATATTTTGACTTAGAATATATTTCAGCACTTACAATAATTTGAACTTATATTATACCCGTTAGCATTTCCAATAATAATAATTACATATTTACGGGCCTTATTTATTGCACTGAGCGACAGAATATCGCATCATAAAACCCTCGCTATGTATGTTTCCACTTACAGCATATTTATACACTTACATACGATTTTTGCACTTATGTTATACCCGTATGCACTTTATACTAATATTTGCAGATCAACATGACTGATAATTTCACTGAGCCTCTGTTTGTCGCATTTACTTCATAGTTTCAGCGTCCTATCACATTCACACCATATCAGAATTGCATCAACGTGTGATATTCGCTGAAACATGGGTGAATACAGAGACCCACGTCACACTCGACGCACTCATAGCGGGTGTCCTTCCTCTGTGTGGTGAGTCTCACACACGTGACACCTGCGTTGGGGCCTAGGTCTGTTTGGCTGGGGAGGGATAGGAGTGGGAAAATGGCGGCCGGATATTCTCAGGGGAGTTTGGACAATAGGGGCAGTGCGGGTGCGATGCTGGGGCCTTTCAACAGCATAACATGAAAACATCTCTCTTGTGAGCTCCCTCACAAACCCTTCAAAGGTTTCCTGAACTCCTGTTGTCATGGCGTGAAGGTGTTGGCAATTCAGAGCAGTGATGTCTAGCAAGTGAAAGAACACTTTCTTATACCACTTCATTGTGGTCCTGGCACACTCTACCGTTGATATCATGGAGTCTGACTGGTCCACCAGGCGCATGTTTATGTTATAGTCCACGACACACTCAGGTTTCCAAATGTGACGCCTGTTCTCGCTCCGGTAATCAACGGAATCAGTACGGTGCATCAAGGGGCGGTGAACCGTTGACAAGAGGCTTACTTCTCTATTATGGTTCCACACAGTTGCAAGGATTTTGTTGGCTTTGAAGAAGACAACCTCATTCCTGGCAAGTTTCCGCCCTACCTTGGCCATGTGACGCCGGTTCACCTTCACGGTTCCACAGACTCCCGTTTCATGCGTGTAAAGATAACGAGCGAGAAGAGGGCTAGTGTACCAGTTGTCCAGGTAGAGGACGTGACCACGATGAAGGTAGTCTTCTATCATTGTCTTTACCACTGCTCCCGACAGTCCAATACTCCGATCTTCTATTGTGTCTGTCTGTGCACCGGTGTACAAGACTATGTCTTGCACGTATCCAGTCCTACAGTCGCACATAAAGATCTTGAACCCAAAACTGTGCCTTTTGCTGGGTATATACTGCCTAAATGAAATATTACCTCTCCACAACACGAGACTCTCGTCTATGACGAGGTCTCTATAGGGATAAAATGACGAACGAAAGGTTTGCTTCAGGTGATCAAAGACCAACCTAATTCGCTTCATCTTATGTGTCGTTCGCATTTGCAGGATCATGAGCATAGAAATGGAGGCGACTTAGTTTGTTGAAACCGATTACGGCTCATCACTTGCCCAAATATTGGGGTAAACATAACAGGGTCCCTTGTCCAGTAAGTCGGAATTCTGTTCTTTCGTATAATACCCATCAAAAGGACCAGGGCAAAAAATAGGAACATTTCAGAAAGGGAGACAGGGTAATCATATATGATAGAATGCCTACTCCTTGTTCCCAATCTTTCACTCTCAAGGCGCTGGGTGCTTGCAAAAAGGTTGGTTTGGTAAACAATCTGCTCCACGAATGCCTCACTAAAAAACAGGTGGAAAAAATCCAACCTGGTGGAATTACGGCGAATTCCGGGAGCAATGCAGCCAGAGCGCCCCTGCTCAGTGAAGGGGTGAATGAGGGGAGAAAAATCACTCCCATCCTCCCAATTCCATCCCACAAATCCCTCGTCCCCATCATCCCCATCACCGCCTTCGTCTGGGTGGGGAGGAGATCCTAGTGGGGGAGGTTGGGGAGAAGGAGTGCGGAGGGCTTCCCCACTGTCACTCCTCTTCCCTCTGCCTTTACCCTTTCCCTTTCCCTTACCCTTACGGCCTTGAGGAACATTAGGGGGCTGTAGGGATGAAGTAGGGGAATACTGGGGAGCATAAGACGTGCTGGAGAGTGGTTCCTCCCCACCTTCCCCCTTCACGACAACACCACGTGATTTTTCACGCACCCTAGCTCGACCACATGTTAGGGGATATTGGGGAGCATAAGACGTGCTTGGAAGTGGTTCCTCCCCACCTTCCCCCTCCATCACAACCCCACGTGATACAGAACGCACCCGCACTCGCCCACGTGATACACTCCGCCGCCTCACACTACCTAGGGAGAGCAATGACTCACTCATGTCACTCTCACTTTCCATACTCCTCCCTGCACTTTCCCTTTCACTCCCCACTCCCTCCACGGCACTTCCTAACTCCCCAAACAAAATACTAGGCCAATACCTGCTCGTCCGACGTGGTGTGCGCTCTGGGCCACGATGAGTTATTACCTCACGTCCATACCACGTGGCAGCACGTCCCACGACTCCGTCCTCGTCCTCGTCATCGAAATCTGGTTCCACATCACATTGGGGCCGGGCATAGGATGTTGCATGTGGTTTCTTGGCCGGCTGCCCCTCTCTAGCAGCACGGTAAGTCACGTACTGCCGCTTCCTGGGGGACGGGACTACTTCATTACTGTTGGTGGTTTCCTCCCCCTCTGGCTGCAAATAATCTTTATCCACAACCTCGTCATCCAGTGGGGAATCACTGTCGCCTGTAAAGGCGTCCAGGGTGGCTTGAATTTCGCCCTCTGAGAGACCTCTCTTAGCCATGTCTGAGCAGGACCGTTGCTACCAGGTGAGTGGACGAGCAGCGGGTTAGCGTGGGGTCGCCGAGTGTCCCCGCCTGGTGGCAGGTAGGGGAAGGTCATCTGAGGATACGTACCGCAAATCAAGCGCGAAATTTGAAAATTGTCAAAATTATGCACTTTGCAATTGCACGACGTACCGGTACGTCGCCGGGATTGGCAAATGCAAATCGTTCCAACGTACCCATACGTCGACGGGACGGGGCTGGTTAATATTCAAGGAATCCTGAGGTCAAGGTAAACTACTTGATATTTGGAAGAAAGTAAACATTGTTCCCCTATTCAAGAAAGGGAATAGACAGAATCCACTAAACTACCGACCAGGATCACTGACCAATGTTATAAGATACTAGAAAAGCTGATTAGAAAAGTTTGGGTAAACCATCTAGAAGAACACAGTGTGATAACAGAAAGGTAGTTTGGTTTCAGAAAGTGAAAATCAAGTGTTAATAATCTATTAAGCTACTATGATAGACTTACAGAAACAATTCAGAAAAGAGAAGGATGGGCAGACAGTATCTATTTAGATTTCAAGAAAGAATTTGACAAAGTACCGCACCAAAGATTTTTATGGAAACTGTGCCGTCAAGGAGGAATCCAAGGCAACCTGTACTGTTGGATGCAGGATTTTCTTAGAAAAAGGGAAATGAGAACAGTACTAAGGGGAAATTATCGTGGAGGGTAATGACTAGCAGAGTTTCAGGGCTCAGTGCTGGAACCAATTAAGTTTTTAGTGTATATAAATTATATAGACAGTAACATTGGAAATGGAAGCTATCAAAATATGTTTGTGGATGATGCAAAAATACAAAGGAAAATTACTAACACAGATTCTTGCAAAGAACTACAAGAAGAATTAAATATTCTTCATGAATGAAGCAATAAATGGCAAACAGAATTTAATGTGGACAAGTGTAATGTAATTAAGTTTGGTAAAAGTGGAATAGATCCAGACTGGGATTATAAGTTAGGAAGATCAACCTTACACATATTAGAAAAGGAGAAGGACCTAGGAGTGATTATCAATAACAGACTATCTCCGTCTGACCACATCACTGAGAAGGTATGTAAGCTAACATGTATACACTGCTTGCTAATATGAGAATGACATTCACATACTTGTATATAAATGAAGACATACTGAGAAGGAAAGATAACATCATTCATCAGACCAACCCTGGGGTATGCATCAGTAGTCTGGAATCATCAACTCAAAAAACACACAGATAAGAATGAACAAGTACAAAGTGCAGCTACAAGATGGGTACCAAGCTTAAGAGGAGCCTGGGGCCACAACAACAGCACAAATCTCATCAACACCTGATGCCTTTCCATTCTTCAACATTATCACTAGCACTCTTCACATTAGCTTATGCCACATTCTCAGGTAAATGAGTCCATCTCTGTCAAATAATTCATTATAGCTATTTATTACACTTCTTATTCTAGAACTTGGTAGCAAGTACAACACACATCTGATGCTTTCATGTGCTTTTTATTGGTGCTATTATTCTGTTTTTGCTGCATATTTATTCTACCACTACAATACTGATTGACTATTATAAGTGAACTGAAATGAATGTTACACTACTGAATATATTTTTTCACTGCTGTCAAATTAATTCATTACCATTAACAATATACTCTTAATATTAATGTGCTTCACTGGTTAATTTCCTAATAACATTTTTAAATTTTCTACATGGGTTATGGTACTATAATGTAGTGCTGCCTACTTCTTTGCCCTTTCTCATTCTATCTCTGGTCTGTCTTTCTCTTCCTATTTCCACCTTTCCTTCCTGTCATTTTTTATGACATTTCTTTCTACTTCAGGTGGCTCTACACTGTAAGACAAGCCTAATGATTTTACAAAACTCAGGAAACCACTAACAACACTGGGTGGTGGCCATATAACAACATTATGGGGTAAAGTGGACCCTGCTTATGATGTCTCTGCTGAGTGAGAGAGATGCAAATGTGGTGTCCACCTAGGAATCAAACTTCCACAATTTTCCCAATGCCTTGCTTCCTCCAGGGGCAGTGTGTTTGCCTGAAGCTGACCGGTTTCTTTGGCCAGACAGACAGGTTGATCAACAACAAGAACTATGAAGCAATGTCAATACCCTTTACAATAAATAAAATAGTCTGGAAGTAGCCAGAATACAAAAACTAGGTAAAATTTCTGTTGTGAACGCAATTACATATATATATATATATATATATTTATTGTGGTAGGTGGGGGCGCACACCATCCACTCACCCGATGTAGTGCTGCTGTTGGGTGTCTGCCCTTTCCTCTCCTCCATCCTCTTCTATCTTCCTTTCTTTCATTCTTTCCTTGTCTTTCTGCCTACGGGTAACTTTACACTCCCTCTTCTGTCTTTCTTTCCTTCATTCTTTCCTCTTCCTTCTGCCTGTGGGTGACTCTACACTGAGTGACAAGCCAAATGGTTTCCTGTACAGTACACCAGGAAACCATTTACTATGCTGGGTGGTAACCCTATAACCAAATTATGGCACCTGGCGAATTAGTGAGTAATTAAGGCGCTCCAATTGGACTGGGCAGGTGCAGGTTTATATCCAAGGGATGGTTGAGGTTTATTGCTCACATAATGTCACTCAAGGATGAGCGAGGCTGGTCACTCTCATCTTAAATGTCAGGACCAACTTACCTAGCCCCGGGCTCCAACACTCCTCATGGGGAAACATAGGATTGGATGATGGAAGGATGGACTTAACTAAAAGAATGTGAAATTTGATGACTAAGTGTTATATTCACAAGAACAGATATCGATGGTTATGAGTGGTCTTGTGAGAATTTTGTAATCACAGACAAAATACACTGGTAACACTGGTTCACAAAGAGGGAGAAATATGAGAGAAAGGGGTTGTCTGGTTCATGATCGTGGATAGCAGAATCAGCAAAAACATTGCTGATCCAGTCCCTCCAGTCTTTTTTAGGGGTTATTATTCAGATATTAGGCAAAAAAGTGAATGCAAACTTGTAAGTCCTGAACTAATTAACATTTATTTCTATTTACTGCTGTATTGATTACTGAGGGGTTTTGTCACTCCGGTAGTTTGATGGACCAATTAACCATGATCAAGGAGGTTTGACCGTACCGGAATAGACCGGTGTTTACACATGACATCACCACTAAAACCTGCACCTTTCTTGGAAGCCATAGCTTGAGTTAAATGTAAGTAATAAAATAAGATAAGAATCAGACAAAATACAGGGATCACCACCAAGCCATGCAGTGTAAATGGTCCAAGGGATCATGCACTACACTCAACAATATCTGCGGCAGCCTGGTAAATTAGTCTGGTGAGCACAGGAATTTCAAGTGCCCTCTCATAATTTTGGTCAGATTAAAAGAGAAGCTGGACCATCTGATTCCAGAAAACTGGTGCATGTGTGTGTGTATTTACCTAGTTGTGATATACAGGCAATGAGCTATGCTCATGGGGTCTTAGGCTGTTTCTCAATAAATCAAATTTTGCTTTGAGCTCGTTAAGTTTTTAGAGTGGACGATCCTTTGTCCAGGCTATTCCACAGGTCTATGCATCTATAAGGAAAAATTTATTCCTTGATATCCTTCAAGCCGCTTGGCTTCTTCAGTTTCATTCCATGTCCTCATATTACTCTCCTATCCCATAAAAACAGATCTTCTCTGTCAATTTTATCGACTCCCATAATGGCCCTGAACACTGCAATCATGTCGCCCCTCTCTCTTTCTCCTTTCCTCTAAGGAAGGCAGATCCACCTTTTCCAGCTTCTCTCTGTATGACAGATCTGCCAGGCTAGGGACCATCTTGGTTGCTGTTCTTTGTATGCTTTCGATCTTGTTTATATCTTTTTGTGTGGGGACCACAATACTGCTGCATATTCTAACCTGGGGCGAATCATGGCTACTATCAATTTTTTCATCATCTCCTCATCCATGTAATGAAATGCTATTCTTAAGTTAGTCAAGAGTTTATACATCTCTCTAACTGTCTTGCTAATGTGTTTTTCAGGTGACAAACTATCTTGGACCAACAATCCCAAATCTTTCTCTTCTCTTGCTTTTGTGACTGGTTCATTACCTATCAAATAATTCATTTTTCATCTAAATTACCATCCATCCATCCATCATCCAATCCTACATTGCACCATGAGAAGCATAGGGGCCTGGGGCCAGGCAAGTTGGTCCTGACATTTAAGATGACAGAGACCAGCCTCACTCATCCCTGAGTGGCATTACTTGAGCAATAAACCCCAACAACCCCTTGGATATAAACCTTCACCGTCTCAATCCAATTGGAATGCTGTAATTACCCACTAAACCACCAGGTGCCAAAATTTGGTTATAGGGTTAATACCCAGTGTAGTAAATGGTTTCCTGGTGTACAGGCAACCATTTGGCTTGTCACCCAGTGTAGAGTCACCCACAGGCAGACAGAAGAGGAAAGAATGAAGGAAAGAAAAACAGAAGAGGGAGCAAAAAGTCACCCGGACGCAGGACGAGGAAAGAATGAAGGAAAGGAAAACAGAAGAGGATGAAAAGAAGAAGGATGGAGGAGAGGAAAGAGCAGACACCTGAGAGCAGCACTACATCGAGTGAGTGGATGGTGAATGCCCCCACCTACCACATCTAAATTACTCTCACACAAAAAGTGATCTGCACCCAAACTAAAAAACTTCTAATTCAGATTACTTTACTGGCTGTCATGCAACTGAACATATGAAATCAGACCTAAATTAGGCTGTACATCACTTATAAAACTGCATTACAGCCTACTACATTTATTTGGGGGGGGAAAAAAAAAAAATACTTTCATTAGTTTAACAAGTATGATAGTCTATTTTAGAAGTAAACACAATCTTGCTGTATGTTTTTTCATATGTTTTACATTTGGCACTTGGAATGCTCCTCCTATTAAGTTCACTGTATTTTCAGTGGGACGTTTGGTATCATACACATACTACTTCATTCTAACATAGTTAAGTTTTAATGGTTATGTATAATAACACAGATAATTCAGTACTCAATAAAAAACAGATCCTGTTCAACACTCCAAATTAGGAGTATTTTCATTCTTTGATCTCATGTGGTGGGTCTTGGGGTTGTTGGACACCAAAGGGGCTAGATATTCTGTCTCAATTACCATCATCTTGATCACTTTTTCCACTGGAAGAGATGCTAACCAAGTAAAGAGTAACACTATAAGGGGCTCCATATCTCTGTACTTTACTAGAATACAAAAATTTTCTCCTAAAATTATTGTCAAGATGTTAAAACGCAAAGAGTGGAGAAAGAAATAAAACGCACAGAGACAAGAAAGCATTTGGGATGGGAGGAGATTCAGAATTCCAAACCCTTTAGTACATTCCACATTGTACTCACAAATTGTTTGTATTTAGTGGAATATAGTAATGGGTATACAGTCCTGAATCTCCTCCCACCCCAAACGTTCTCTCCTTTCTAAGATCTTTTATAAAGTTTCTGCACATTTTTCATCCCTACATCTTAATTTTAGATATTATAATTTGTCTTCTAACATATGATCTTTTTATGGAAACTAGCTACCAAATGCACACTATATACTGATAGCACAAACCCATTCCGGCTACACCCCTTAGATGCCAATCCCCACCCCCGACCTACCTGTTTTCCCCTTCGGAACTGTTTCATCGTAAATAATTTTCCCCAATCTACCTACCCCCCTTGAACCTATTTTGCCTCCTTGAACCTATTTTTCCACGTGGACTGATTTCCCTCCAATAACATATTTCTCCATGGGCCAATTTTTCATAATTGCCCTAAGTTTCCATTGGACCTATTTTTTTCCCCAAGGCCCTACTTTCCACCAGGGACCTTCCCTCCCTCCACTGACCTGGTGTGGAATGAGGCAACACTTAAGTACTGTATATGAGAAGGCCTCCAAGTGCTAGAGAAAGTTTTAAGCTGGTAACACGTATACTGTATTTCAAATGCTCCTCAAAATATGTACGAAAGTTGTTACTAAGCATTGTGGTGTCCAACACACATGTATTACTTTCCATCCTAGAGTTATGACTGATGAAGAAATAAAGAAAAAAGAAGCAGACCCAAACTGATGCTTTTACGGCCCGAGTTTGCGCTTTCTACAAAGGTTAATTGGATTTTGCAATGTAGGTTTTCACTTAAATAACGAAGATTTTTTTGCCTGTGTGCAATAAAGCTGGGCTTTGCAAGCCTTGTTGTCCACAAACTCCAATACCTTACATACCAGACAGCATTAGAACCTGGGCCTTTCCTACAGAGTAGGCACTCCTGCCCTTACTGATAGAGATGGGCCAGGACCTTCGTTGCAAAAAACCTTGAAATTCTTAATAAACAAGAGAGAAGGAAGAATACCAGAGACTCTTCACTTTCAATTAAAATTCAAGAGGTAATAGTTTTGACCTGAATCTTCCATCCCCATGTCAATCCTGGAAACTACATTAGTTCTGACAACAGAAAAATAATTATGAATTATTCTTCAATTGTTCGTTCCATGCTATTTACACAAAAAGCTTTTGTATTACCAGTACACTGTGGTGTTTCATATCTTATTAAAATTATTAACAAGAACTACATTCAGTTACATAAAAATATTTTCATACTTGCTGATGACAATTTTCAACAAACCCAAGACAAAGCACATGTTCATTATATACGATCAAGCTACTTGTATGTCTCATCCCTCTCACTGCTAGAAGCACTCTGCCAATTGAGGGCAGAATGGTTTGTCACAAACTGGTGCACATCGTTCCCGTGCTTCCAATGCATCAAAAAGGAGTGGTTTCTTGCAGAATGTACATTCCTGAAAGGAAAAAAAGTAATCAGCAACAATGAATCGTTTAATTTTTAATGGCTCCCACATGCTTGCATGCATCTGCTGTGTCACCTAATGGAGGCTCTCCATGATATTCAATCTCTGGCAGCTTCCCTATTCAGTCCCTTATCCCTGAGGTCATGCTTGACTTCATCCCAGTTTTTTTTCGGTCAACCTCACGCAAACCTAGCCCCAACATTAACAATTCTCACTTTCTGCACCCAATTGTCATCCTCCATCCTCTCCACATGCCCAAACTATCTCATCTTATTTTTATGAAAAAATAAAAAGGCTAATTGAGATAATTTTCCAGTGTACAACACTGTTCACAAGCCACATTATACTGTCACACTGTCTCCCTATACCTTGCCATGGGAAGGACTCTAGTCTGACCCTGCTGAGGCTGTCTACTACATGGAGGCATCGGATCCCTGCATGGTACATGTGCTGAACCGTAAGTGCAGGAAGTCTCCACAGAAGCAGTTGTTTACCTGTTGTTGACAAATAAGGTTGGCCACGCCAGGGTTAGGCAATAACAACTGTTTCCATTGATTTCCATCCTTCATAATCAATCATTCTTGCACTTTTGCTAGTATATATATATATATATATATATATAGACAGATAGATAGATAAATAGATATGGATATAGATAGCCAGCTTCAGGATAAATATCCGGTATATAGGAAAGAAAAGGGAACTGAGCTTCGTTCTGCTGATTTGGAGAAGGCCTTTGACCGAGTCCCTAGAGAGGTGATGAAGTGGGCAATGAGAAAGTCTGACACTGAAGAGTGGATGGCTAGGGTCGATATGATCATGTATGTGGGTGCTCACTCCTAGGTAAGGGTGAATGGAGATTTGAGTGATGAGTTTTCCGTGATGTTGGTGTGCATCAGGGGTCAGTCCTGAGCCCTTTGTTGTTTATCATGGTACTTGAAGCCCTCTCACATGACTTCAGAAACGAAATCCCGCGGGAGATGTGGTATGCTGATGATCTGGTGTTGATTGCAGAAAAATGAAAGGGAGGCAGAGGAGAGACTTAGGAAGTGGAGAGATGGTATGGGGCACAAGAGCTTAACAGTACATGCAGATAAAACTAAAGTGATGGTATCTAGGGTTGAGGACAGCATTGTCAAAGAAAAGGAGGAGTGACCATGTGCAATTTGTCACAAGGGCGTGGGAAGTAAGTTCATCATGCAGTGTTTGTGATAAGTGGGTGCATAAGAGATGTAGTGGCATTAGGGGCAGACTGCGGGATAATGCTGATTTCATGTGTACAGTGTGTCAGGGAGAGCAGGTGGAGATTGCCAGGCATGAAAGGATTGAATTTGCTGTGAGTCTCCTGAGTGTGAGGAAGAGTTTTTTTTTTAAATTTGGGAGACATGTTATGTGCTGGAGATGGGGCAGGAACTAGCTCTGTGGCTAAAGTAAGGAGTGGTTGGAAGAAGTTCAGGGAGCTGTTGCCTCTCCTGACATTGAAAGGGCTCTTCCTCCATGCTAAGGGATCTTGGTATGCAGCATGTGTTACGAGTGTAATGCTGTATGGTAGTGAGTCCTGGGCAGTAAAGGAAGAGGATATTTGCAGGCTCAAACATACAGAAATGGCAATAATTAGATGGATGTGCAGTGTGTCCTTGAGCGCAAGGCCTGGGGGGGCTAGGTTTATGATGGAAAAGTTGAGATGTAGGATGGGACTAGTGTATTGGTGTTGTGATGAAGAGAAGTAGACTGAGAAGGTTCAGGCATGTGGAGAGGATGCGGGATGATAATTGGGTGCAGAAAGTGAGAAGTGTTAATGCTGGGAGTAGGGCAGCAAAAGGTAAACCGAAGAAGACCTGGGACAAGGTCACTGAGTGTGACCTCAGGGTTAAGGGACTAAACAGAGAAGCTGCCTGAGATCATGAAGCATGGAAAGCCACCGTCAGGCGATGAAGGCTGATGCATGCAAGCATGTCAGAGCCTTCAAAAATGAAAATGAATTCTTTTCTCCCATTCATATCTACACAGAAAATTACCTATGCTGTTTAGGAGTCGGAGATGATAATAAATAATACCTCGGTACAATTTTTTGTGTGCAGTGGAAGTTCTTGCTCCTTCCAAACAGTAAGGAGATCTGCTACAAACAGGTCCATCATGGGTGGAGTGTGCTGGGGTGTTGGGGCAATGCGAAGCTTCTCCTGACCCCGAGGTACTGTTGGGTAGTTGATGGCTTGGACATAGTGGCCATAGTGACGCAGCAGCTCATCAGACACTTTGGTGCATAGCAGAGGATCACCAACCTGTACACACATCAAATACCATGTATTAATTTCATCATCAACATTTCCCTAACTTTTATTCCCTGAAGTTAAGGCGGAGGACGGTCTAGAAAACAGGGAAAGAGAAAGAATGACAGAGGGAGAACTATCATCATGCTCAGTGAAATGGGCCAGACATTCATTCACACACCATTCAAGCTCTTGAGATCCTGGTTACCTCACGTACAACCAAATTTGATATTATAAATTCCCAAATAAACACAGCAATTTCTCTGAACCAGGACCTTTCTAAAATTAATCAATGGGGAGAAAAAAATCTAGTCTCTCTCTCTCTCCGTCTTTGTGTAGCGCCATTCGTAAGTTTGAGTAGGGGTGGAGTAGTTAGCGGTGATGCACGGCCAACACAGCCCGAGTTGTGGCTCGCAACGCCACACTACCCAGCCTGAGCTGTGGCTTGCAATCCATGGGTTAATCTTCATTTTTCTGTCTTTGCCTATTACGGTTTACAACATTCTTGGGATTTTTGTGCTTTAAATTAAAGTCTTGTCTGATCTAAATGTTTTCCCCATAAGAGTTATTATCTGTTTTGTAGAGAAGTGCTGTCTGATCTAATTACTGTACTGGACGCGAGGCCATTGTATATTATAAATAAACAGTAAACTAGCTAAGCATTCTGTCGATTAAATATGCAAACCCATGGAGCATGGAATGACTGCATTATACCAAACATTTCAGTAGGTTGTAAACGTAAGTCAGCTCAACACCCATTCGCAAATGCAAGGCAGCAGTGAAAGATACTGTATGTATATTTGTGTATCTAAAAATAAATAAATAAATAAAATAATAATATCCATCCATTCCATTCGTTAGCCAAACCTATGCTGCCCCACAAGGAGCATAGGTGTCCTGGGCTAGGCTAGTTGGTCCTGACATTTAAGATGAGAGTGGCCTGCCTCACTCATCCCTGAGTGGCATTACACGATCAATAAACCCCAACCACCCCTTGGATATAAATCTTCACAGGCTCAATCCTACTGAAGCGCCTTAATTACCCACTCAACCACTTGGCGCCATAATTTGGTTATATGGTTACCGCCCAGTGTAGTAAATGGTTTCCTGGTGTACAGGAAACCATTTGGCTTATCACTCAGTTCAGAGTCACCCAAAGGCAGAAGGAAGAGGAAAGAATGATGGAAAGGAAGACAGAAGAGGAAGTGTCAAGCCATCCGCTGGCAGATGGAAGAGGAAAGAATGAAAAACAGAAGTGGAAGGGAGGAAGGAAAGAGTAGACATCCAAAGCAGCACTACATCATGTGAGTGGATGGTGAGTGCCCCCACCTACCACACAACAGTAATAATAATAATAATAATAATAATAATAATAATAATAATGAATAATAATAATAATAATGAATAATAATAATAATAATAATTAATAATAATAATAACAATACATATAAAATAAATAAATGCAAAATCATGTTCCCTCACAACTTATTGGTGGTGGATGTTAAATAAGTATACAGCTGCAAAGTCTTTCAGAATATAAGTGAGTACACAGAACATGAGGAAAGAGGCAAGAAAACTACTTCATGGAGAATAGTGGGTATTATAGAGATAATATTTAAACTTGAGTTATGAAATAAATAGTAACAACTGTTTTAAAAACACTGGAATATTGGATTAGCCCATATTAGTCATGTTAAATGTATTGTGCAGTATACCTAAACTATAAGAATAAGACAAGGATAGCAGGTATATGTTCCCTTCTAAAGTATGAACTTTTCAAAAGTTCAGATAATCCATGGCCACAAGGACTTCAAATTTTGAAGGCTGCCCTGTATTACAGTGTAAAGGATGTGAAAATATACACAGTGTCAGCCTTGGGGAATGTGAGTAATGAGGACATCCAACATAGGTGGTGCATGTTACTCCTGCAACACCACAGTCCTCGTGACACTAATCACTGATACAATCAGGGTAGCAGCAGAGACAGAAGAAAGGGTTGAACGAAATCACAAGGGATTAAATCATTTGACAACTTTACAGTAATCAAGAGATGTGACAATGAAATATAGGTGTAGGAGAAGGATGAATGCCTCACACCAATTGTAAACATGGAAACGGAAGTTACAGTATCAGAGAGGATAGCAGAGGGACTGACAGAGCAACAACTTAGCAGTGCTGGAGATGGCTGACCACTTCAATGAAGCAATACTAAATGAAATTCCCAACACTAAATGACTCAAAGCAGTTTATGCTGATACTGACCATGTAGTTGCAGAAGAGATCACTGCTGGTTAAGAAAATCAATGAGACACTGCAGTGCCTCATCACTGCTTTCATGATCTCACCTCCAGCCCTGCCATCTCTGTTCCTCCGTCCTGGCATGCCCACACTAACAGACCCAGCAAGACAAACCTCTGATCAATCCAGGAGGAGTGGTTTTGAAGGCTTCAAAGCCTAGCCTCAGCCCTGGAGGGGTTGGAGGCACTAGTCATTCCCCTTCCTCTGGCCCATAAGTCTCAGGTACCACCCTCCTCCCACAACAACCATCAAATAATCAACTACAGATTTAAGATGAGTTAAAATTCCACTTACTGGTCACTTCATTATATTATTGTTCCTTTGCTAGTCCTTATGTCTAATGATCAGTGTGTTTTTATGTATGTGTCTGCTCGGGGTACATTTTTCAAGAGGGCCAAAACGGTGACCTTGGGAAAATTTGGTGATTTCATCCCCCTCATTAAACAAATAACAATGGTCCTTAGGAAACAATTTCTGCAATTCAAGGTGCATGGAAGTTTTCAGAGATACTCTGTGAAAAATGAGGATATACTCTGCTCCTTGAGAACATTACAGTAAAACAAAGTCCCTGTGCTTAAGGCGTTATTTTTCAAGCACATCAGGAGGTCAATATTAATAGTCTGTTCAAATATTCTAATCATAATCATTACTCACATGGACTGGCAAGATATGTGAGGGACAGTGTTCAACTGGTAGTCCATTTTTTATGAGTGCATCCCTGAGGTATCGTACATTCTTCTGATGCAGTGCCCTTAGTGCCCTGCCTTCAGGACTGCTCAAGGTATTGACAGCAGCGAGAGCACCTGACACCACAGTAGGAGGCAATGAGGTGGTGAAAATGAACCCAGCTGCATAACTTCGGATCATATCCACCAAAGCTCCATTCCCAGCAATGTAACCTCCAATATTACCAAATGCTTTCCCTGAAACAAAGTTTCAATAAATCATTCAGTTTTAAAATGTAAAGTACACTATCCAAGTGTTATTAGGCTGTCAGAATAATGTCCATCATTAAACAAATAACAGCATATAGTTTGGTAGAAAAAATAATAAAGTGAAATAGATTCCACACACACACACACACACACACACACACACACACACACACACACACACACACACACACACACACACACAAGAAGACCGGAATGGAGGGAGTATTAAACTGAACCAAACAAGAGTTGCAGGTGTAGAAAAAATGGCTAAGAGTAGTGCCCAGGAATTTAAAAAGGAATAGTCAGCAATTAGAGAGTTGCAGAAACGAACACTACAACAAGAGAAAGAGATTAAGGAATAGAAAAACGAGGTGGAGAGCATCTGTTCATGTCCTGCAGAGCAAGAGAAAGATGTATCAAAATTAAAATGAGTAATGATTCGGAATCAAATGAAACAGAACAGCTTAAAATAGCAAATAAGAGGTTGGAAGAAGAAAGGGATACGATGAAAAGTAATCTCGAAAAGTATGAATCAAAAACAAAGATGCAAGATGAACATATCAAGGAAATCAAGGATGAGCATAAGGGGTGGAAGAAAATGCAGGAAAGGAAAATAAATCTAAAGGAGATAACAGAACAAAAAATAAAGAAAACCAGGAAAAGGTAGAGAAGGAAATGGATAGGGTACTATGGTGGTACCACTCTAAACTGGCGGTTTGGGTGGGGCACGAACTTCTGTACAGTGTTGCCATGTGTTCCACACCCGCAATGTGAACGGCTCTGATATATGTAAAAAGCATCACAATAAGATAAACACAAGAATCTATTGGTAACGTGTGTATTTTAATATATGAAAGAACAGTAAACTTATTATGCGTAAAATATTTATACGGCAATACAGAAACGTGGCATAAATATTTTACAGTGTTACTTAAAAAAAGTAGTCACTTTTATTGGCTGTTACCGTATTTCTGGGGTGGGTAATAATGTCACAATTATGATTATAAGATAATGTGCAGGAATTTAAGTAAAAATATGCCAATTTCTTAGTAAAAAAAATAATACATTAAACCCTCATGAGCAGCAACACTCACACACACCCAGTCCGACCTGGGGGCCTGTTTGGGACACCTCTTAAAAAAAAAACGCGCCAAGACTTTTACCTCCTGCGTGGTGTGGAAATAATATGTACTGTACATTATAAAGTAAAAGAAAATAACCAAAATGTATCCTAAAATACCACAGATGAGAGAGAGAGAGAGAGAGGGGGGGGGGAAGGCAGACCAGGGGCAGTGTTGAGTGCAGCTAAGTGAGAGATGGAGGAAGGGAGGGAAGGAGGGAGAGAGTGATTGAATGAAAACAAATCATGGCGCCACAACAGCGAGGTCATCTGGCGCCATATGTAAAACAATAATATTTTTTAATATAATTAGATATAATAAAAACAAATAAAGAAATGAAAGCACAAGTTTATAAGTCACTCATAAAAGAAACAAAATTCCCAAGGGTGAAGCACATCTCCCCCCAGGAGAGAGAGAGAGAGAGAGAGAGAAGGCAGGCCAGGGGCAGTGTTGAGTACACTGTCAAGCCGAGGGAAAGATGAAGGAGGGTGAGAATGATTGAATGAAAACAAATCAAGGTGCAGCAACACCGAGGTCATCTGGCGCCATATGTAAAACAATAATATAATAAAAAACATAATAAAGACATGAAAGCACAAGTTTATAAGACACACAAAAGAAACAAAATTCCCTAGGGTGATGCACATCTCCCCCCAAGAGAGAGAGAGAGAGAGAGAGAGAGAGAGAGGCACTGTGGGTATGGAAATCGTGGCACACTGCACAGAGGTTCGTGCCCCACTCAAACCGCCAGTTTAGAGTGATACCACCATAAGAAGTAAAGAATCACTTGTCTTATATATGTGTATGTATGAATATAAATATATATATATATATATATATATATATATATATATATATATATATATATATATATATATATAAAATCATAATATAAGTAGAAAGGGCACTATGCAAAACACATGCCTTAAACGTCCCAAATATGGCATTTTTAAACACTGCACAACACTCGTACCCATAACATGGGACACCAATCTCCCTGACATCCATCTCTTCCCCTCCACCACACTCGTGTTCCATATAGCTGCCTGCTGGCTAGCTTTCAATGTTTTTAGGGTAGACTTTCAAAATGAAGAGGTCAGATATACCCTTCATTAACCCATTTCTTTCTCAAGTTGAATATAATCATCTAAAGGTCACCAGCATAAATAATACAGATGGGAAAGATCAATACAGCAGACCTTCACTACACTGTACTAATTGGGATAAGCCAGGTTTGATACAGGTGAAAGTTTGCTAAATGGGGGTCTCACCAATCAGGTGGAAATTCAAGCACACATCTGAGAATACATGAGTACAATATCATACTCGAGCACTAAAAATGAATTACTGTATATCCATTTTACACTAACTTGGTCCAATATTTCCCCCTTTTACAGCTTATTTCACATTCTTGTCATAATACTTTTATTACAACTATTTTTACAACCCAGCAATTATGAAGAGGCAAGGGCAATTTCTGGCCCGGTTTAAGGAAAAATGGTTTACAGAGGTCATATAATAAGCCCCATTGTTCGGTACAGTAGAAAAGTAGTTCCGTTGGTTCAGGGACGTTCGGAAGGGCCGTGTGATGCGCCCTACTTGACAACCGTTGTTCAGTACAGCTGATGAAAGTTCAGTGGGCTCAGAGGCATTAGTTAAATCCAACATCTATTCCACTGAGGTTCGTCATAGTGAAAGTCTACTGTATTTACAATGTAAAAGTAACGCATCAGCTGATCATTAATTCTGACACTCTTCTTCTATACCGCTACTTTACCTAAGGACTATTACACCACCTATTTCATTTATTTAATCCTTTCAAAATTAGAGGTTAAATAAAGTAAAAAACACAATATCAGAGAAATTGTTTCCTCCAGTGAATTAAATGGAAAAGTGTACAGTATGCAGCACTGACTTTAGCTGAGAAATAAGAAGAAGCACATAAATATAAAAGTTCATGCCTAAACAGCTGAGTCATGACTTCAGGGACTTAATAGTAAGTGAATATGAGTGTGGTTGATTAAAATGGGCATACATTTCAGTTCTCCCCCATTCAGGGTTTTTTCTTGTTCACTGGACCCTACCTCACCCCGTTTTTAGGTAAGAAAAGTGAGAATAATGATGATTATTAGACTTGGTACAGTATTCATTAAAATGGATGGTCTATTGTAGGCATATACCAAGAATAAAAAGCTGTGAGTTACTCAGAGGATGACTGCATGTTATGGTACAAATAGAATCCATAAACTTCAAATCATGGGTGTCATACAGTTATACAAATGAAATATATTCTGCCATTTCCGAAGAAAATGTGCCTCGTATTCTTTCCATTTACAACTTGGAGCCTACGCGTGATGGCGCTCTGCTCCCTAGAAGCAGCAGCTCCAGCGTCCACCCAGGAGTTAAAGCACCTCATATATCGCTGCACCTTGCTAGGGGAAGGACCCTGGTCCAACCCTGATGAGGGACTGTCTACCCATAAGGGGGACCCAGACCCCTGCATATTTACTGTATATACTGTACTGTACCTACAGGATGGCCCCATGGAAGATGTTGCATGCCCAGGGTCACTGGGTCTGCTCAGCTAGACAGACTGGTGTTAAGCAAGAACAAAACACAAACTATATTTATGAAAACAAAAAAGTTCCTCTGTGCTTTACCTATTTCTCTGCTAAATGCAACTGCTGACACTGGTTGTCTCTTCTATTCAACTCTTTGAGATTCCAATGACACTTTTTGGCATAATTTCAAATCCAACCTCAGAGAGTCCGATGATGAAAGTATTCATCATTTCACGAAAATTTTGTAAACTGTTCAACATAAATTGTGTTTACACATCATAACAGAGACTTGGATATGATGTTGCAGAATGCTTGCTCTGTGCATTTTGCATAGTTTAAACCAGATTCCTATATCTTTATTAGTTTTTCTTTTCTTTCTTTCTTTCTTTCTCTCTCCCTCTTTTCTTTTTTTTACCGCAAGGTATGAATTTTTTAGCTTTTGCCTAACTTCAACTTATAATTTTGACTTTTTATTTTCTTTGTTTTCCTTTTTTGAACATACTACAATAAAGTACAACTTTTCAGCTTCAAAATAACACCACAACCATCATCCTATCGTAAACAGTGTATTTACACGGACCGATCAAAGAAAAAGATAGTGGAGAATATGGGGCCGAGAATCATAAAGAATTGTGCATCATTTTCCTTTTGCTTTACTGTGCAATAAAATGCAGATATAATCATAATCTATATATTATTGTAGAGGTAAATTATCACAGTTTTGCATGGTTTAAACCAGATTTATATATATCTTTATTTTTTTTGCTGAACATTATTCTACAGCAAGGTATAAAATTTTTGGTTTTCACCCAACTTCAACTCGTCATTTTGACTTTTTATTTTCTTTCTTTTCCTTTCTTTAAATATATAGTGCTAAGAAAAAATATAATTATTCAGCTTTAAATTGACACCAAAACCAACATTCTATCATGAAAAGTGTACAGTATTTACACAGAGCGATCAATGAAAAATATCGCGGCGTGAAGATGTGGATCAGCACTTGAATGGCTGACTCTAGCACAGACATAATCTGCCAGGCCCAGAGACCTGACAGGACTAATAAATGTATTACACTGGTAATTTTCCAAGCATGATTGTCTTACGAACCTCAAGCAAACTGCACATCACATCACTACCCATTAGTTCTTTCAATACAATGATAAAGTCTGTTTCATTTTTACTACCACAAATGATTATATTCCGCTTAGGAAATTTTTCAAACTGAACGTATTAGACCAAATTTAATTAACCAGTTAACTGTGAGAGGTCTTCACTGAGCTGAATAAAACAATCTGAAGATAACAAGAATAACAAACTAATGGTGCCATTAAACTGTACTAGCGGGGACAACCTCTGATTATGTCACTTATATACTGTGTTACCACATGACAACAAAAGCAGTCTTTCCTCCTCCAACACTCTTTAAGGCATAAACATCATTCCAGCTAAACTTTTTAATATTGACAAATTACAGTCAGGCTTCAATATACAAGTGTTCACTATCCGATAAACTGCTAGATTGACTGACTAACGTTATACCCAGTTTCGCAAAAATGCTATCTCAATTTGCTAAAACAATTGTCATGGCCCCGTACGACATGCCTGTGATTTCCCCCAAGTTCTACTGTACTAATACTCTATCTACAGCCAGATGCCATAATCCCATAAGGGGTGGCCATCTGACTTTGAGTTAGTTTTATGGGAAAGGGCACTAATCCTCTGTCAACCTGCTTGCTGAAGCACAGGGAACATGTATGGGTTGGTTATATGGTTACCACCCAGTGTTGTAAATGGTTTCCTGGCAAATGGGAAACCATTTGGCTTGTCACTCAATGTACAGCCATTTAAAAAGGAAAGAAAAGTAATAAAAGTGACAGGAAAGATGGGAGAAATACGAGGAGAGAGGGCAGACACAGAAAAAGAGTGAAAAAGGTGAAGGAAGAAGTAGGCAGCACTACATCATGTGAGTGGATGATGGTCACCACCACCTACCACAAAGTTAATACACGTAAATACAGGACCTAAGGCAACGAGCTGTTAATTTTCAACAAAAAAATACTTCTCCAATACAATGCAATACTGTACCTAAACTACCAGTCATCTTGTTAATGTTTTTATCTTCCTATGCCTTACCAAGTGTTCCTGATACAACATCAATCTTGTCCTGGAGTCCATCCCTGTCAGCGATGCCACCCCCATTCTCTCCATATAATCCAACTGCATGTACCTCATCCACATATGTTATGGCACCATACTTGTGGGCAACCTAAGAGATAATACTGTATTGTCATCAACATCATTTATCACTAAGAAATGGTGTGGGTACAATCAAGGAAAAGGATACAAAAAGCAAAAAATAGAGAATTATCAGTGTGGCCCAGTAATATGGGATATGCTGTTATTCATTTATCACTCATACTTTATTGACTGAACAAAAAGCATGAGTCTTCCATACTACAGCCTATGCTTAGTTTGCTTAAATCACTCCTAAATGCTTGTGGGATAGAGACTATCCTACTGATTACCAAACTGTGCAACTCTTATCATATACAGTAATCCCCGTACTATCTGGATGCCCACTTTCCGGACATCCCCACTTACTGGATATTTTGGACCCGGGATCCAATATTCCCAAAATGGGCCAAAAACCGCAAAATATTTTTTAAAAATCTGACTTTCCCCGTCCGTAATTTGAACTTGGCGTGCATGGCGTGGGCCAGCTGTGTTTTGGTGCGTTGTTCTGCCGCCGTCCGCTAGAGCGCCCCTGCATCCTCCCCACTTACCGCCCTTCTCTCGTTGTGTGTGCACGCTCGCCGTCATGGCCGCCCACGTGCTCGTTTTTGTGGTGGTGCCTTACCTGCTGCAAGCTCTCCTGCTGCTCTCGTGCCTCTTATAAGTGTGTGTGATGATGGCACCGCTGCCTGAGAAGAGGAAGAGAGTGGTTTTGACTCTGGAGAAGAAGAGGGAGATATTGGACAAGGTGGACGCGGGATGGTCTTCCTCACGCATCCTTCGTGAATTCAACCTGGTCCGATCTACTTTGTTTGATATCAAGAGATCCCGAGACAAACTCATGCAGTACACAGCTGACTTCTCATCGAAAAGCAAATGCAACGTGAAGAGGAAGATGATGTTTACTCCCAAGTATGCTGAAGTCGACTGCTCCACGTTGATTTGGTATCAACAGCAACGTGCTGCTGGTGTGCTGGTGCGTGGCAAGGAGCTGAAGGCTGCTGCTGAGAAGTTCGCAAGGCTTCACAACGCCCCAGACTTCAAGGCATCCAAGGGTTGGCTCTTCGCGTTCAAGTTACGACATGGCCTTACCAACTGTAAGTCTCATGGCGAAGCTTTGGACGCCAACGAGGATGGAGTAGAGGAGTTTCGGCACAACGTGAAGCGCTTAATCGACAGGGAGGGCCTCACTATCGGTAAAGTCTACAACGCTGATGAAACTGGTTTATTCTATCACTCTTTGCCTACGAACACTCTAGCAGAGGAGACGGAGAAGCATGTACCCGGCCGCAAGCTCTCCAAGCAACGGATATCTGCTTTGTGTTTTGCCAACGCTAACAGCATACACCGACTTAAGCCCATTATTCTTGGCCATGCAAAGCAGCCTCGGTGTCTTCGTGGGGCGATGGATGTCCTTCCTGTCGTCTGGTACCATTCCTTGAAGGCATGCTTCACTGCCCACATCTTCAAAGACTGGTTCCACCGCCCTGAGATATGAGTTCAACTAGCTCGCTCAACTATGATGTGGCCATCATACTTCTGTACTTCTTTACCAGCACAAAATACAAGTTACAAACAATCCGCTATGCCCAAAATGCACACCCTCCCCACAAGATACCTCACTCCCCCAACACAGATAAATGTAAATAATCTTAACAAAATATCATTTGGCGTGCCTGGCTGAAGTGGTCAGATTCTTGCGGTCCCTTAGTTTCTGATCCACGTGCCTGAGACCACCAAAACAACTTGTGATGCCTTCCTATTTTTCAGCCTTACACAGGTCTCTTACTTTTTCCCACAGGCATATTCTATAGTACAATATTCCTCCTCTGCACACAAACTCGGTCTTGTTGTTGCTGTTCTCATTATTTTAGTCTCTTACCAATTCAATACAGGTTTCTCATTAAATTCTTGTACTTCATTCATGTCAGCATTATCCCATACTCATCTCTTCCATTTTCTCGTATTCATTCCTACACTTTAGCACCTCTTTCCAAACCATTTTCCTATTTCCAAAGAAATTTAATATTCTTCCAAACTTCTTGAATTTTCTTGCTAATTATTTATTAACAATCACTTTGCCATACCCCCTTATCATCAATGTATTTTCTCTCTCTCTCTCACTATCATCTAAACTCCTTTCCTGCATCTACCCAACCATTTCTTTTATGACAAAATCGCAGGGATATGATGACCTACAACAGACAGTTGTTATGTCATTTTAATTTCAAAAGAACTTCATTAATGTTTCTTGTTAATTATCTTTCAAGAGCAATCACATAATTCACTGGTTTACCTTAATACTGTAACAGTAAACATATCTCCAAATACTTCAAGAAAGAAAACTATTATACAACTAATAAAATCGTTCCAACTTACGTCACAAAGTTCACCGAGAGGACACACAGCCCCAGTCATAGAATGGACCGTCTCAAAGGCCACAATCTTGGGTATAGCAACATCCACACTTAACAATAACTCCTCCAAGTGTGCCGGATCATTGTGCTGGAAGATGTGCTTAGGGACTCCTGAGTTGCGGATCCCTTGAATCATGGAAGCATGGTTACCCTCATCCGAAAAGATGTGGCAGTCTGTGGGGAAAGTGATTGGAAACAATAAGAGACAGATGAGGATTCACAACTGAAGATAAATGGGCTGGGATGGGTAGAATGTCAAAAGCTTTCTACAGACTAACACCAAACTCATTCAATGTGGCTACAAATAAATATAACTCTAAACCTCATCATCACCAGCCCCTGCTGTTATTCCAAACATCCTGTCTCATGTACTCCTGCACTCCACCTACTAATCTTACTCTTCATCGTAGCTGAGACTGGATTGATTACCCAAACCAAAACTACCATATTTAGTCTACCGACAAGAACTAGACAGGGAGGCAAAGTATAACATTTTCAGGTATAGTAAGTCTTAGTGTTAAACCTTCTTTTATCCTTTTCAGTCCTATACATGCACCCCCTCTTCTTTCTGCTCCAGAGCTAGGAAAAGGTCAGATTACTGCAACTGCTCTCACCTGAATTTGCCTACAGGACTAGACAAATGCTAATATAACCATTTCAACAAACTACTGGAAATGACCTGAAAAAATGTCTGGAAAACTGATGTGTCAAATCATCAGACCCAGACCAAATTTTTCTTAATGAATCCAAGCTTTACTTTGTCTATCTTTCATTTCATTCTACTGTCTCTCCATTCATTAACTATCCATGCATTCCACAAGTCTGACCTTGAAAAAAGTGATCCACCAGTAGAAAGCTCTCCATAGTTACGGTATGGCATAATCAAGAATCAGTTTCATGCACTACAGAAATACCCTGTATTTACCAATCATCTGAGTCAAAGGTAATCAGTTCCCCACCTTTGAGTTGCATTATGAGAGCACTAAATTCATATTATCCCACAAATGCAAATCCTCATAGGCCATATCCAGCTGGAGCACCTAAACCCAGTTGGCCACCATGCACTACCTGGTTATATGGTTACCACCCAACAGAGTACATGGTGTCCCTGACTAAATGAAATAAGCTGCATCATATGAGCTGATGATGGGTGCCCCCACTTGCATAAACTACAAAACTAAATCTAAAAAACAGTATATAACTGAAGACGGTAACAAAATACTAACCTGGTAATGCCTTGGCTAAAGTATATAGTGTGGAGTCATTGGCAACATAGCATGAGGTGAACAAGAGAGCAGCATCCTTCTTGTGTATAGAGGCTAATTTAGCCTCCAGAGCTTCATGCAGGATTGTATTCCCGGAGATATTGCGTGTCCCACCAGCCCCAGCTCCATGGCGCTCTAAGGAAGCACGCACAGCAGCACGCACGTTCTCATGGCGTGACATTCCTACCATTACAAAAGAATGAGATTAGTAAGGCAACTGTTACACTTAAACAGCCAGCGAGGTCCTACAATCTGCAAGGATTAGATTCGCAGAATTATCTTGAATCAAATGTTCAATTTAGAATGCTAAAGATGATGGTAGTGTAATATGAGGTATTACCAGTAATCAGTGACAAAACAATTCTGGTGGAATGTGGGAGATGAGACAGCAGTAAAAGTGATAAAGAGAAAGAGGCTGGAGCAGATGCAAGAAGAGTTCAGAGATAAGAGGCTACATGGAGGGGGGGAGAAAAAAAAAAAAAAAAAAAAAAAAGGTCATCACCTTGCATGGCTGATGTTTTAACCTACAGTACCACACATGATGGCTCTACATATAATGGACAAATGAAGCCCAATATACAGGAGATACTGTGTTACCAGCAACCTCATCTGCAGCCTGACCCCTAAATTTTTTCCGATACTCTTGTATGGTCAAACATGCTTACTGATATGCTTTCCAAAAACGTATTCTAAGTATCTCCCAGTGATGAAGTTATAAGCAATATCCATAAAACCCCACCATGAAAGATCTCTCCCCAATATATATCAAATTATGTGGCAGCATAATATCATGTATATAACACACACACACACACACAAACACAATCTCTGAATGAAGGGTTTAAATAAGGAATGTGAGTTGCTAGGGTTGGACAATAAGAAATAAGCAGATCTTTCTAAGGTGTGGGGTAATAAAGTCTGCTATATTAAGAGGAAAATTAAAATCTGCTGATTAGATATAGTTCCAGAATGGATATGGTATGTGAATGGGGTGGTGCAAAAGGATGCTGTATATGACAGTGAGCTTTAAGAGAATGTATGGAAGTCAGATGATAATGTCTGTATAATCATGGTATGTGGCACTATGAAAATGCAAGATATAGAAGCTGTGGAAATAACTTAATGGATATATGCAGAAACTAATGGATGAAATTCGTGTGGATACACAGTTGGTGCAATGGAAGTCTGGACCCTCTAATTCGCACCATATATTTGGTACGGTCCAAGAAATATCGTAGGAAAATTCCTGTAGTTGGCAGATTTTTTTTCTGGTGGCTTCTTGCAACTTTACAGGCTTAACACCACATGCTGTGAGTTTATGAGCTCAGTGCCTGCCTGATTTTGGATGGGAAAGCACATCATATTTTCTTGTCCTGCCTGGCCTTTGTTAATTTCAAAGCTCTCGTTTTCACACCCTCCTTTGCCTTAGTGAATCATTGGAGATGGGTCCCAAGCCACTAACTGATGTAGAAAAAGCTACAACAAGTTACAGCAACAACAACAACCGCTACAGTTAAAACAACAGCCACATATAAAATAGCTGCAGCAAGAACAGCTACAACAAGTTACAGCAACTATAGCTACTGCAACAACAACAGCTACTACTACTATTATTGCATGGTACTAAATATGTTTTGCATGTGATGAAAAGCACAATACTGTACAATAAGTCCTCATTACAGTATATGATGCCTACTTTTATATTCCTTTTGTCATTAAACTCACAGTAAATTACAAAAACTTGCCTATTAAAGTTCCACTGCTACTTGTAATGCATACTGAACAATTTCCCAATTTACAGTACTACTTCGTATAAAAAAGCTGGTATTTTGGTACTTCTCTGACATACAACGAGGACTTAATATACATTCATTCCATTATCTGACATACAACAAGAACATTATATATTCATTCCATTATGTGACACAATAAGGACTTATTGCACATTCATTCCTTTATCTGACATACATCACCATCACCATCATCATCCGGACCTCCTTTCCCATCCTAGGGCACGGTGAGGAGTAGCAACGTCCAGACAGCCCAAGTCTGCCCAACCTAATGGGCAACGTTTTCATTCACTCATTATTCAAGCCCCCAGAATCCTGGCTCTATCTGATATGCCAGAAACATTCATCACATTCTGTAGCTTCACATAAACACATCTAATAGAGTCAATCTGAATGCTGTCACATTAAAATGGGCTGCCAAATCCCTGATCATGCACTTCTCATCACAACGTTCATCTAGCCAGCTAGAGCTCTTCTCAGTCTCCCAGCCTCACTGATTTCCATACCTCTCTTCCTCACACACTCATCCACCATATCCCTCCACCTTCTCCTTGGCCTAACTTGCCACCTCCCTCCTTCAGATTTGCTCAGATATACCCTTTTCACCACTCTATTACCGTATTATCCATTCTCTCCACATGACCATACCATCTCAGTACACTCTCTTCAATTCTGGTGTCCACAGACTTCCTCACTTCGCATCTTTCATGAACCACATTATTTCATACCCTATCCACTCTCTGTACTCCACATACATTCCTCGGCAGTCCCAACTTCACCGCTCTCACTCTTGACTTTTCATTTTCATGCCATTCCATGGTCTCACATCCATATGTTAAAATTGGCACTAACACTACTTCATGTAAGCCTTGCTCAGCTGCAACACTCAAGCCTCTGTTTCTTATCAAGGCCTTCATAGCAACAGCTACCTTCCTTCTTTGTGTTACTCTACTTTCCACTTCTTTTGCACATATTCCTCTCTTTTCTATCACTGTACCCAACTGACATACAACAAGGACTTATTGTACATTCATTCCATTATCTGTGATTTCATACCCAAGTAGTCATTGGAGCACCACACAGTGATCTCCTTCTCCCCCCAAGAGTACTCCTTGGCACGAGGGAACTGGTCAGCAATGCGTGCCACTTTCTTGAACACACGGTACGAGTGGTCAGCTTTCTTACGGGCAATTTGCTCTTGGAAGAACTCATTATAGGGGAATGCTGGCAATCCTGTAAATGGGATACATAGCATTAACTGTTATTAATAAAGAACAAGCACTTCTTAGAAAGTTATCTGTTGCATAAACATTTAAACACTAATAAAGCAATAACAAGACACTTATGATGCTATTACATCCTCAAAAAACATCACACACACACACACACACACACACACACACACACACACACACACACACAGCTTAATTGTAAGCTCACTGGAAGAGGGGAAAGTGCCAAAAGAATGGAAGAGGGCAAATGTGGTACCAATTTACAAGGGAGGAAACAGGGAAGAACCCCTGAATTACAGACCAGTGTCTCTAACCAGCATGGTCGCAAAATTGTGTGAGAGAGTCCTGAAAGACAGATGGATAAAATATCTGGAAGAGATGAATATTTTGGCTGAATGTCAGTTTGGATTCAGAAGTGGAAGGTCATGTGTTTCAAACTTGTTGAGCTTTTACTCAAGAGCGATTGATGTGGTACAGGAGAGAGATGGTTGGGTGGATTGTGTGTACTTAGACTTAGAGAAGGCCTTTGACAAGGTACCTCATAAGAGACTAATGTAGAAACTAGAATATATAGGAGGATTAAAGGGGAAACTTCTGGAATGGATGAGAGACTTTTTGAGAGACAGACAAATGAGGACAGTAATAAAGGAAAAGATGTCTGGAAGGAGAGAAGTAACAAGTGGAGTCCCTCAAGGCTCAGTGTTGGCGCCAGTAATGTTCCTGATTTACGTAAATGATAAGGTAGATGGAGTGAACAGTTATGCAAGTCTGTTTGCTGATGATGTAAAGATCTTGAGGAAGATAGAGGTTGAGGAGGATTGTAAAATACTGCAGGAGGATTTGGATAGGATACACAATTGGAGCCGGACGTGGGAAATGAAATTTAATGTAAAGAAATGTAAAATATTGGAAATGGGTAAAAGTACCAGGAGACCATCACTGAATTATTTTTTGGGTAATGAATTAATCACAAAAAGGAGAGAAGAGAAAGATTTGGGAGTGCTGGTCCAAGATAGTTTGTCACCAGAAAAGCACATTAACAAGATAGTTGGAGAGACTTATAAGCTCTTGACTAACATAAGAGTAGCATTTCATTATATGGATGAGGAAATGATGAAAAAATTGATAGTGGCCATGATCCGCCCCAGGTTAGAATATGCAGCGGTAGTGTGGTCCCCACACAAAAAGAAAGATATAAACAAGATTGAGAGAATACAAAGAACAGCAACCAAGATGGTCCCCAGTCTGACAGACCTGTCATACAGAGAGAGGCTGGAAAAACTGGATTTGCCTTCGTTAGAGGAAAGGAGAAAGAGGGGAGACATGATTGCGGTGTTCAGGACCATGGTGGGAGTAGATAAAACTGACAAAGAAGATCTGTTTGTATGGGATAAGAGAGCAACAAGAGGACATGGAATGAAATTGAAAAAGTCAAGCTGCTTGAAGGATATCAAGAAATATAGCTTTCCTTACAGAAGTATAGACTTATGGAATAGCCTGGACAAAGAGATCGTCCTGTCTAAAAACTTAAACGAGTTTAAAGTTAAATTCGACTTATTGAGAAACAGCGACGGAAACCCACGAGCATAGTACATTCCGTGTATATCACAATTAGGTATATTCTTAAATATTTGGAACGACTTAGACAAAGAGGTGGTGCATGAGAAAAACATTCATGTGTGTAAAGGTAGACTTGATAAATGTGGATATGGAGACAGGACAACACAAGCATTGCTCAATTCCTGTATACTACAAATAGGTAAATACAAATAGGTAAATACACACACACACTTACATACCCACACACCCACATATGCTATTTTAATTACTATCACATTATCTACTGGTATATTATGATTATCATTGGGAAAAAACAATAAATATTATCAGTTTCAGGCCTAAATACCATCAACAGGCCAGAAAAACTATACTGACTGAACAGTTTTATTTTCTAACTTTCAAAAACACCAGACATAACGTTGTTCAGTATTAAAAGAAATTATATGATACTTAGAAGCAATATAATTTCTCTAACCTACTGATGGTACTTGTGGCATCAAGTAGTTATTATAATTATTATAATAGTTATTTTTACAATTATTATTATTATTATTATTATTATTATTATTATTAATAGTAATATCATCATTATGATTACTGTTACATCAGCAGAAAAAATTTCTGAAAATTCATTTACATGCACAAAATGTCCTAAAAAAGCTGAGACCAAAATAGTTATACAATACTTCACACAAATATGAACCATCCCAAACTTTATGTTGGGAGGAAGACCAAAATTCAGTACACTGTACTGGTTACTTCATATCTGTTAACAGAATAAAAAAAATATCAATGGCAATCAAGGCTGACGACATGCAATCATATGAAAGTCTAGTATTTAAAAAAAAAAAAAAAAAAAAAAAAAAAAAATCTATGAACAGAATAACTCAACACAGATTTCAATTCTACACTACTGATGAAAGGTTCCAGCCACTACCAATGACAGGTTGACTAACTACAGCAGTATCATTATTACAGGTCCTCACTGTATCAACAACAGGGTATGCTGTGCTATGCAGTACTATATTTCTGATATCCTCTGTTTGAAGACAAGGCTCTGTGATAGTAGTTTAAGTATATTACCAATCTACTGAAATTATTTTAAACATATTAACTCATAAATTATTCACCTTAACATTTTAATCTGGTTCACAAAAAAACCTCTCCCTTCACCCACTGAGAAAGGACTGGACACTTAATCATTTCACTCTGGCCATATTGCCAGATAACTTTGCTTCAGTGAGGGAAGCACTCCAACCTCAAAGGAGTAGTCTGCAAAACTGAGGATTTACTGTCATACCATGCTATCAGGAAAATTTTTGATTTAAAATCTACTACATTAAGACATTCAGCATATCTGTTAGTGGCTCATACTGGAAGGAAACAAAATAAAACAGTCCATAAATGCATCCCCATATCATGAGACCATCAGAACAAATGTGAAGATAAGATCAGGTTATTTAAACCCTTGGCTGCGTATAGCATTCAGGAAACAGTGATCGATAAATTGTGTCGTACATTCCGGAAAAGCCGCATGATATACTGTAAACTTTTAAGTCATTTTTCGCACCTACATCATGCTTAAGATTGATATGTGGGTCGCGAATAGTTAGTGTCGAGTGTCAACTTTGTCTGACTAAAATGTTATCATGTTTGGTTAGGTATAAGTGGGTCAAAACATGTGATGAAAACAAAACACGATTTTTTTAACTGGACAGAGGAAACGTTTAGGGTCACCGCTGCCTGAGGATTAAGGTCTCCATATATTGTATCAAGCTTCCTTGCATGATATCATGTTATCTACTACTGGGCATATATAAACACATACTGCTGAAGAGTACACTCACAAGACCAGCCTTCATTAATTTAAAGAACATGAATTAGTCCGAATAAAGTTAAAAAAAAAAGAGTAAATTTTTATTAGCAGGACTGGAGCTATCTCTGGGGTTAGGGTGAGGAGTGTTTGGAAGAAGTTTAGGGAGTTGTTGCCTCTCCTGACATTGAGAGGGCTCTCCCTCTGTGCCAAGGGATCTTTGTCTGCAGCATGTGTTAGGAATGTAATGCTGTATGATAGTGAGACCTGGGCAGTAAAGGAAGAGGATATCTGCAAGCTCAAATGCATGGAAATGATGATGATTAGGTGGATGTTCAGTGCATCCCTGAGTGCAAGGCCTGGGGGAGCTATGTTTTACGATGGAAGAGGTAGGATGGGACTGGAGTGTATTTGTGCTGTGATGAGGAAAGGTAGACTGAGATGGTTTGGGCATGTAAGGAGGATGGGGGATAATAATTGGGTGCAGAAAGTGAGAAGTCTTAACGTTAGGGGTAGGGTTGTGAGAGGCAGACCAAAAAACACCTCAGATGAAGTCACTGGGCGTGACCTCAGGGAAAAGGGATTGAATAGGAAAGCTACCAGAGATCAAGCAGCATGGACAGCAGCCATTTGGTGACCAAGGCCGATGCATGCAAGCACATTGGAGCCTTTAAAAACTAATTATACTGTATATATATATATATATATATATATATATATATATATATATATATATATATATATATATATACACGGTACAGTACCAGGGGCAGGCTGCTACTGCTACCTGGTGCATCCCCGAGTAGAAGATAGGGGAAGGCCTTGTAGATATATGGGGTACCGTCTTGGACGGTGCGGACCATGGGACTCCCTACAGATATATTGGGCTCTACCGAATATACTGAATAAGGTGGCATAAAAAATCATATCGCATCAGAAACTATATGGCAAGGAGGTGAGATTATTTGCCACAATCCTCCAAACCAAACATGAATTCTATTGCAAATGATTTGACAGGAGTTCCTGTTGGATCATCATCTACTAAAGGTCCAACCGCACTGCCTCCTGTGCTTACGGGCAGTGTGCCACCGAAAGTGAGTAGGCACTGTGTCGGCAAATTAGAGACTGGGATATTACACAAACTGAAATCCATGAAGATCTATACATACAATGTCGGAAGCCTCAAAGAAGATTACAAACATGTAACTTAAAGACTAAATTGAAAAACATTAGTTGGGATATTGTAGGTTTGAGTGAGATCCACAGAAAAGAAGAAAGAGTAATTCAGCTGAAAGAAAACAAACACCTATTCTATTACAAATGAAATGAGTTAGTGGTGTACGATTTCTAATCAACAGAAATTTTGCAGACAACACTGTTAAATTCTGAAGTGTATCTAACTGAGCACCATGGATTATACTTACAACTGTCTAAAAAATAGACCTTAAAAGTAATACAAGTATATGTACCGACTTCTCAAAGCTCAGATGAGGAAACAGAAACATTCTATGACGACATCTCCTACATTATGAAAGAAGAAAAGACCACATACACTATACTCATGGGAGACTTCAATACAAAAACTGGGAAACCAAAAAATGTAGAAGCATGTATGGAAAAATCAGAAGTGGGAGAAAGGAATGAAAGAGGAGAAATGGTGGTAAACTTTGCTGAAATGTATAACATGAGAATAAGGAACACATTCTTCCAAAAAAGAACAGGCAGAAAACGGACTTGGAGAAGTTCAAATGGAGAAACAGTGAATAAAAATGACTTCATTATGGAAGATATGAGTAACACATTCACAAATGGTGCCATAATTTGGTTATATGGTTACCACCTAGAGTAGTGAATGGTTTCCTGGCGTACAGGAAATCAATTGGCTTTTCACTCAGTACAGAGTCACCCATAGGCAGATGAAAGCGAAAGAATAAAGGAAAGAAAGACAGAAGAGGAAGTGTAAAATCATCCGTAGGCAGAAGGAAGTGGAAAGAATGAAGGAAAGAATGACAGAAGAGGAAGGATGGACGAGAGGAAATGGCAGACATCCAAAGCAGCACTATTTTGAGTGATTGGATGGTGCGCACCCCCACCTATCATCTTATACAGTATATAATACGAAATCTAACAGAGTGTGTGACAGCACCAATATGATTCAGCACTTCAAAAAAACCATCAATGACATGAAATAATCCAGCTGATCATCAAATGTGCTGTACCACACACAGGTTCATGCTATGAGAGGGAATATTAAGGTGCATACTGCAAACAGTCATCTAGTCTTGTAATGTTAGTAAGGATGAAAAAAAAAAAAATTCATACAGCCCCCTCCTAAAAAAAAAAAAAAAAAAAAAGCAAAGAAAAAAAAAGAAATCATGGTAGCAGTTATGGAAGGTGAGACTGCCACCATTACTATTCATTAAACAGGTACAGCAAAGTGTTGTGAAAGTCAAGGATCTGTCTTGACACAACCAGCCATAGGCAGGGCAAAGGGTGCATTTACTCTAGCATCTGGAAAAGTTCTATCAATTTCCTTGTTTCTTATACTATATTCTGTTTATGCTGCAGGAGCATGTGGAGCAATATACTAAGTCCACTATTCATGTACACACTTAATTCCCTCTCATTTGTCTTGCACACCGCTGATACGTGGTTCCTTATTTGCTCAAATACCTTCATTACTACTATTCTTTTATGGTCTTTTTCACACCTCTCTGTTTCCACACAACCTCGTGTGCCTGCCAATTTTACTGGACCCTAGAGAATCACTGGGCTCATATCAACAGCAATCTGGAATAACTTAAGGTACCATTTTAAAGAGGAAGAGGATTCCTGGTCTTCATTTTAGCACACTCAACTGGCATCAAATATGGGACAGTAAGAATTCTTTCCAATCCCCAGGGATAACAATGGTTCTATGATCACACCCCAGATCCTGATAGAAAGGAAGCCATTTAGCTTGCATCTCATAGTCATAGTAGGTACCAATACATCAAGAAAGTGAACTGTGGGTGACCCAAGCTACAGTTAAAGCAAAAACACTACAGTCTGACTCAACCCAAAATACCAGAGACTTAGACCAGTTCATGATAAGGGAAGCATCACATGCAACCCCTGAAGTAGTTGTACTGAAGCTGATATAGCCAGAAACCCAAATAGGGAAGAAACATGACTCCACACGACAGGTACCAGCTACTGAAATACTAGGAACTATACTTGGTTCCACGGAGTCTGACACACTGATTTTGCCAGCCAAGGACAGATGGATTTGGTAAAACTGCACGATGCACTCGGACGATGATTGGTCAATTTCCGTTGTGTTTGAACATGCTCCAAATTGACTTTGCATTCCAACCAAGGCCCTCATTGATTTGTAAGATACCGGGAAACACAGATACAAATTAAAGCAATGATATCTTTAATGATAAATACTGTATGTGCCTTTTAAAACCTGAATGATAATGATAACAAAACTAGGTAAAGTCGCGACTGGATGCATACGAACAAAGTTAGCGACTGTAGCGGGAATTCAGACGTTCATAGCAAGGTGGTTCCGAGGTCCTGTGAAGGCTCGAATGTTTTTCCTACCACCACTACACAGTGTCTACAGACTACAATATGCCCTTCATTACCTCATCTACTATATACAACCTGACCCTAGATAAGCTCAGCTTATCTTCTAATAATTATGATTTGCGTGAGCGCACACACACACCTCACTGGGGTAAATGCATGCTATTCTCAATATATACCCTGTATATAGTGTACATACAGTACACATTTTCATTACCTTCATAGGTAATAGTAGCTTTAAAAATCTGCATTTATTTGTATTCCCAGTCAGATTCAGTGAAATTATTTCTTACATGAATAAGTTTGGTGTTCGATTTTCCTTAACATTTTCGTATCATAAGAGACAGACATACAGACAGACATCCTATCCCTGGTCACAATGCATCCTCAAGCACGTATCTCTGTCCCCTCGACAGAGAGCTGGGAAAGTAATAGATTACATCATTACAGAATGAACCGAATTTTTGTTAATGGTGGAAGAACGGAAAGTAAGATAAAAGCAAACCCCATGAGAAAATAATAGTTGAACTCTGCTGCTATAATAAAACCGCATGCAGTGTGAACAAAATCACACATGATGAAATGAAAACAAATAAATCAGTCCCTGACTGTTGTCTATATGCATCCAGTAAAGATGTTACTTACTTTTTGTTATCACTGTCATTCAGGTTTATCTCTAGTAATTTAAAAGACAGATATTTATCATTAAAGATATCATTGCTTTAATTTATACCTGTATTTTCCAGTATTTTAGGAATCAATGAGGGCCTTGGTTGGAATACAAAGTAAATTTGGTGCATGTTCAAGCACAAAGGAAATCGACCAATCACCGCCCGAGTGCATCGCAGTGTTACCAAATCCACCTGTCCTTGGCTGGCAAAATCAGTGCGTCAGACTCCATGAAACCGAGTATAGTAAGAGATCTCAGAAAAGACAGAAGCTTATTGTAAAATGTACCACAGAGCATGAGTATATAGGGAAGCAGAGTTGCCTACATAGGTCGAACTGCCAATTTATCTGCTTCATGCAAAAAACTGTGTGTGGATTATTTGTCTGCATTAAAGGAAAAATTTAGTGCCTGCAGCACTGAAATTCTAAATTTTGAGTTGTTTCAAAGTTTGTCTGTGATGATAGGACTGTGTAGGCTGGGCAAGGCAAGTTCTAAACCTGAAGTGTGTGTTACGAGTGAAGAAGGTTTCTATTCCCTTCATCTCCCAGATTTTGTTTGTTGTGGAATCTGCAGCCTTGTGAGAATGCAGGATATGGGTGGCTATGGCTAAAAGTGTTATGAAGAGTGCTTCGTGTTAAACAAAGGGATGAACCAGGCCATTTATATGAATAACCACTAACGTCCACTTCCAAATGCTCTTGCAATCAATTCAGATATGATGAAATTTTAGGGAATTCTGAACTTTTCTAAACACACAAACTGCACCACCACTTAACTTTACTGCTGCCTGTGCTGAGATTATTCTCACATTCATTGCACTTGCCCAACAATGGCAGTGAGAATCCCAGTTCTTTAATGAGATGGAATGACCAATTAAAGGTGAAAAATAGGAAAAATAGTATCACTTCAAACTTGGCTACATTACAAAACTGCTCTACCACTTTATAATAAGCATACCTTCCTTATGACTGGATTTTTTTTTAGAGGTTTCCTGAGAGGCTAAAAAGGGACATTTGGTCTCGTCTTTAGCTTTCACTTCAAGTCCATCTGGGCCTGTGAATGGCCAAATAATGTTAAGATCTTAAAATATTCATGAACCTACACTACTTGCACAGCAATCACATTCAGTAATCAAATTATGCACATAGCTAAAGCAATAGTCTTCCAGTGATATAACAGTACAACAGACTAAATGATGAATATAGAATACACAATTTTATTTCATTCTCATAATTACTCTATTGCTAACTAGCCAAGATACAATTCAGTGTAACTTCAGATGAAAATATCATTCAACTTTTTAAGTTAAGCAAATGTCTCCCTATACTTCATCAACTACCAGCAGCTGTTCCTCTCTTTATAGGGACACTATAAAACACCTTATAAAATAATACACAGAACCAGACTTGTTATCAGGTGTATCATTCAGGTTTCATTATCATGGATCACATTCTTTTTGTATAATTAACAATAACACTCCCATTTAATCTAATGCTCAGGGTCCCAAGCAAATATACTAAGACACACAAAGCTGGTACCTTTCATTACAAAATTTTGTCTTCCCTACCAGAAAGTAACAATACTAAACTCATCCTCATGATCATCTAATCCAGTGTTGCCCCATGAGGAGCTTTGGAGCCCGGGGCTAAGTTGGTCCTGACATTTAAGATGACTGACCAGCCTCACTCATCCCTGAGTGGCATTACGTGAGCAATAAACTCCAACCACCCCTTGGAAATAAAGTTGCATAGGCTCAATCCAATTGGAGTGCCTTATTACCCACTAAGCCACCAGGCACCATAATTTGGTTGTATGGTTACCACCCACTGTAGTAAATGGTATCCTGGCATACAGGAAACCATCTGGCTTGTCACTCAGTGTAGAGTCACCCAGAGTCAGAAGGAAGAGGAAAGAATGAAGAAAAGAAAGACAGAAGAGGAAGGAAGGAAAGACGGAGGGAAGAGAGGAAATGGCAGTCAACCAAGAGCAGCACTACATCGAGTGAGCGGATGGTGAGCACCCCCACCTACCACTTAATACTGAACTACAACAGCTATCTAATTCCTGCCTCTTTCTTCACACTACATTCATTTTCACCACCCATCACACCTTTAATCACTCTTCAGTAAATATTTATTCCCAAATCCCCTACTGGTTTCCCTTGCACATTAACAGTAGCTCACTAACACAATTAACACATCCCACTCACCGTTTTCCCGAGTGGAGAGGTCAATCACATCTTCCTGAACTTCACGACTGGCCTGCTTGACGACATTTTTTCCATTCAGGAAGGGGCACTTATTCTCTCCCTCTGTTGAGATAAAATTCCTGTGGTAATATATTACCAGTTTAATACTCTAAACATACAGGCAAAGGTACACAGGAAGTGCCTCCTTCTACAGCAAAGTAATTTTTCAGAAAATTACTTTACTGCACTGTGCTTTTGTATCTACAGTATGTTCAATGCCCAGTCAGTAAATGATATTAAGGTTTCAAATTTACTGCCAGTTTTACTGAATTTAACAGGCAAAGAAAATGTCATACCATATATGGTGAAATATGATTCATATGATGTAGGCTGCTAGCTAATGGCATAAGCATAATAAAAATATGATATAGTTTGCACTATACTCAGTTTTTTTTATTGAGGCGAAGATGCACTTGATAGGTTGGTGACGACTGGCTGAATGCAACATGTCTGAATAACATTTGCTAACCCAAATTTCCCCATCAGATATATGTTGTCAAATAATATTCAATAGATTATGAAGTAACGTTCCATTCAGCCAATCATTACCAATCTGTCATGTGCATCTTCGCCTCGATAAAAAAAAAACTGAGTATGGTATCTATATTATAACGGATATTATTTTAAAACAAGGGCTCCAACTGCAAGTAAATAACCCTCATTATACAACTAGATTACATTTTTTAAAACGTTGGATAACAATCAACTGTATGGTGAGGCCATTATAATATGGGTTCAGTGAGGATATGCTTTTTGCCAACGGTCATATAACTATTGGAACTGATAGTTATTTCACTTCACTGCACTGCACTCGCTGCTTAAATTCCAACATTACACTACTGTTTGATCACTGATACTAACACATCCAACAGTGACCAAATGCAAAGGCCATCTTGGAAGAAACTACTGTAGGCTTTCGTGTCAGTAATCACATTACCCTAACATAAACACCAATCATACATTAAAAAATTAGGCTTTGTACAGGACTGTTATTATTACATAGGAGAAAATGGCTGGCATGTGTGTGTGTGTGTGTGTGTGTGTGTGTGTGTGTGTGTGTGCTTTCATGCTGATCGAATAACCACATACTGTACAGTACTGTAACTGGAGGCGATCACTTGTATGATGAGGGTTACTGGCTTTCGGTGGACAGATGAAGAGAACAGACTGACAAAAGACAAGACAGATGAATGGAGAGCCTTACCTGAGTCAGTTGTGGATGAGAGTGAAGTGATGGGACGTGCTTTCATGATGGTAGAAAAAACAGGGCACATCTCTCCATACTGCCGCATAATTGCATTCCCATAATGCCGCACAAATTGGCCAGGCAGTCTCGACATAAATGGGCATGTCATCTTTGCCACAGTCTGAAATAAAAATTATTAAAACAATAATAATAGTTACAAATTTACTTACTGTACTGTATAGCCACAATAAAGAAGCTTCAACATTACTTATTATGGCATATAAGGTATGAAATTTTGGCATCATAAACAAGTCTGTAACTTTTAAAACTAGTGTGAGGAAGATAGTAGCCAAACTGGTAGAGAGGTGGCCTGCAGCCCTAATGGGCCCAGGTTCAAATCACGGCTGAGGCAGAGAACAGTTTAAGGAACTGAATTTCATTAAAGCAGAGTTTACTGATATACAGTACCAGAAGACCTGCTGACATGTTGTAAAAATATCCTAGCTAATGCCAATACATCAGTCTGTATGAGACAACCCTTGCATGTATTCAATATGTATGGTGGGTGTTAGTGCCGAAGTGATGACACATGGAGGTGTATGGTATGTAGGAGGACTACTGGGCCTTGAGAATGGGCTGTGTAGCCTATGCCTTGAGTTGGGGGGTGGGGGGGGGAAGTTAAGGTCATTCATATTAGGAACATGTACTTAAATTAACCTAAAGCAGTTTCTTGTGTAATATCAATAACATCTTAAGACAAAGGTGTGGAAGAAAGCATGGGTACATTTTACATTTGTCTCAATAAATGGCTAACTGTAAGCTTAACCGTAACCATATTCCTTTCCGATAATAAGAGGGACCAAGCTATATTTCTGTAGTTACAGCTTCTATGGTTTTCTCTAAAACGTGTAACAAATAAAACACTATGCAGATTTGAATTTGGTACTTCCCACTAGGTTAAATGGCAAATATTCAGCCAAAATTCTCAGCAAACTTTTTTATCTTTGGACTTTCAACCAAATAGTTGTATCTCAATTAGTTTCTGAGATATTTTAATTTCAAATACTCAATTTTTCCACCAAAAATGAGCATACGACCTAAAAAAAGAAAAAAAAAGAAAAAGAAAAAAGTTTCATTCATTCATTCATTGCCAGATGCCATGTATCCCAAATGGGGTGGCCAAGGGCTTAGAGTTTATTGTTTTACAGGGAGGGGCACTAATCCTCCACCAACCCCACTTGACACGTAGGGATGCCAACAGCATCTGGTGTTCCCAGGCGGTCACCCATCCAAGTATTAACCAGACCCAACGTTGCTTAACTTCGCTGATCGGACGGGAAGCAGTGTACTCAACATGGTATGGCCGTTCAAGGTCATTTATATTTGGCACGAGTACTTGGGTTACCCGAAGGTACTGTCCTGCATAATATCATCAAGATCTAAGAAGATTTTTAAAAATAAAAAAATAAATAAATAAATAAATAAACAATACTTATGAAAACAATATGCTTCACCATTTATATGGCAAAGCTTAACTAGACAATTGTAACTGTCAGAGACAGTTACAGATGTCCCCCCTATGAAAATATCATTTTTTGCAATAATTAAAAAGCACACATAAAACAGCCACTAAAGTGCATACAGATCTGGTCCACTATCAGACAAAGCTTCTACGGCAAGAGACGTGCCTCATTTGTTGTTTTTTCGTGTATGGAAAAGCAACTGAAAACTGCTGAAAAGTGAGGAGTCACAAATGTCTTAAAGTCATGCATCAATGACCTTCAATTTTCTTCATATAAATGTTTACAATATAATTTTATCATGGGATTTACTCAAATGTTCATGGACCTATAATAGTTTCGGAATAAACTGAGGACGAAAATTCACTACTTTTGGACATTTTTGGACCTGCGACCTTGAAAAGTAGGTCAAGGTCACTGAAACTGGGTCAGTGTAGTAGGGTCATGTGCTGTACATCATCAAAAAGTCTGATGAAAATCAGACACAAAATGTGATGGAACAATAATAATAACGGTAATAATAATGATGATAATGAATACAGAGATCACCACCTATGGTAATAACTGGAAATCAATAAATAAAAATAAAAATAATAATAATAATGGTAATAATATTTTACTGTTATTATCATCATTGTTCTTATGATTATTATTCCATCACCAACTCACTTGATATAGTGCTGCCTACTTCTTCTTTCACCTTTATCATGCTTTTTCTGTGTTTGCCCTTCTTTCTTCCTGTTTCTCCCATCTTTCATATCACTTTTCATCACTCATCTTTCTTTTTCAGGTGACTTTACATTGAGTGACAAGCCTAATGGTTTCCTGTAAGCCAGGAAATCATTTACAGTGCTGGGTGGTAACCATATAACCAACCCACACATTTTCCCTAAGTGACAACAAGTGGGTTGGTGAAGGGCTAGTGTCCCTCCCTGTAAATGCAAAGCCAAATGGCCACCCCTTATGGGATTATGGCATCTTGCTAAAGTGAGATTGATCATTATTCTCTGGACCTTCATCCCCAAGAATGGATGGGGTTAGTAATAACATTTTAACAAAGCAAAAATTATGCCACAAAGAACAACAATTCTTGCAGTAATCATTTGGTATTACAAGACTTCTGGTCCGGAATATGAACTCTGAAGTAAAAGGAAATGTTTCTGAAGACTAGAAAGAGTTATTGTAGCCTAAAGTAAGTGAAATAGCTGGAGATGGAATGATTAAATTTGAGATTCTAAGTGAGAAGAGCTGGAATGAAAGTTATTTAACTATACGGTTGAGATGACAAGTACAGGTATTAAGTTGATATCTGGACTGAAAAGCAGGGAGTGGAAACTATGCATCAAGGCTGGAGGTTGGCTGAACATGACTGGGATGGAGACAGAAGCTTGGAAGAGGAGACTGGTAGGGAGCTGGAATTAAGTAGACTAAGCAAGTTATCTGCAATGAGAACAACTGGGATAAGGGTGATTCATGGGGGTTGTGAAGTTGAGGCAGTACAGAGGTACGAGGGTAAGCATGTAACAGGTGAGAAACAGTTAATTGATGGATGGTATATTAATCCCACAGTTCAAAGATGCATTTTTGAGCTTATTTTTACTGTTGACAGACATTTTATTAGACTTTGGGAAGGCACGCCATAATGAATGGGGTTAAAGAAGGCTACATTTAATCCCTCTGGTTTATAAAGCCTAAGTTGAATTAAATCACTGGGTGGTGATTAGTGAAAATATAATTAGATTGAAGGAGTCAAAACCGAGACTCATGCTGACTTCATTTTCTTTTTTCAATAGTCCTGTACGGTATCAGGATGAAGTTTATATGAAGATCAGGGAATGGAAGTTATGTTTCTGTTATTCTGCATTACTGCAGCTATGGTTCAAGAACTGGTGTCTGAGTTCTGTGCAGTTGGCACCTTGCGATCTAATGGTTAGAATCCATCAGTTGGAGTGATGGCCTTGGAATTACAAGGAGGGGCTCTACCCATCTGCCAACTCACTTGTTGACACGTAGGGAACACATAAGGGTTCGTCATATGGTTAACATACAGCACTGTAAACGGTTTCCCGGCTTACAGGAATCCATTAGGCGTGTCACACAATGTAAGGCCACCTGAAAAGGAAATTCATTCATTCATTCATTGCCAGACGCCATGTATCCCAAAAAGGAAATACGAGCAATAAAATGAAACAGGGATGATGGGAGAAATAAGAAGTGCGGGGGCCAGACAGAAAAAGGATGATAAAGATGAAGGAAGAAGTATGCTGCACTACATCAAGTGTATGGATGATGGTCGCCACCACCTACCGCCACTGTTTTGAATAGAATTATTTTTTCCTCAGGTGAACCTGAAACGCTTCCACTAAGTTTGATGCAAATCATATCAAACCAATGTGGGATTAAGGTTCAAACTTTTGACCCTGTCAGTGACCTTCGCCGGACTGTTCTCAAAGCTGAATCACTTCATTCCTTCCTGTCCTTTACTCCTCCAATCATGTTTGGTCAAAGCCAAATTTGGTGCTATTCCGTCCACTAATTTTCCATAATTTGTTAACTAATAATTACCGGACCAAACACACATCTCGCCGTTTCGAATCGACATGCCGAGTAGTTTAATCTTGCTCAAGAAGGTCAAAATCTAAAAACTACAACAATTACATGTAATTAAACTATGTATACATTATAATATATATACCGGTACTGAAAATACATTAAATACAACAGGCATAACCACTACCTACTTAGATAATGTTCAAGTCTGGCAAACACGGACCGCAGAGTTTTAAGAGCCAAGTGCACTACTGAACGTTCAATGTTCACAAGTTTGTCCTACGAAAAACAGACGACGATTTTCAACTGCCCAGGTGAGGGGCTTCAGGCTGGACTTTCATAGTGACCTAGCCAGTCACGACCACCACTCTCTCTTCGCCTCTAATTTTATGTGGCATTAAATTCCAATAGTTCAAAAAAAAAAAAAAAAAAAAGGGGGGGGGAGGCTAATGCTCGGCGAGCAAAGTAAAACGCCTAGTATTAGGTAAAATCTAAGGATGAAGCATAATAATTACTTGATATACTCCGGCAATGCATTGTCTGGATGTAATTTTCAGAAACTATACTGTATTAACCTATAACCTACAATATAAAACGTTCTGCAACTCGAAATGGTGATAATGTGATATATATATATATATATATATATATATATATATATATATATATATATATATATACATATATATATATATATATATATATATATATATATATATATATATATATATATATATACACACACACACACTTATCGCTCATGCAAAGGTTCTAGGAAGCCTCCTAAGTTGACGAGAATATGGCCCATAATACTTGACGATGTAACATCGCTACAACACAGCCTTTACTACTCCTTGCAACAAATCGACAATAGCGTCCACTCCAACCTTGGATCTTCTACTTTCTAATGTTTAAGGCCATTCATTTTTTCCACTTTCTGAAAAAATTATTTAATAAAAGCAACTGCGGATGCATCTAATTTGCACTGAAGAGGACTGAGGTGATCAGCTAGATATCCAAGCGACAGTACCTGTACCAAAGGCAGAAGGCGACCTGTTATTTTCGTTGGCGCTAGTAGCGTGGCACTCTCTCAGCGACAACTGAGCAACTGGCAGCTAATGCAACCACCGGCCGAGCCACTCTCACTACTGCCTGGGTGGTGAGCTGTAGCATCCCACCCAGTGTTGCCACTTCAAAAAAGGTAAAATCCCACATAATTGCTCTGCTTTTCCCACAAATTCCCACAAACTCAAATAAAATTCCCCCCCTCCCCAATTCTACAAAGTTACTTAAGTTTAGACAAAGAATTAGAGACAAATTTATAGAGACAATACTCAACACAGAAACTAGGCATAGAGACAAAAGCTGTGGTACCATGAACCTGAAGTCACAGATCGCGCACCACCCATTCCTTTTCTTGTACCTCCTTCCATGAATCATCTTTGGCGTTGGAATTCTACAGAATTTCTTCAGTTGGCTTGAAGGTAACACATTTTCTAGCATTGGTCCATACGAGATTTGAAGAAACTCTTCAAATGACCGAACGTGAAAGCGATTGAGTGATTTTTAATGCACTATGTTCATCCTTGAAAACACTCGCTCCACTGATGGAGAACGGGAGTGAAAGTACAGCCAGGGCCAGTGACGATGCATTCGGATAAACTTGTTCTCCTGCACAATATTTCTTTTCATATACTTCAGCCCCAGTAACACATTATTTTTCATGCATGACTGTGGCCACTGTTCTGTACTTACGGAAGTCCATTCATTTTCTAACTCATCCATGTCCTTCATTATATTCCGGCGTATAGCTGCAAAATGTGAGATTCTTTATATAGAGAACTGCAGTACTTGGATGGAAGTATTTGAACATGAGTAATGTGTCAATGTTGTCTGGAAGGTCAGCTTGCACTTCAGTAATTAAATTAACTGCAAATTTTTTGCATCTGTTTTTGATGTAAATTAGAGCAGTGTTAAGTTCATACCCAAAGTCAACTGATTTAAGTGGAATCAGATAACCTGAAAACCTTAAATTAGGTAGCTTCTCAGTGTCTTGCATGGATATTTAAGCCCTTCTTTCTGAAATCACGTGAGAGCTTAGTGACGTCAGCATTCTCTGCTTGGAAAAGTGTATTAACTTTAACTACCTTCTTCAGCAATTTCCTTGTATACGGCATGTACAATTTATTTTCTGGGTTTCTATATACATCATATAGCAACTCTGCAACGTTCAGTTGGCACAGCCATCTCATAATGAAGTTTGAGGGCATCCCATTGGTTTATGGTCTGTCATTGCTTCCAGTCGTGCTAACCACCGAGTTGTGGCTAACCCTGGCACTTTAATTGGTGTATTGCTTTCGTTTAGAACTATGTATATTTCTCTGTAGGAGCTTATTCTTTTAGAGCTGTTTGAAAACCGACTATGTGTTTCTCTCACCATGTCAGTATCGTAGGCAGTCCTGTTGGCTGCTAAATGCAGTGAACGGCACACCCATGATAAAATAACTAAAAATATCTCTTTTTTAGTTATTTTATCATGGGCACACCCATCTTAATACTGTGAAGTTAAGCTTATCCTCCTGTAACATGGTCACTCGAGAATGGTTCCGACCAGTAAAGGCATTAGCCCCATCACATCCTATTTCAACCAGTTTGTCAACTGCCAATTTGTCTTCATTATAGATTTTATAGTTTTGTACAGTGAGTCGGCTGAGCGGTCTCCAAGTGGAACCAAACGATAAAATGTGATGACTATTTCTCTTTTGGAAGCACTGTAATATCGTGCTGTTTGAGATAAGCATGAAACCTTTGCTGCATTTGTGCTTTCATCTACCAAAAAACTAATATTGGTCTACTATATCCTTTCCTAGATTTTTTGAAATACCAGGGGCAATTACATTTCTACGTAATCTTGCACACTTTGTTCTATGCATGATGACGTTTTGAAGAGGTTGAGTTCTTGTCTAGTTCAGCCACAATTTCCCCTAGGACCCTACTGGGTGATCTGTTATATACACAGCCAATTTTTCAGCAACCTTAGTTGGATCTTGTATTGCAGGAGCAGGCCGTAGCTACTGAATCTGTACTTGAGGATGAACCTTACTGTTACTTGCACTGATATATTCTTTTTTTTTTTTTTCCTTCACAATGGCCAGTAACAGATTTAATGTGAGCCTGAACAATTGCACCACGGATCTTGCAGTGAGCCTTTGTAGCATCTCCCACCACAAGCTGAAGCCATCCTGTGAACGAGGTATTAAACTATCTATCTATCTATCTATAGCCCGACGCCCTAATCCCGCAAAGGGTGGCCACAGACAAAACGCCTCCAAGTCGCTGTCACCCACCATTTGACTGCCTTCACCCCAACTCACTCCCCCCTCCCTCATATACCTCTCAACTCCATCCCTCTACCTCATCCTCTGTCTCCCCCTCCCTCCACTTCACCTACATACACACTCTCAGTCAGTCTTTCATTCTTCATTCTCTCCACTTGTCCAAACCACCTCAGTGTATTTCTCCTAATTTTCTTAATTACATCCACATCCACCCCACAACATTCTTTCACTTCTTCATTCGTCAACCTGTCCTTCCATGTCACTCCACATGCTCCTCTCAGGTAACTCATTTCCAGTGCTCTCTCTTGACTTATTCCCCTCTAGCAAGGTCCACGCCTCGCTTCCATACGTCAGGTTAGGGATCACAATACTATCATGCAGTGACTTCTTAACTTCCATACTCACCTCCCTATTTCTCATCACCGCTTTCAGTGAACCAACTAATGTAATAAATCGGTTACATTTAGGGGTTATATTGGGTTACATTACAAACTAAAACACTGACCATAAAGATGAATGGAAAAAGTGCCTGAATATAAAATATAAATTCCGACACAACTACCGGTATATTAATTTTCACGCCGCAAAGCACTGGAAAATTTGCATGAAAAAGTAACTGTTCTAGGGACGACGGCAGAGAAATTATATATGGGCTTAATCCTCACATTCCTACGATACCTGGTATCGCTATTAAAGATTATCTTCATAACTCTGCCTCACGGACGCCTCTTCGTATTTAACTATGGCTAACGCCAGACGATTTTACTCATCACAGGGAAACCCCTCGAGACTGTGTTAACTAGCACTTTCGTATTTTACTTTGTTTCATGTTTGTTTACCTCTGAATCGGGCGTCATGCTTCCATACATGTCGATACCTCTGAGAGTATGTCTTCTTTTCACCACTCATATTGAAAAAATAAATAAAACTGTCACTCTAATTCCTTTGAACGATTAGAGCTCATTGAGGTAACGCCGTGACGGAGCAAGGGGCACAGTACTGGAGTTTCTCCCATTTTCTCTGTATTCCACAAATTTATTCAAATTCTCACAAAATTCCCAAGAATATTTCAATCCTAAGACACCCCACATACCCTTGTTTCTCCCATAGAACAGGGAAATTCCCATGAAGTGGCACACTGTTACACTGAACTCATCCCCCCTACACTGTTATGATCTCGGTATCCACATTAATTAATGTTACATAATTATGGTCCTCAATGTTCGTTTATCATGACTGGATGACGCGGAAAATACTGTAATGCAAAACAGTAACATTACGATGAATGAAAATAAGGCTGCATGGAAACCCATGCGGGAAGAATGACGCAACATATCTCCCTGGCCTCGTTATTGGCTGGGCTGCGAGGGAGTCCTTTTACGTCACAAGACACCACACCCACACTTTATCGGATGCTGTGGGAAAGCGCTGGGAAAGGTTCACTGAGCTCTACAGCATAACTCTCTCTCGGATCACTCATATCAGAAGAACAATAGTATGAAGGGTCAAATAACGAGCATAACTAACTCTCTCGGATTGAAGGGTTCAATCAGGAGCATAACTCTCTCTCTCTCTCTCTCTCTCTCTCTCTCAGTACATTACATGAAGTGTCATTCACATGGGCACAGGCAGCTCCCTCGCAACTTCTCAACAATATACGCTGTTCGCCAGTGTACTCTTGTTTGTAACATACCTATCAACACAGTTTGCAGTGGTATAGTGTACAAGACTAACAACGTACAATATGCAGAAACAAACTGATATGGAAGAGGTGTTGAGGGGGCCTTCTTAACTCTTTCAATCCCATGAATAATTTTAATTTTATTCATGGTTACTCCACACTGGTCTTCTTTATAAGCTATGAAGAAACTTTGGCCCTGGAGATGCTAGGTACAGTAATAAGTTACCCTCTGATTACGATCGGTCTCCTGGAAGTTGAATATAATCGTGTGGAGGTAGCAAAGATACATCAATACAACACGTCACTGGATTGATGGGGTTAACCAATGAGAGTACGGGGAAAAGAAACTACCACACCCACTGGTATCATTACGGCCACGATAAAGGTAATCGAAGTATGGCAATAAATAACGATTCATTGGAAGTCCTTGAAACGGACCCGCAATACTGGAGAAGTTAGTGTACTTAGCCATGGCGAGTTTCGATATATTGGCGTTTGTAATAGGTCATCTATCTCCATGTAAAGGTAATCAAACACCTGTTACCTTTAATTTTTCATGGAAGGCCTTGAAACGGCGAAAGGATGTTTAACAGGAAATTTTTATTATGAATGCCTTCGATGAACTGTGATTTAAAGAAGGTTGTTAACTGTGAAGGGTAGGAGTGGTTACGACACACCTCATGTTGTTAAGTGGTGGTGAGGAGCAAATAAAGTGGATCAAAAGTGCTCAGGCAGCACTGCGACGCCGTGCCCGAATTTTTACCTTGACTTGTGACCTTTCACTTTTGATCTATCTATCTACCTGTCTAAAGACAGACGCCTTGATCTTACAAGAGGTGGTCAAAAACAACTCTCACTGTCCAATTCACTGCCTTCCCACCAGCTCACACGTACCCCTCTCACACAGCTCCCAACTTCATCCCTCCATCTTCTCATATCTCCCCCTCCCCCTTCACCTCACTCACACACTTCCAGTCAGCATCTCACTTCATCCTCTATGTATGGCCAAACCAAATCAGAGTATTTATATTAATGTTTTCAATCACATTCACATCGCCACAACACTCCTTCACTTCTTAATTTGTCTGTGTGTCCCGACATGTAACTCCACATACTCCTCTCACATACCCCATTTCCACTGCTCTCAATCTTGACTTGTCCTTCTACTGGGTCCAAATTTCACTTCCAATATCGAATCACCTCTTCTCAGACCCACACATATGTACAGTATGAACCTATTTTGATCCCAATCTGATAAAGTATTCAAGAAATATTTTGTAAACACACACTAAATCCAGACACACTCATCATAACAGCAAAGCCATTGCCGCCGCTAAAAATACGTCACTACTGAGAGAATTAAGAGCCATCCTATAAAGCTTATTCTTTTCACTCATAAAACCAGTCAAATCCATTTTTAACAATTCCAGTCTTAATAGCAGTTATCACCAAAAAAACATTCCTAAAATAATCCACTTTTAAAAAGTCAAAACCTTTCCCCCCCCCCCTAAAATTCTGGCATTCGATGCAATAAAACCAGCCAAGCAGTCAAAACAAAACAAAACCATTCTTCAGATTCCATACTCGAAAAGCACAACTAGCAAATTATCACTAGGTAAACAAATCAAGAAATAAAAGAAAGGAAGGTGGTGGCTAACTCAAATGCTACAGGATAACATGATTATGAGTGTGACTTAAGGCTGGGGTTGAGAACAGACTATGGATCCGAAATTCGTTAAAAGTTTCAGCTTTTCCTACACAACACCCAGTGATGTGACCTAAGAACCTACACAACACCCAGTGATGTGACCTAAGAACCTACACAACACCCACTGATGTGACCTAAGAACCTACACAACACCCACTGATGTGACCTAAGAACAGCCGCTACTACCAGTCCTTAATGTGATTGTTATAGTATGTTTCAATATGGACGGTTCCGTGTCAGCGGTGACTCGTGAGGTCAACTGGCGTTATCATGGCTTTCTAGATTAGACTTGCCATTAAATATTGATGGGATGATGCATGAGAAGACTGCCGGGTTTCAAGAAAATGGCTGTCTAGCAAATGTTCACAGCTGGATGCAAACAATAACTAATATATATATATATGACAGTAGGTCTGTGAGGTCAAGTAGTGTGTATGATGGGGGGGTGATGATGTACAGTAGGTGGGTAGATTCGTAATGGTGTGGGTGGGTGGGGTGATTGGTGGGTCATGGTGGAGATAGGTGGATGGACTGGCTGGTTATGGTGGAGATGGGTGGGTGGGTGGGTGGGTGTTACGGCGAAGATGGGTGGGTGAGTGGGTGTAATGGTGGAGATGGGTGGACGGGTGTTATGGTGGAGGTGGATGGGTGTAATGGTGGAGAAGGATGGATGGGTGTTATGGTGGAGATGGGTGGGTGGGTGTGTTATGGTGGAGTGGGTGGGTGGGTGGGTTATGGTGACGGGTAGGTCATGGAGTGGCTAGGTTGGAGGGTGATGGTATACAGGGGTGAGGATATGATGAATGTAAAGCATTACATAGGAGTGCGCATGCGAGTCATGATAGTGGGTGATCCTTGGCACGTTTGAGTGTGACGGGTGAAAGTGAACCTCTCAGATAGTGGCGGAACTCGTACTTTGCTGCGGTCTTGAGCAATCAGGGATTCTTTGTTCATAATTATCGCGTTTTACTTCTTACCATTTACTCTTTCACTTCATTTTTTCATTTATTTTCTACTTCCTTTCCTATGCCACTTTTCTGTTTTCCATTCGGATAATAAACAATTCGTTCCTTAATCATATTTTGTGTCTTGCCATTCTCTGTATATTAATTTTTCTTTCTATTGTTTTCCTGTCATTAGCACAAGATTTTTTTTTTACCATATTAATTAACTTCACATGATTTCATTCAGCTCAAAGGAACTAAATGTGTTCAAAAGCTTAAAAACTACCATGTGTAACTCAGAACAGGAAATGAGAACATTTCTGTTAATTAATTTATTTATTAATACTAAACGACTTTCGTTAGCTAAGAGAAACACATCGCAGACAAACAGTTAATTACTACTGTTGACGTTCTGTTAGCCAATTTTCAGTCCATTTCTGAACACTGCCTCTGATACCATAGACTGTTTCTCAAAAATTCTCTTATGAGGAAATTTATCTAATACTTTCTGGAAATTGAGATAGATTATATTAACAGATTTGGCTTTATCACACATATCAATGATATACCTGAACAAGTTAAGGAAAATATTAAATGATGATCAGTTACTCTTGAATCCGTGCTATCAGGTAGTAATGAGATTAATTTGTTGTAAATGTTTATTTCGCTAATTATGGTGTCCAACAACTTTGCACATTACTGATGTTCAGTTAACTGAAAGATACCGTAATTTCCGGGTTTTGATTACCTGCCTGTTTTGAATACTGAGTTACATTAGCAAGTATCCATTCTTGTGGTACAGTGCCACTTCTTGGTGATATATCAAATAATTTGAGCAAATGGTTTCGATATTCATTTTTCACTTGCTTGATGATTGTTGGAGATATTTTGTTAGGTCCGAGTGTTTTGCTGGTCTTCAGTTTATTAATCATAAACAGTACATCCTTCTCACTCATCATATCACTCATTGTTCTTTACCTTCATCTACATGTACGGTGGAAGCCGAAGGAATCTAACACGAATTTTCTATGGTAAATACTGATACAAAGGATGCGTTAAGAATTTTAGCAATCTAGATCGTATGGTATGCTGTCCATTCGCTGAAACTATAGTGGACCTACTGTTGGTGTCACCATCTTCTTACTTCTGATATACCGTAACTGAAAAATTCTTTTGGGTTTGTTTTACTGATGTTAGTAATATGCGTTTCAAGATTTGTCTTACGTCGTATTAACCTTTTACCATTTCAGCGAAGGCTGATATATATTTTTATCCTCCTCGTTATTTGTGGCACTGTAATTTTGGTGAGCAGGTTTTTATTCTCGTTATTTTGCAGTTTTGTAATTTTGGTGAGCAGGTTTTTATCCTCCTCGTTATTTGTGGCATTTGGTGAGCAGGTTTTTATCCTCGTTATTTGTGGCATTGTAAATTTGGTGAGCAAGTTTTTATCCTCGTTATTTATGGTTTTGTAATTTTGGTGAGCAGGTTTCTTAACTGAAAGACAATTCTTCAATGTTGATGAAGTGCAGGGGAAGGAGGGAAGACGGTGAAGTGAAAGGTGGTTAAGAAGTGAAAGGGAGGATGAAGAAAGAGGCAAGCGTAGCAAGCAAATATAAGACGGGGGAGGAGGGGGTGTACAGACGTGAGGGGGGGTTGGGGTGGGGTCAGGGGAATAAGGAGGCAAAAGTAAACACGGGGAGACTGGAAGAGAATGGGGGCAGAAGGATGGGAGGTGTGGATGAGAGTGATAGGCGAGGGAAGGGAAGATGAAGATGGGAGAGAGAGAGAGAGAGAGAGAGAGAGAGGATGAGGATGGGTGGTAGGAGGGAGAGAAGGGGGGGAGATGTAGATATGGGAGTGGGTGAGGGATTACAAAATGAAGGAAGGATGAAAGAAGTGGATAGGAGTGTGAGTGAGGGAGGTATGAAGAAGATGTATATATGGGTGGGTTAGGGGTGAAGGGGAAAGGGGAATTATGTGGATGAATGTGAGTGATGGTGATGAAGAAGGGAGGGATATGAATGTAAATGGGTGAGGGAGAAGGAGGAGTAGGTACATATGAAAGTTTGTTATTTTGATAAGGGAGGGACGGACGGAGGAAGAATGGAGCAGGTGATGGTGATACGGAAGGAAGGGGGGATGGAGGGGATGTGGACACAAATGGGTGATGGCGATGTTGGAGGAGGTGGAGATTTGGATGAGAGTGAGTAGTGGTGTTCGAGGGCGGGAAGCAGAAAGGGAAGCATTGTGTGTGTGTGGGGGGGGGGGGAACTGTGGATAAGAGGGGTGTGGGAGGGAACTGTGGTTAAGAGGGGTGTGGGAGGGAACTGTGGTTAAGAGGGGTGTGGGAGGCAATGTGATGAAGCGGAGCGTGGGAGGTCAGACCGTCAGTGTTGAAGTGGCCTGTCGGGGTCGGAGGTTTAGCATTTCTGCCGTCACTTATATTTTTGGCATCAAGCAAGACACTGCAGCACTGAATGACAATGAATGTCTGGTTCTCTGCATGGGTGACTGACTAAATGACAGGGATTACTAGTACACCCTTCATAATATGCATCTCCGAATCTGAGTAAAAGAGTCTGGCAATAGAAACCGTACTGAACGACTTTATTGGATATTCATGAAAAAGTACAGTTTGGGGCAGCCATTAATACCTGCAGGCTTTTGAACATGCTTTCAAGGCTGTTACCATATCTCCCATAACAAAGATGATGGAACCTTGAAAATCAGTAAGTCTGGCCTTTAGGGGTATTGCGTGTGCAAAAGCATCACAAGCACAGGTGTCCCGGTTGCATATTCCCGACGTCTATTGCTATTCGACACTTTTGAGAGAAACTTGAGATGTGGGTGACGCTCGGGTCGTAGCTCACATGATTCTCTTGCAACTGTTCTCAGTGTATTTCCCGTCAAAAAGTACCTGGAGAAACTTTACCTAACCTACCCTATCCTAACTTAATCTAAACCGGGTCGGGTGTCGAAAGGCAGCAGACTTCGGGAATATGCGTCCCGGTTGCATACTTCCCTTCTGTATTACAGCTTAGCACGACCAGCGGGAACGCCAGCCAGGAACGACGCTCGCCCCATCGTTTCAAAACTAACCAAAGGTTTTTCTTGGAAATATGTTCAATGTGCTTCCCAGGCAAAATTACCAATATCCACCTAATCTTGTCTAACCTAACCTACCCTTCACCTGTCCCACTAGGGCTGCCTGGCTGAGGACGGTGGTGCTAAACCGTATACAGAAGGGAACTATGTGTCCACCCCGGTTACTGATATGGTGCTCACACTATATAATGATCAGTTTACGATTATTTACCACTACTACTACATTATCGCTACGTATATCGTGGGATACAATTGTGCCCGAAATTAGTAATTGCTTCTCTCATTGAAGAATTTGCCAAAATGCTAGGGGTGTGTTAGGTTAGGTCAGTCTGTTGGGGGAGGTTACACTGGGTTAGGTTAGGTTAGGTCATTGGGTCAGGTCATACCAAGCAGTGTTTGTTTAAACGTACAGTCAAAAAAGGCTAGGCTAGGTCATGTCAAGCAGTGTTAGGTGAGGTCAGGCCAGGTCAAGTCAAGTATGGCTAAGCTAGGTTAGACTGGATTTGGCTACCTTTTATTTTGATAAAGTTAGGTTTGGATACGTTTAATTAGATGACTAAAGGTCTTGGTCGGTTCGGGAAATATGAAGTATTGAGGACATATTCCCATTCCAATACCTACACTAAAAGACTTCTGCAACCAAACCTGATATATGCTTTGTAGTCTGGGGTCCCTCACCTATAGGAGAATAAATCAGAATCAATGCAATGATAGACAACAAAGCTAAGAACACCGAACTTAGAATCGATGTGGTGATGGACATATAAGCTAAGATTCTTAAATAAATAAATTACAAAATCAAAATTAATGTAAGATTTTTATCCCCTCCTTAAAGTGTCCACCACGTGGAAAACTAGTACTGTACAATTATCCGCCTTAACGTTATTGAACGTTCAGAAAACACTTACTGCAAATCTGACCGCTTGTGACCTGGACCTGAGCCTACAACAATTATTCACCAATGACGTAAAAAAAATACTAGAGTACACTCCACATTTTCACACCCCCAAAATCCCTACTAACAAACATTCGGCAGAGTTATTACCTACACACGCGTAACCTTTATCATAACAGTATATAGTACAATTGATCTGTGAGTACGCGCGTCAAGGCGCTGATTAGGTTAGGGTTAAATATATACGAGAGGGAATCTTGTCCACTTTCATCCGTACAAAAAGATAAGGTCATGGTATGGCAAATGAACGCATAAAGGCTGTGTATTATGGAACTATGCAGGGTAGATTTCTTGTTATGAGTTACTGTGTACATTTACAATCTTCACACTAGGTACAGGGCAAAAGACGTAAAAGAAACCATGGCCGAATGCAAACTGTGTACATAAGTACACAAATTAAATGTGAAGAGTGAGTAACTGAATGCCTATAATATGGTCTTAAGAAACAAGTCGCAGTTCTTCCAACTTTTAACCCAGACTACAAGGTCGAGCGTTTTGTGTTAAAATTTAACCGATCCAGATTTCAGCGTCACAAAACCCTTGGATTTACAATCTCTGGAACCTATCACTCCACTGGAAATGTAATGTGGTTCACTCGTCAGCCGGTCCAGTAGCAAAGTTCTGCTGCCAACTAACCGGCTGAAAGCCGAAGACTCTCTTCTGACCTACCCCACCAACGAGCACGTTACGTAGCCTAGCCTACTCATCGTACCCAACATACCGCACTGCCACTCCTATACTTAATTCCCTTTACAACCCACCACCACCACAACTAACAGCCACTCAACCGATTTGGAGGGAAGAAGCTATGTATATGAATATTGCAGGAAGAGATAATTAGGCAGAATAAATGAGACAGTAGTGTACAAGTGTGTGGTAACTGCGATTTTTTTTAATAAGGTGGTTAATGAAGGAGTTAGATAATGAGGGTTAAGTAGGTGAAACAGAAACTGTTTGGTGTAGGCTGCATGCTGTTAGAACTTGGGGCGGGGTTTGTTTCCCCCACAATTCCTGTTCTTCTCCTACCCTGGTGTCTGCCCTCCTTCTCCACCTATACAGTGACGTCACTGGCCGCTGCTGTTGTGTTGGCACATCACCACACAATCGCTCACCACGATGCTACTCTTGCCTCCCCCGAGAAGAATGACTACTCAGGTACTAGTAAATAATAATTTTAAAATGTAGCACAGTATGATACAGTACCTGACTCACTTCTAAGTAATGGGGTGGACATTTTTTTTTTTTTTTTTTTTGGGGGGGGGTACTTCGCTACTACTGTTTTTTTTACTAATACTGTACCTAGAACTCGAAAAACGTTTTTAATAATAACGACTGGAATGTATCTGCAGTAATAAACTTTACGTCACCGATACAGTATTCTGATAATATCACGTCTTAACCTTATCAATATCAGGGCAACTCTAGTATTTTAATCTGGTTGATGCCAGACCATTTAATTCAGTTTATACTGATTTATTGGTGTCTGATGCTAATTCTATCACTATCAACTCTCTCAAGGCGAAGAGTATTTTATTTCAACAGCCGCCAGACGACTTTATTCGGCTGAGCGGGTCACAGGAACCTAAAAAATGTTAAAACTCATAACAAATGTCAAAATGGTAGGAGGTGATTTAACATGCGTTACATACTCAGCTCCTCGTGCCAACTGCATCTCATGTGGCTCCCTTGGTGGCACGTGATGTAGCCTCAGTCCAATTCACATGTCCCCGGTACGGTGGATGGCATATTAGGTACGACATGGTAAAAGTTACGAGTTTCAATCATATGTAGTACATACAGCTGAAAGAACTCAAGTACCACCTTCAGCATTCTCTCAGCATCCAGAAAGACTGAAAGTTTAAGTCTATTCCATGAATTTCTGATTTCAGTTGTTACGTAACCCGTTATGCAAAATATCATTATTTCAGCAAGAACATTCAAAGCCTGCTTAAGGATTAAACTGTCCTGAGGTCGTGGAGCTGCTCTGGTGAAGCTTGCTTATGTTACACAGAAAAAGTCCCAGCCAAACGAAGAGCGCCACGACAAGGAACTAATAGTGTTCAATAATTTTATACACTCTGAAATGCAAGTATTAGCTTCAGGTGTCACAATCTACGTACAACTTAAAAATGCCTTCTTTTGCCGCTACACCAGGAATATACTGTGACTGACTTGGAGAAAAAAAAAAAAAAAACTCTTACATGGTACCGTAACTCCTCACACTGCCAAGTAATATCGTAATGTGTCAATTATCAGTCATGATACAGTAACACAAAATAGCAAATTAGTACTGACAAATTCGACAAAACTATAACATTATCCTGAATTTAAATTTTTGCTGATGAAAGGACTGGATGTGAAACAAAGACATTACAGCTTATACTTCATGAAGTGGACAATAACAGTCACGAATTAAGAGTCCTGTAGTGTGCTCATATGGAGCGATCCAAGATTATGGTTAGTGCATGCTAAGATATATTGACATTTAGTATACAGACGAGCCGTATTCGCACGAAAATATTGTAGATCTGAAGGAAGAGCGTCAGCAAAACCTTACATAATTCTGTAACTAAAATATTCTCCACAAGTACATCTGACTTCATCAGAGTCAAAAAACAATGAAGAAAACTGGGTCACTAAGGCACACGATCAATTAAAACCAGGTCACAATCTTTCCCCTTGAACACGACATGTAGTAATTTATTTTACATCCAGGTTCCCAACTGTAGAACTGGGTGAACAGAGGCACTGGAGGAACATGCTTTGTTGAAGAGTCTGACCGGCCAGCGATGAAGGATATAATATGGTATAGATAATCTTATACGATAAAATACCGTACCCTGCACAAAGCCCCCAACCCCCTTTCTCACTCCCTTCTCAGTGACGTCACGTGGGGACTAGGGAGACAGGGTGGGAGGGGAGAATCTACTATTGGCGCCCTACCAGATGGTTTGTCTCCCCACCTGCTCCTCACTCTCTCACAATCGCCATTAACAACAATCTACAGAATTTCGCACAAAACTAATGGGGCGCGATGAGTACAAAATTCAAGGCGTAACTTCGGCTTCCAGAACCTTCTAGCTGACGTTATGTAAGATGAGAGCAGTGAGGGGGTGTGCGGGCCGGGCGATAGGAATGGGGGAGAGGTGGTCGAGGGGATGGGGATGAGGGAAAAGGTGGTGGATCGGTGGGGGGGGGGAGGGCGGAGGGAAGAGGGTGTGTACCACCACTTCCACCGGGTCTTGTGATTATCTGACGTGGACACCTTGGCTCACTGTGCCACACCCACTTCTATTGTATCACACCCTCCTCTACTGTGTAACACCCAATTCTACTAAGTCACACCCACTTCTACTGTGTCACACCCTCCTCTACCGTGTTACGTCCACTCCTACTTTGTCACACCCACTTCTACTGTGCCACAAACCCAGTTTACTGTGCCACACCCACTTCTACTGTGTCACAACCACTGTACTGTATACTGTCACGCTCACTTCTACTGCGTCACACCCATTTCAACTGCGCCACACCCACGTCTACTGTGCAACACCCACTGTATAGTCACATTCACTTCTACTGCGTCACACCCACTTCAACTGCGCCACACCCACTTTACTGTGCCACAACCATTTCTACTGTGTCACACCCTCTTCCTTATACTGTAACACACCCACTTTAAAACCATACTCCTTCTACTATCGCATCCACTTCTATCGTGTTACACACACTCCTTTCTGTGTCACACACACTTCGGCTGTCACACCTATTTCTGCTGTCAGTCCGCTATCATCACAATGCCTTGTACTGCCACACCCACTTCTATGTCAGCCTGTTATTATCACACTCTTCTGTCACACCATCTTCTTTCTACGGTGTCACACCCACTTCTACTGTCAAAAACCAATACTTGTGTCACAGTCTGCTATTATCACACTGTCTTCTACTATCACAACCTCTCCTATGTATTGTGTCGCATCCACTTCAACTGTCACACTCAGTTCTAATGTCACAGTCAGCTATTAACACACTGTCTTAAACCGCCATGTCCTCTTCTTTCTGCTTTGCCGCGCCCTCTTCTGTTGTCACACTCAATTCTAATATCACACATTATCTGCTATAATCACACTGTCTTCTACCTTCACATCCTCTTCTTACCACAGTGACACCCTCTCTTTACTCTCCTCTTTCACTAATTGACTCCTCTCATCCTTCAGTTACCCATTCTCTTTACTAAGCGAGTAGTGCGTTTGTTCTAACTTGACGAAGATCGCTCACTGAAACCATTCCTACTTCGTATCTAACAGCCGTATTCTTAAAAATAATCCCTTCCCTAAACTTTCCCTTCCCGTCGAAGGACTTCTGATTTCCATCGGTATCCAAACAAATTTCCTTGGAAGGGATGGAAAAAAGCTCAGGTTGGTAGCCCTGTTAAGCTAAAAGATCCATCCTGCTGATATCTGGTATGGTGAAGCGTAAGTGATAAACTAATACATCAGAACAAGCATATTTCGTGTTGGGTAATGAAAACACAACACATTAGAGATGTGGGAGGTCGCCACCACATCCATACTGTTGGTTTGTATTCAGCCATAAATGCCATTCTGGCCAACACCGCAGCGGTGTTCACTCCTTAAGACAACATTTTGATAATAAATTATATTTAAGGAGTATTATTATCTTTATGTTGTTATTTGCAAACGTAAGAATCATTTGTTAACATCCGTCTCAATGTACTCGCATGGCGGCGCTCACTTTGTTTTTTTTTCCATCTGGAAGACATAAGCCGAACCACTCGTGTGACCTTGATGGCAGATTTTCCTTTTCCGGGGAAATTAACAAGCAAAATGTTTCCTGAAAAAATCGTCGTGTGACTCTGGCCATAATGTATAAGATTTGTCAGTGTCAGATCATACAGTGTAAGACTGGATGAATATTGCAGGTAATATGTCGTCTACTTTGTTTATGTCTGGCAAAATATCTCAGCCGACATGGGTAACACTTTTAAAAAGATACAAATAACACTTAAAAGACAACAAACTAAAGAAGAACGAACAAAAACTGTGAAGGGATTTCTGAAGAGACGGGTCAAATGATTCTGTTAAGTTCCAATAATTTCGGCTGCTCGAAGGGAAGACCTTCCCTTATCCCATCCCAGGCTCCCGTCACTCAATCATTCACTCACAGGCACACTAGCCTGACTTCACTCTTAACACTCTGAACTTTCCTCGCTTCTCCTCCACGCACTCACCCACCCCTCAAAATTCGCTCCCTATCCTTTTCATTTACCTCCCCCACTCATCTCTCACAGTTCCCTTTCCCTCAACTCACCCACTCCCCACATTTCCCTCCCCATTTCCTTCCTCTCAACTCACCCATTCACCTCTCATATTTCCCTCCCCACTCTCTTCCCCTTAACTCACCAACTCATGGTTCCCTTCCCACTCCCTTCCTCTCAACTAACCCACTCACAATTCCACCCCCTCACTCCCTTCCATCAGTTCATCCACTCATCCCCCCATCTTTCTTCCCACTCTTAGCTCACCCCTCACACCTCCCCACTCCCGTCCTCTCATCTCAATCACATCTCGCTCACAGTTCCCTCAACCTCACCCTGTCACAGTTCCCTCCCTACTGCCCCACAGTTTCCTCCTCTCACGTTACGCAAATCCCTAACGACTCACGCTCACGCCTGAAAGTCAAACGTCCTTTCTCACTTTACTCATACTTCCCTCTAGCCGCCTAACTCGCATCTGTATTACCTAACTACTTCACATGCCTCTCTCCTCCCTAAGATTTCATTCAACCCTTTCCACAATCATTTATCCCTTCAATCGGATGACTTTTTTTTTTTTTTTCCTGATTACTGACGATTTTATTGTGAAATGGCTGTCTCTTACTGAAGAGCTAAATGAAGCATATAACTCCATGTTCAAAATAATATCACCTACGCTGAATAAAAGCGTCTGAAAAGAGCAAGAATCAAATAAGAAGTCCTCTAAGTGAAAAAGTGACAGGGAGGGTTGGCCTAACCAGTTGGTAAGAATGTTTAGGTAACCTTTTCAGCCAAAGGACGACATTTTTATTATAACTGCTATTACTTAGCTATGGTATTTTATTCACCTTAAGGGAACATCGTGGAAGTGAAAGGGTGAATGAAGGCCATATCTAACGCTTACCATCAAAGTTTACCCCAAAGGGAATCGTATAGTCTGTACACAGGGAAAAAAAAAGAAAAAAGGAAATACATGAAAAAATACATCACCAGAATGAAGAGATTAATGAGAAATAAACTGCGTCAGAGACCATAAAAATACCAACAACTATAAGCAAAGAACTATAAGCCACAGGAACCTGAAAAAATAACCAAGACACAAGCAAGAGATTTGTCAGCTAAACTCACAAACAATCCTATTTTATACATACATACAGTACACTTACATACACACAAAATGTTATACACATAAATGACATTCTCCCTCATCTATCTCACACACACACACACACACACACACACACACACACACACACACACAGACTTCCCGTGAATTCATCAAACCCCGTTAATCAATCAATCAATCAAGGTTGCCTACAACTCGCCGGCCGTTATGTCAGGGTCCCGTTACAATGAGGTTGAAATCGGGGTATCACAGCCTTCGTACCGTTTTTCCACTTCGATTTATTTTTGATATTACACCTTAACATTGCCTCCCCCCTTTCTTTTCTTGTTTCGTATACCACTCTTTAACATTGCCTTGTATGTTTTCTTTCGCCTTATTTTAGGAACTTTCATCATAAAAAAATATTGAGGGACCATATGCTGAATAAATCGCATGGAAGAGATGTTACGAAATTTCCAGAAGCCACTACGAATACGATCCATTCTGATGCAAACTGTTGGATTGTGAAGTCCGGGGTAAAAGTTGTAAGAAAAGCGCTCCGTTTCATAAGGCCACGTTCAACATCGTGTTTGACGATGAACACTCCACGGTCCAAAACATGCCACAATGAGACAGGGGTGTTCTTCCAACTTTCAACCCAACCCACACGGTCGGTCAGTTTGCGTTTGAATTTGGGTCGTAATCTAAGTGGCATAGGACGATTCGTAGCAAATCTCCCTTAGCGAATTATTCTGCTTATTACACATTAGCATGCTGTTGTATATTATTATGTATCTTTTTATATTGACTGTTTGCATCAATAAGGTACAAGAGATTCTGAGGTGTAATGAACGGAATAGATCGCTAAGGAAAAGATGCTACGAAATCTTCAAAGCCACATATGATACGACCCTGTGTCCAGTTCCGATCTAGGAGTGGCGAGGTCCTTCCTCAATACGTAAGCTGCTACGAAGCCAAACTTCAAGACCCTATCATGGGAGAAATGGAGTTCCCCCGAGCTAAGCCCTGTATTGGACTATATAGCCCCGTTAGGGTTACAGGAGCGAGCTACCACTCCCAGCACGGCAGCCCTGGCGAGGCTCGAACTCGCAATCCCCCGATTACGAGTCCAGCGCGCTACCACTGTGCTACCGCGCTCCCCAGACCCTATCATGGATTCTGATAAAAGCAGGTCCAGGTCCTTTTTTGTCACCGAATACCATTGTTAATAACTCCTGCGCCACCGAGACGTATTTATTTTATGCTTGCCACTTTCAGAAGACCGAAATGTTTGTAGGTTGCATTACGTAACGGAAGTGAAGTGGTTACAACGTCAATACTTCTAAGTGTGCGTGTTTTACGGCTACGCCACGTTGGTTCCCTCGCTGACTGATTTGATTGAAAAATAATTACATTCACACAGCATGCCCTTGCTGACCTAGTAATTCTGCTTCCAAATCTGCAAATGTGTGTATGATCTGACACGATGGAAAAGTGATACAAGAGCTAAATTATTACCCACTGGTGGGGGATGTGTAAAAATAATTATAATACTGTATTTCCACTAAATTACCGTGTATAGATAACTGTAAACCTCTTATATTATCCGGTAGAAAACTAAAATTTACATAAAACTATGATGTTGACCTAGCTGACCTAGCTACATTATACTGTATGTATATATATATATATATATATATATATATATATGCATGCAGAAATCTCAAATCCTCCTTAAACACTCAGGCTCCAATGACTTAGTTCAGTAAAACCGTCTGGAGGTAGCTAGAACGATACTTTTGTTTTCCCGACCACCAAAGGATTTATGCTGACAGTACTAACGCCTTCCCGCTTCCATACCGATGTCAAGCCACTAAAAATATCATAACACACTACACAACAGTTAAACATATTAATATGCTGCTAATAATTATATAATATGGAGGCTTGAAGAAAGTCGTGCCTAAATTCGAGAGAGCTGGAGAAAACAGCAGTGGAAATTCTAGCTAGGGATTGTCGCACACAGCACATCATGATGTCATGGAAAAGCCACACAACACACCTGATGGAAGCCACAGACTCATACACATGCCCACACACATGACCCAACCAGTCATATACGGGGGAAATTGGAGAGACTGGTCAGAAGGGGTTGGGACGTGATAGGAAAGAGAAAAGGCACGGTGGAAAAGGCAGCAGTAAAGGGCACGGCGTTAGCAACCATAAACCGCCCACACCTTTGTACTGCTCTGGTCAAGGTAACTCCCTTGGAGATTAAAACTGCAATCAAACCCCAGACTCATCATTATCTTCCCCCTGCCATCCATGACAAGACCAACTTGAAAATTCTCTCCTTTTACAACCCTATAATCTAACATTTTGGAATCGCCTGTGCTACAGCTACGAGGCCATTCCTGAACTAAAGCGTCTGGCATTAGCTGAAATACAGTACTATAACTATTCCGACTGTGTTGCTAAATCATCGTGTAGAAATAACAAAACTTCAAACTGTCGTGTAGAAATGACTGTCAAACCTTGTTTCAAATATCGTGAATACACAACAGTAAAACCTTCATCTAAGTACTGTGAAAAAGTATCTTAAATGTCAACCCCGCATCGGAAAAGACAGATATTTAGGGAAACGGCAGTATTAAATGTCAGTGTTTAAATACTTATGCAGTAATTTATATCTTTGTGAATGCCACCTGATACAGGCTACATGATTCACTGAAAACAAACTCACATCCACACGAGCACAGGTAGTGTTTATCAGGAAATAGCATGCAAATCCGCCTTTGACCCCTTCACTACCATGACTTTTTGCTGCTACCAAACTACTCTTTTCACCTATATAGACTTTTCGAACTGGTGGGATTAGGTACAACTCAAACTCCTTCACTAACACAGCTCTTTCCAAAGCCACATAAAATCGTCTGGTGGCAGCATGATCACAATAAGTTAAGTCATCGAATTTATGGGGTTAAAACAGGCCGAAAGGTGAGACCACGCCCACGTATAGCGGACAGGTAATTACAGAAAGCAGTACAGATAACCTACACAAGAGCTGATAAAGAAAACTGATTTCGAGAGCAACACTGTACCTCCAGTCCTTAACATACTGTCAGAGGTCGTATTTGTATTTTTATTCTTGCTATCCACAGATGATTCTACTGAACTTAATCAGACCGCCAGTAATGACTGGGTTAATAAATGGTGTACGTAGCGCCACCACACCGAAAAATCTCAAAGCGTAATCGTCCAATGGTAGCATTAACAATATAGGATAAATTTCGTCCTTACAGTCAATAGGTTAGTGAGAGCATTAACAGTATATAAAATGTTATCAACTCTGAAGGGGTTCATACGTACAGCAGGTCTTTCAACAAAATACTCTTACTCAACCCATATCAAACTGATGGAAAAATGTGAGTAGCTTGTCTTCAAGTGGCAACAACAGCTGATAAATAAGCAATCACTGAGACTAGTAATCTACGACAGTGCTCGTCAGGATGTTTGTGAGTTACAAGTACAAAAACAAAGGCAAGAGATACTGGATAAAACTGGACACGGTACTGGTAATACCTCGTAGTGTTTTCAAGGAGTAAAAAGGCTACGTGGTAACAGGATATCCAGAGAGAGAGAGAGAGAGAGAAAAAAAAAAAATTATATAAAACACCTGCAATGTACATGTGAATTATTAACAAATATTGAGGACTCGGGAAAGTACAGTAATTTCTTTAAAATGGACTGTGTGTGTGTGTGTGTGTGTGTGTGTGTGTGTGTGTGTGTGTGTGTTTAAGAGAGGGTGGGGGGGTGGATTTCCACACAGCAGAACCCCGGGAATCACCCTGGTTGAGCAACTCTTTTCTTTCCTACCTCCTGCATCATTCAGGTTTTTGGCTTTCACGGACAACAGGATAAAATGAACTTCACAACCATGACCCGATTTTTACTTTATTCTTGCTATCTCAGACAACTTTACTCAATTTCAGAAAGCCTTCTCGTACTGTAAAGTTAATTAAGGTAATAATCCCTCCAGACAGTGAAGTTTTATCCCAGGTTGAGCAGTCTTCTGGAGGTAGTAAGAATCTATCTATCTATATACCTAGGCTGCTCCCCCCAAGAAAAAGGAGGTAGCCGAGACAGGATGACACACTCCCCATTTACTCATCCATTCAAACACATTCATTCGCATCTTAGCCCCAAAGGGAAGAAGGGACAGATCCTCACCGCACCACACCGCACAAGGGTCAACTGCGCAGTGCAATCAGTGACATCCGCAGCAGGGCCCGACAGCAGAGCTGGTTTACCCCTGCCACATCATAATAGACCCATCCCCTTCCCAGCACATGACCTGACCAAAAATTACGTCCTCGTAGTAGAAGAGTAAACAAGGATATAATAATCACACAAAACACATTAAAAATATTAATAAAAGTCATGTCATTAATCTGAAGCAAATTTTTCACCTGAACCCTTCTACGAATAGCATGAATTCACATTATTCTCTTCAAGTAGAGATTAATTTCTAGCTTCCTTCACATGATTATCTTCAGTGGAGAAGAGATTTTCGGAGTGCAAGTGTCAGGTATATAACGCGACATTCTCTCCAAATAAGAATAAACTCGGCCAACAACAGCAAGACTAGAATGAAAAAGATGTCACTGGTTTATACACTAATAATTACAAAAAATAACACCGGTAATGCAACCCAGGTAACAAACAATACTACTTAAAGAATAATAACTGGTGTACGGGTTTCCCTATACAGTACAAGTCTTCTTCATCTCAAAGTCTAAAGTATTCAATGTATCTTGCTTCAACATACTGTCAAGCTTCGTCTATTTCACCCCCTTCTTACAATCCCTTCAGTTCGAGGATGTTATTTATGCTTTCTTCGTGCTGTCTCCAGACTAATTTATTTAATTTCGGAGAACTCCCTGGTGATGAAAGGGGCTAATGAAGACTGAATCTAACCACTGCAGTTCGATAAGTCTACCCTACGGAGGATACAATTCAATTGGGGTAGCAAAGAATAAAATTAGAAATATCATAGTAAAGTAGTTATTGGATTGCCTTTGTAATTCTCTCTCTCTCTCTCTCTCTCTCTCTCCGCACGCACGACTACCGGTTTAAGAGGGTGGATTTCCCCACACTCACGGGGACGGATCCACACTCCACAACCCCAGCTACTACCGTATCCCCAGCGAGGCAAGATTTCTGTTTCTTAAAGCCTTTATCATCACAGTTCTACCCTGGAGTGGCTCTCCTTTTCCTAGATGGCAAAATTATAACAGACAATCCCACATTAACAGCCTCTTTTGAGTCGTACTGGACTCTAAGCTATGACATCGCAGCTCTGATCATGTTTGGGTACAAAACCAAGGTGCTTCCTGGAAGAATTTTACATGCCAGAATAACCTTTTAATAACTTCTTAATGGTTCGAACTGTTGCGATATGAGTACTCTACGACTAAGTCGCCAGCTGAGCTGCTGTGTATTTTCCCAAGGTGACATAATGTACACTATTATCGAGTGAGGTGATTCTAGTTAGGAACACAATCCAGTTACAAATGAACAATATCGCATCACTTCTTATGGTACACAGCATGACACTGTGTCTGGTGATTAAAAAAAAAAAAAAAATGCTAATGTGATCTCTATGCCTCTCCTGTAGGTACCACCTATCACGTGGTACTAGTAATGTTTTAATTAACACCTTCTATAAGATGACATTATTTTCATTTAATCTTGTTATTCAATTGATGTTACCGAGTACAAGAGAGTGTTCTTGAACTGGAAGGGTGAAATGCAGCCTTCATGAACCTCGCTATTATTAGGGTTCTCTCCAAAGATTAATCAAGTACGAATTGCCGGTAAGAACAAAATTACAATTACGTCCTTGATCAAGAATTACGGAGGGCAATGAGATAATCTTGTGTCGTCTACAAGGTGGGAATTCAAAGTACCCTGACAACTGTACTACCCTATCTATGTCCACAGCACAAAGTAACTGATTCTAATGTAGAGTAAGTTCCAGTCATAAGCAAGGTGTCCATGAACTTGACAAGCTAACTTCAGGTGATCTTTCTAGGGCCGATTTCGAGTATTTAAAAATGTATCAACAATGCTCCACTTCGCAAGCGTTCCGGAGCTTGTTACTGACGACTTTACTGTAGAAAATGGTTTCCCTATAATTTACCCGTAAGGCCATTTGTAACTGTAGTTCCAAACTGATGAGATATGGACCATGTTAATATATAGCGTTTTTGTTCAAGATCAGGCCTAGATTAGTCTCCTAAGTTAATACGTTAAGTCCAGGGACACGTTAAGCTTGCAGTAAATGGTTCAACTGTTATTCCATCATCTAACATTACAGTGTATTGTTCTCCAGTCTGGACCGTATGTCCGGAATGGGTAACTTGCTTCTCAAGGCTGAACAAAATACATGTATCCGCAAAATTCTAGTGTGCAGTCTACCAGACAGTAACAACAACGCATGTCACAAACTACTACAACTTCCACAAGTACCATTTTCACAGCATAAAATCCACACTGCAGAACCATTACAGCACCAGAAGGAAAAAATATTAACTATCGAAAAATTTTCGTTCGAACAATGTCATACATTACACACGACAAATATCAATCTTTTCCATTGTTTCGAAACAAAAGGCAGCATAACCTTACATATTATTTTTCCTTGCTATCCCTGCCGTGACTTTTCCAGGGATAGATATTACCATTTCTGAGAGGGAGTGAGTGAACAAGTTCCTGCATCGTGTGCCTGTTACGGAACTAAGGACACATCAAGACATCACAAGGTCATCAACCATTTGTATTCTCAATACAGTAAGGATGCCACAGCAAGTTAATGTTGGCTTTAAAATGGGAAACAGATTACCGGTAGGCTATTCCACGTAGGCTGTCAGAAATCCTGGCAACATATGCTTACACCGATATTAGACCCTCTCTCTCTCTCTCTCTCTCTCTCTCTCTCTCTCGTCATGCTAAGGTGCACATACTCTCCTGTTCAAGGGCGACCAACACAAAACAAATTAGTCCTCTCATGACCAGGACGTAACTAATATTTAATTCCAGCTGGTGTCGGATGGTTTCATTCAGCTGAGTGTCACGGAAGCCTGATTGTTAATATTCACCATTAGCCCTCTCTCGACCAGGACAACTCTAGTATTAAATGTCAGCATACGTCTGACAATTTGATTCAGTTGAATAAGCCACAGGAAAATTACAAATGAAAATCTTAAAACGAGTTCATAACAATATGGCTACATAACCACCGCATCAAAAAAACTTATTTAATTCTGGCTCCTAAGGCTCAGTTAAATAAATCCGTCTAACGTTGGCAGAGTTAATATACTGAATTTGTTTCGGCAATGACAGGGTTAACGGTACCACCATCAACACTTCCACAGTCACTCTCAGCTGAGCGAAATCGTCTGGTATGAACTGAATGTAATACTTGTGCTGTCTCGGCCATGAGTGGATAAAATTTAAAACATAGCATACTGTATCGTTCACTGACATGACATTCGTGACTATGTTCCCTCCACTCAATTGGCCTAAAATTGCTCTCTCTCCATTTTCACTGTTCATTTGCCACAACAGACGAACATTAAAATACGCTGCTGATCCCAAAGAAGTGTCATGGAAAGGATGAAGAGTCGTTGTTTTGCCTTATTCTGCCCCTGAACTACAGGAAATATGCTACAAAAATTCGAAAATTTGGACCAAGTTAAGTTGAACAGAATATATTTTCCTGGAGTGAACTGGACCGAGACATCAAAGACCTTGACTAAACCAAGGGCTCGTATTTATAAACGATCTTAACAATATACAGAATAGTCTCCATAGTTTTTTTTTTCTCTCTCTCTCTCTCTCTCTCTCTCCCTCATTTTTTCATTTCAGTATTCATTTATCTGATTGTGAAACGCCAGGTAGCTGTAAGAGCGAGGACAAACGTATGTACGAGAAGTCTTAAAAACAAAATTAAGCTTTGGGGAGAATTCTAAATGCAGCAAAAATTCTAACGTACAATATGTAGCCTACTGTTATCCGGCTCCTGGACACAACTACTTCAATAAAACGTCCTCTTCATTGTATTCTTATCTACGAATTATTTTATTCAGCTCAGGAGATACTTTCTGAAGTGGAGGGGTTACATGTAGCCTCCACTGCACTATCAGGGGTTAAATGTTACCTCCATTAACCCTGCATTATTAGGGGTTCAATGTAGCCTCCGTTAACCCAATCATTATGAAAGTGTTCTAATATGAAAAATAATCTGGAAGTAATTGGATAAATATAAGTTCAGTCGTCGGATTGGTGGAATTAAATTCGTCAGTTGGGGTTGACATATAGTTCATTACATTGCCTTCACTAACCCTGATGAAAATGCCACAGAAATAGATTTAATAGTTACATTCAAGCGACTTGGAAGGCTTGTAACCTGGCTTCACCAGCTCCGAACTCTACACCTGTAAAAAGATTATTGACTGTAACTGTACACCCAACTTACCGGTAAGAACAATGAATCTATATATTAAAATATGAACAGGTTATGCTTGCTGATCTTATGCGGTTGCCTTCAGTTCTGACTGGCTAAGCTGGTGACATGGTACGGAATAATCCTTCCCCCCTCTTCTCTCTCTCTCTCTCTCTGATAGCGCTGAAGTTACTGCCTGAAGCAAGGAAAATGTCGAAATGTTAGTGGGGGGATCTGAGACTGTACAACACAGTGATGGGGCTAAACCATACTGCATCGAAGAACTGCCGTTCGAAATACAGTATTAGTTTTACATACGGTCCTTTATCTGTTTATACAATAAGCTCATTAAGAAGTTGTGATCCTTGATTGTAGTAGAAAACTAATAATTAACGAAAGCCAAGGTTTCACATATGACAAAACTTTTTTTTTTTTTCTAAATCGCAACTGAAGCCAATGAGTTTGTTACCAGTACAACTTTCGACTTTAGTGCAACAACTGCAGCGCTAAAGCCTCATGAACACTGGATGCCCTAAGGCTGCACGTTACCCCTGGTGTGTGCCAGTTTGTTGGGCATTGTGTACCATCAAACATTACCAAGCATAGTGACAACAATGTGGGTGAGACTGGCATGGTACACAGGACAGAATATTCAAGAGCTCCATCGTTACCTATATACAAAATAAAGTACTCATCATCACGATCTCTCAAGCCTTTCATATTCCCCAGAGGCGGATGACATCGTTTTCATTTTATGCTGACTACCGCCAGATGATATTACTCGTATTTTAAATTGCATTACAAACCTACTGTCACTAGCTTACTGTATCAAAAGTTTGTGTTCGGAAAAAATCATCACTGCTGCTAATCAACTGTAGCTTGGGACTAGCTAAATTGATAATATACATGATGGAGGTTGTACGAAGGAAAAAGCTAAATTATCTTAATTCTAAACAGTATATAGTTAACTATGACATACGAATTCTCCTGACAGTTCCGAAACTAAATTACAGTATATTATAAACTACTTGTACAATCGTATACTTTCCATATTAGAATGCTATGAAAAGTATTCAGGATGCTGTAAAATAATCCAGCACGAATGTTGTTCAGGTGGTGTGCCTCGAGGTTTGACCTGCCTTCTAATCCAAACTATGGTGAAAGAAAAGCATTCAGGAGCCGAATGCTAATCGCCTACCACAATATGCTGTTGGCCAAGTCCAAGATTTAGGCCATATATTGATACCCTGAAGGTTTCATATTGATAGCTCAAGCCGTTCATGAGCTGTAACGGTGCTAAAGGCAAGCGATAAAAACTAGTTGACCTTTAGCAGCCATTTTGGCCACCTTGACCTTGACCCCGTGTACCCATTTTTCCAATCGTCCAAGATTTTGGCCATATTTTGATACCCTGAAGGTTTCATGTTGATAGTTCAAGCCATTCATGAGACATAATGGGAACTGATAAACACACACACACACACACACACACACACACACACACACACACACACACACACACACACAAGCAAAAACATTTTCGTTCCGCCTTCTAAAGGCGGGCGATAAACATAACTCAAATTATTTATACCCAGTGTCTTAAATTATTTAAGTCCTGAGTGGCAAGAAGCTAGGAGTACAGTAAAACAATCTTTCAGCCATTTAATTTGTAATGCAACTGAGCGCAGTGAGAATACATGAATGTGACGTCACACTTAACAGATTTATTATATCCGAAGCTGTGGTTGCAGCAGCTTTGTTGTGTTTGTGACTGTTAGGGTCAAATATTATTTTAGCAGCAGCCTTTATAACCCTCCAATACTTCCGACTGAATGAGGGCGTCAAGCAAGGCGTCTCTGTGTCCTGAAAACTCAAACCTAAGTAACTGACCTTTGGCTTTTACTGTAACAACTGCTGCTTGGAAGTCGAAGTTTAACGCGCTTTATAATATTAGTTTTCTATTTCATCCACTACTGAAGTTCCAAATCCTGCTAATTCCAGGGTATGGGAAGAGGACCAAACGTGGTATATGTACTGTATGTGCTTTGCCAACCACTTGCCCAGACCTCTATCTTGACGTGGCTATACTCACCTTTCACTTTTACCCAAAAATTCTACTATCCGCAGAGTAGCCTACACCATTAATGATAGGTTACATGTTCTATCTCTCGGGTCACTATCTCTTCTCACCATAAACTATACCCGTCCCAGCTGAACTGCTAATACGTGCGAACACTTGTGAGGGAAAGGTTAGATCAGCTCTACCCATTTTGTCCAGACCAATATTTTTATTAGTTATTGACAAAAATGTATTGTGAAGAACAGATACTTCACATTTATTTTTATCGCACACTGTTGTGTTCCACCCAATCAACACAAACAGAAAACGATGAGACACTTATTACAGTGAAATTTTTTTATGTGCATTTTATTTTCCATGACCGTGAAAATTTCATGAGTTCTGTGTGCTTGTGGTTGTTAAGACAGATGTGACAATTTGTACGACTACTCCCTCGACTGCGGCTGTGAAGCTTTGCACCGGCACAGGCATACGTCAAACTTCATTCGGGAAGACAATAACGTGTTAATTTAGCACTGTTCAAACTTTGGCAAGTTTTAGGATATATTAATTTACAGTATGAATCTGAGCTTTCATGCATTCGGCCGACGGTATGTGGCTCCGTCAAATGTGTCATGGGACCGATGGTGTTTGGGGCTTCTAAAAGACCAAAGGTTTTCGGTTTTCTTTTCGTCATATCTCTCTCTCTCTCTCTATATATATATATAAAAAAAAGCTTACTGTTATGTACCGAAGGGCCTATAATGGGTATAATGTATGAAGCGCCGAGGGAATGATACAGATTACTGTATTTTCAGTAAGTTACACGAAGTATAGTTCCATCATCATCTAATCCTGTGCTGCCCCACAAGAAGCGTAGAAGGCCGGGGCTATGCAAGTTGGTCCTGACATTTAAGATGAGTGACCAGCCTCACTCATCTCTGAGTGGCATTACGTGAGCAATAAATCCCAACCACCCATTGGATATAAACCTGCACAGGCTCAATTCGACTGGAGCGCCTTAATTACCCACTAAACCACCAGGTGCATGCGTTAAAATATCATCCAAATCGATTGCACAGCTGAATAAAACTCGACTGAGGGTACCGGCTGCAAAAATATACTACGTAGATAGGCACCACTCCCTTAAAGAGTCACATTTATGGGACACCTTGCAGAGACACACAGACAGGCATACGAGTGCAATGAAGCTGAGGTGAATATGGTACACAACCTCCCTAAGCTCATCTGATAAATTACCAATATGCCGGGAAACGAACCCGGGATTCTCAGGTGAGAGCCAGGCAGCATACCACTACACCATTACCAATATGCCGGGAATCGAACACGGGACTCTCAGGTGAGAGCCAGGCAGCATACCACTACACCTGCCTGGCTCTCACCTGAGAGTCCTGGGTTCGATTCCCGGGATATTGGTAATTTATCCGATGATTTTTCCTGTGTACAGTACAGGTTTCTATCTCCCTAAGCTCATTTACCACATTATATTATTAGATGCGTACCGCTGTATTTAGTGCAATAATAATTTAAAAAAAATGCTTGCTAATATCAACATCTGCATAAATTCGGCTTAAACGAACCCTTCCGAATGCAAATAATCAAAATCGGTTCTACTTCGATATGGTAACAACCAAGTGCTGACGTGTGTCACGCAATTTCAGTTCATCGTAATTCCGTCAACATTAGAACTACGTCTAAGGACCATCAATTGTCATGTAATACATCAACCCTTTTACTAAGAAACTTTCATTAGCCCAAAAGAGATTTTTTTTACGATTGTTTATAAAGTGTTGTCTTTTTAATCTTACTAGTATCAGCAGTGAGAAGGCCAGAAATATTCTTTTGTTCACAGAAGTAGTGCTACTGCGCAAAAATATTAAAAAAAAAAAAAAAAAAAAAAAAGACAACAGTTAGGCCCAACAGACCCTGTTAATTATTTTAACACTCCAAAGGCTGAATTCCAACTTCAGGGGTTCAAGCTGGAATGCATAATAGCCATATTTACCTTCTCGAGCCTGAGTTGCGTATATGAGTCCCTTTTCTTTTTCACTAATGTGGCGACCATATAATTTGCAGCCATACTCCTAATAACAGTGTCCGGGGAGGGACGGAAACCAGCAGAATGGTTTACGTGAAGATCCGTTTTGAGATAGGGCAAAAGATACTGAGCTGGAAGATGCCTAACATGCCTACAGAGTGTACGAGTGTCACTGATGCACACAATCATTTTTTTTTCTCTCTCTCTCTCTCTCTCAATCTTCCCCCAGAATATGATCGGCAGTGATCGTTTTACATGCGAATGTCACAGGAAGGGGGGGGGGGGGAATCGAGTCCACCAGTCTGACCGAAGGATGAATCGAAATCTGGTTTGTCTAGTTGCGTAATGGATGTGTTAATTAATTCACCACCGGGTCCGCCTATGGGGTGGACAGAGAGGCAGAATGGTTAACAAGAAACTTGACCCGGATTAATTAACAAGTTAACGATTAACTCCGTTTCGTAACTCATAACTTATTTTTTCCAGAAAGAACGAGAAACACTGAAAGATTTAGTATTCTCTCTTCTCTTCGTTTAAGAACAGAACAAATTATTCTTCTCGTAATTAAGATTTGCTTTCGTTGGACGAATAAGAGGCATGGGTAGATTTTGCGCTCTCCGTGTTCTTCCTGCAAAACAAATGTGAGTGTATACGTGTGGGAGCTGAACATCTTATTCTAAGGGGCACATGACAACAAAATTAAAATATTAAGGAAGAAGTGCTCACCCCCTTCAATTATGACACAGGACGTCGTTTTTTATGTTATCCCTGTAACCACCAAACGATTATATTTAACTTGGGAGGAATCTCTAGTAATGACTGGGTCAATGGAACTTATAACCCCTCGAATTTGAAAAGCATCATCTTGGCTGAACAGTTTGGATATGGTAAGAATGATACATTGACACGTCCTCGGGTTTAAAGGGTTTGAACCTCCAAAGCACACAAGAATACGGCCGCAATAAAAAAAAAAAATCACCATGACTCGTACAGTACCAAGGGTAGTTTTCACGTGACTCAGGACTGGCGATAAACACTCACCAGTGTTATCCAAGAGATAAAGGTCAAATATTCACTCAGTCTCCTCTTTCATTGTGATATTAGCATGACAAGGGTTAGAACAATAACACAAAATCATAACAGTCGAACAAGTGCATTCTTTGACCGCACGATCTGCATCACGCCATGAAACCGTCGAAATCGATGGTTGAAATTTAGGTGTGGTGAGCAGAGGAATGAGTAGGATGGGCTGGAAATCTGAAGGGTGGTGGGGGTGGGGCAGGAAAGTATATCACAAGAGAATGGATGCTGTTTAAGAGCAGTGCATATTAATAATAAAATATCCACCAAGATGTGTAGTGGGGAGTAAAGAAAAGTGTGCAATACGCTGAAAATTTTGTGGAAAGTAGGGAGGGGCCAAGAGTACATCTTGTGAAAATGAGTGCTGTGGGATGAATGGTTCGAGTGCAGCGGAGGTTTAATTCAAAATTATCTCCAGCAAAAAGATAAACTCACGTTGCTCTCATTCACCTAGTTTTGTGACGTAGGTAACAATTATGAAACTCCTACACAATACTTTATTCTATACAGTTTTATTGTGCTTTGAAGATCCCATCATTGACTAGAATCTAGACATTTACTTTATTATTGTGATGCATTGTTTAGGTTGGGATCTGTACATAAAATTACAAGTTCATAACGTACCGTAAAACTCATGCTGGCTATAAATACCCAGTTCTTCGCCCAGATTACCAAAAACAGCTGCTACAGCACGGCAACCTTTTTTTTTATGTGCATGAGTCAGATAATAATAATCTGCCTTCGTGGTGATATCTTAGTGAAGAGGGTACTAGAGTCTTTCTAAACCCTTTACTACAAGGTACAGTACATTCGTCTCTCCGCTGAATATAATCGTCTTGCTGTAATAAGAATGCAGTAAAAGACGTCACCGTACTGACTGGGTTAGTCTCCAAAGAAAGCTTTTCTGTTGAGAGTGGTTACGTAATGGCAACAATAGTTAGGGGCGGTATTATTTACTACGTCAGCCAGATGATGTAATATTTTATTCTTCGCCTCCACCACGCGATCTTTATTCAACTTGGATATGTATTACTGACTGAAATAGTTATGGCTACACCTAACCTTTACAGTTTGAAAAGTCACACCTCTATGCAAAAGAACACAGTCTGGTGGTCAACGGAGAGTTAAATCTGAGCACGAAGGTGTAAACTTACCCCTAAATTTTGACGAAAGGGAACAACTATGTTTATTAGCTTTGACTAATCTGCATCTCATACTACAGAACTTAGTCAGCAAAGATAAAAAAAAAAAAAAAAGTGTGGGGGGGGGGGAGTCTCATACACGCCATCGTACACTTACATTTTATCACTAAGGCCCCTTCAGTGTTAAGTTCAAGCGACCAACTCTGAATATGAAAGTTTGAATGGTATTGCAGTTCAGTCATCACATCTTAATCTTTGTTTTAAAAGCAAGGCCTTTACAATGACATATCAAACGGGCCATTTCTGAAAATACAATCTGACTCTTTATTAACATACTTCTTACTCTTATTTTTATTACAATAGCATTTTCAGTGATATGCCAAAGCTTTCAGTTTTGACAATGAAAGTCTGAATCGTAGTTTATATACCAGCAACGTGTGTGTATATAGACAGATAGATAGATACATAGCTAGATATTCTGACATACTTAACGTGGCCTGAAACTGCCACCTCAGTCACCTTGAATGCTGAGCTACAACACGAACTGACAACAGACCACGATGCTAGTCACGAATAAGTTAGGGAAAGTATGCACAACCGCAGTATCATTATATTTTGGCATCAGCTACGGGAAATTGCAAAATGAGGAATATTTCCCAACAAGTTGCACGAACTGTAACGTGACGTACACTCGCTGCTAAGGACAGTAACATGTATTTTTATTATACATTATTTTTCTTTACGAACTACTGCAAACCCCTTTCAAAACATGCTGAAAAGTCTGCCGCACTTGGAAGATCGTATGACTAAGTTTGGATATTCAGTGTTCAATTGGTCGGCTGATGTTAACCCGTTCAACCCGAGGAAGTCTACTTCCTTTGAGCTTTGGGACCTATGAAGGTTTTATTGTTTAGGGGCGACTTTTCAAATTGGAGGGGTTAGAAAGAACATTCATTAACCTCTTTTATAATTTCCGTACACTGAATAAGATTGTCAGGGGGAAACATGAATATAATTCAAAGTATGTCACCGAACTGAAAGTGTTACCCTATTATGTGCATACAGATTGAACATGATAGGGTGGAGTGAGGCATAGTTGCTACGGAGAAGTGATAAATGTGATAAAATAAAACTCGTGTCGCCTGCGAGGGTGGGTGTCGAGAGGCCTTGGTGAGCGTGACTGAGCGGGAAGTGGTGGGTGAAGAGTCAGCGTGAGTCAGCGCCAACAGCAGTACAGTTGCGACAAATATTTGCCGACATTCTACTCCTTCACTGCAATTAGGGCAAGTAAGTCACTTTCTAGCCTCACGCAAGATATGAACAACCATAATGGCTGATGCTACCAACTTCCAGTCCTCCATTACAATGCTGGGTGAAAAGAGACCGGTGGGAAACAAGCCGAGTCCACGAATCTTACCGCCCCGAGAATCGAAACTGATTTCTTCTAGTTGCAGGCTGGATGAGCTAACTGAAGCACAGCCTCACTCCAGCGTTACTGAATATACTCTCTCTCTCTCTCTCTCTCTCTCTCTTCACACACACACACACACACACACAATCACCACCACCACCATCACGGGGAAACTTTCACCTGAGCGCTACATTCACCTGGAAAGGTCATTGTGTACCTGCGTGACGAAGCTTCCTGTTTTAAAATACGTCGTTAACCCCTTGAAGCCTGGGACTTCACTTTATTCTTGCCATCTCACGACAGTTTTAATCAATGTAGGATTAACTTTTCATACTGCAAGAGTTAGATTAAGCGTTAATAAATCCCTTCAATACGAGAACTTTCCTTTGCTTAACAGAATCATCTAGGGGCAGCAAGAATACATGACGTCTTCATGTTTCAGGAAGCTGTGCCAGCACCAGATGTACAGTTCTTTGTACGTGGCTGGCTGACTGCATGCCCACCAAACATAAAAAACATTGGCTACCTTTGAATAATAAAAACAATCGACTATATATACCGGTAAAATATATATATATATATATATATATATATATATATATATATATATATATATATATATAATTTTGTTGATTTTTATACCCTTGAATAATAAAAGCAATCACCAAAAATTTTCTTCTACTGAATTTTATACCTCTGAATAATAAAAACAAGTGACTAAAAATTATTCTACTGAATTCTATTGATCACTTAAGCAAAAAGTCTTACTAGGGCCCGTATTCTCGTCGGCTAAGGAGGCTCTCTAACACCTTTTCCTAAGCAACTTATTTTGCTTATTAGGCTATACCTTACTGTCGATCTCCGTGTTACATAGTTCATTCTAATACCACCAAACTCTGCATAGATAACGTGCTAAAGGATATTAACCAGTCGTATTGAAACTAAATCGCTAAGGAAGAGGTGCTAGGTAGCCTCCTTTACCAACGGGAATACGGACATACCGGTATGCCATTTACATTCCTTTCTCGTTCACCCATTTTGTTATCTTGGTCATTACATTTTCATGAACTCCATGGCAGACTCCGGGCTATATGTAGCACAATTTCAGTTCGAGCACTCCGAGCACATACCTCCGCCTTCATCTTTGCCTTTTTTTCACTAAATATTTAATCACTTGTTCCTCTGATGCTCCTGAGTTATAACCTGCATGCTAAATTTTATGCATTTACATCCCAAAGAATTTCCTAATAGAAAGACTGACAACAATTGACCCATTAACATAACCTCCTTGGTGGCGATGATCAGCGTATTTGCTACGTCACACTTCACATGCTTCTTAAGGTCAACATGTCTGTCAGGCAACAATACACTCTTTAGACTTATGACGTAATTACTGCACCATAAAGTTTGCTCGCAGCTTGAAGCGAAAGCGATTAAATCCCCATTCTCTCTCTCTCTCTCTCTCTCTCCGACGACGCAGCCTACTGTTTATTTTATTCCTACATTTCAACAAATTTATTTAGCTTCGGAGGAACTTTTAGAACTAAATGGGTTAGACACAAATTTTCATTATGATATACTAGAACAGATTTCCCCCAAGACAATGTGACATCAGCGCCTAACAAACTTTCCAGAATACTATAAGGTTTCATAATCGTTCGACTCAACAATGGCGCGGTAACTTTTTTCCTTAAGTGTACCTGAACTGACAAGTGGAATTATGCCCTTTTTACTCTACTTGGCCTAAAAGTAACATCTGTCTTAAAAAGGGATTTGCAACACTAGATCAACATAAAAATATAATGATGATAAAAAGGATGTGTTGCAGAATGGATGCAAAGCCACAGTATGGTCTTATTTTGCTACTGATTTTCTGGAAATTAGTTTTAAAAGAACATAATTTTGGGCCACGTTAAGGTAAAAGGGCTTTGTGGCTGGACCTAACGACAATGACCTCAGGTGACCTCAATGGAACAAGTTGGGACAACATTTATAAACTTTCCTAAAGTTAACTAATTTTAAGATTGCCTGCTACAGGGTCATCCGTGAACAGCGCTGCTCTAGAAACTCGCTTGGTGGTACTTTACGTGTTACAGGGACTGTTCAACCAGCTGGTGAGGACGCTGGTGTGGCAAAGGGAGTGGAAAATGAGTAAATGATGCAGGAGAGACAATGGTAACGCTTACTGAACCATTCCCGCAACACAAAAAATCGCCGTGTGGAGTGGTGTGGAAAGCGAGCGTTATATGGTATAGTGATCACCCTGTATATAATTGTCTTCACTCATACTGCAACACACTTCTGAAATCAAATCAGAATAAGCAGCAAAGTAGTAAAATTGTTACCCTTTCATATATATATATACTACAAATGTACTTGAAGGAACTTGAAAGGGCCTGAATTAACGGATCACAAAACAGCCGGAAGGTACGTAAACAGACCTTTGTTGAACTGAATGGCTTTAACAGGGTCTAAGTCTAAGAAGTCTTTGATTTTGTATAGCGTTAAGTTTTTGCTCTACTACATGTCACTAGAACACAATTATTATTATTATCATTATTATTATTATTATTACTATTATCATTTTTATTATTTGCTAAGTTCCAGATGTTGCATGTCATGTTCCAAAGAATATGACATGTAACACCTGAATCAAATCCAGGTCATCTAAATTGCTAAATGAACTGAGATAAGGAAGAAACAAACTATAAAAGAGTTTGATCGGTTTACGTCGTCTTCGGGTTCATCTAGTTGTCGGCTGGATGTGGCAATTAATGCACCACCGGCTCATGAGGAACTGAATTAATCCCTTCAATCCAATAACGTTTTTTTCTGGTGCTATATTTATATAAGATCAATTTCTACGATATGCAGATCTTAAAGATTAAGATTTTTTCATTTGGTTGTTTTTCACATTAATATTTACTCGTTCCGGTGTGAGACTTCGTTATTTTTTCATTTTATATTTTTCACAAATATTTACTCACTTCGATGTAAAGTTTGGTACTGTATTGAGCAACAGTATAAACACGCATTACATTTTTAACCCTCCTCAGGTAACCCTAAATTTTTATCCTTCCTCAGGTAACCTGGGGTCTGTCAGACCCCAATCTTTAGAAATTCATCAAAAATATTTACAACTTTATTGAAACAATCACTTGTACACACTTTCTGTACTCCTTTTCCTTCAATTTGGTGGAAAATGTATGAAAATATAAGTGACGAAATATTGTATGCAATATTTAAACGAAAAACACTGACAAATTTTATACCAACTGAAATTAGTGGCTGCCATACCAAAACTGATATGTTCCACCAGTTTTCTATCAATGCCTGCTGTAGACCAATGGCCAATGTATCTTTAAGAAGAAAGAGAAGCACATGTCATAATAAAATTTTTTTGGTATGGATGATATATATGGGAAAAAAAAATCACAGGTTAGCTAACCTGGGGTCCATTGGACCCTAAAGGCCCCTTAGCGCGAAATTAGAGCCAGATCCCGAACTGACCCCATCACCTCCCTAAAGTAGTCTACTAGTCAGGATGGTAGTGGGTTAACCAGATCCAAGACCTTATAGTAATATATGAAAAACACTAAGAAAAATAGCGTGGGGTCCAACAGACCCCAGGCTACTTGAGGAGGGTTATTTTAGGAGAGTTTATAAATACTGCCAACGATGTGGCAAGATTGAAGGTGATCGCGCATGTGCTTCTAACTGCAAGTAAAAAGACCTGACTGGAACTGACCTGATTATGGCAATCTAAGTGAAAGGCTTGGCTGGATCAAGCGAAACAATAGTACAGGATTCTACAGTAGGTAGTGCTGGAGAGGGATGCCCTTATATGGTGGCACTAATACTCGTATAACCGGGAGGTGGAAGTGCCTGGGTTATACAAACGTCCTCCCTCGGATGGTGGACTGCTGGTTGTAACTTCAGTAGCAGTCCACTGGGTTGACAATCAGATAAACTAACAATGGGTCAACCTGACATGCAACTTAACCCCCATCTCTTTCACGATGAACACTGGAAGACAAATGTCGTGTCGCGGTTTTGTCCGAAGATTAAGTGTAACACATAAAACATTATGAGAGCTCTGGCATTGCTAAATATTCGTGGTTCGCTGGTCTGACTTCCTGAAGCTTCATATCAGCTGCTGATAGGGTGACGATATAAAGGAAACCAAGAAATTCCGAAGCTTTAACATCATTTTGCGAGAATTACTGCGTCCGAGAGACGAAATGTGACCTATATTCGGTCAACGACAATGACGGACTGGCAGTTTCATCTTACATCTTACCACAAAACGTCAAGCAGACCTGGTATATAGCTTGGTATGAAGAAGGCAAACAACGCGCATCGAACTGCTCGAGAGATGAGAGGTGGCATGACCTAGCTTTATTTGTGAATACTTCTTGTCTGACAAGACTGAGCGGGAATGGATGTATACTCATAGGATCTGAATGGACCTACAGCCGTATTTATGAAGGATCTTAACCATTTTGCAAGATGATTAGGTCTTCATAGCAGTTTACTACCACCAGAAACCGTTTAGTTTCATACGTTCTCACTCTAATAGTCACACTCGCTTGGTTGCGAACTTGTGAAGTTCATGGTAGCTATGTGAATGAAGGCAAAATTATTAACAAGGATTCTTACACAACTTAAGCCCAAGGGGGAAAAAAAAAACTAAACTAAACAGCACAGGCGGCATTCATTAACTTTTTTTTTTTCCTCGAAAGCTGTATATGAGATTGTTTGAACATGGTATCATCTTCACCCATTAAGTTACCAAATATTTCACCGCCAAACCAGTAAAATAATAAGCCCAAAATATAAAAAATTATTCCAAGTCAACTGCAATGAAGACTAATCGGTAATATTGGTTACGATAAATACGCCTCATGGACCTGTAAGTTGATAATTGGGTTAAGCAGGAATTTCATATTTCAATAATTTTCGACCGCTACCGTTTGTTTTTTACTCTGCCTGTCTGCTCGTTTGTCTGTCTGTTGCAGAAGTTGCTACGGACGCAAACCAGGCCTAAGTTAAGGTGAAAGAACTATAGATACACGGTCTACGAATAAAATAAAGGCAATAACACTCCGATTGCCGGACGCAGTTTTTAGCTTATACTTGCTACCTGCAGATGATGTTATTCAGGTTAAAGATACTTCACAATCCAGTAACATTTTTTTTTTTTAACTCTAAACGGTTATGCTTATTATGATACCTGTTGCAATGAGGGGGTTAACAAGAACCTCCATTAAACTCCTCCATTAAGAAAGGTCTGACCAAATTAACGAAACAAGACGTAGATCTATGGGTTAGGTGAGTGCTCGAGGAATGAGCAGTTTAGTTTTAGTTTAGCTTTAGTTTATCATACACTCTCAATCAAAAGCAATGTGTTAGCTAGAATAAAGCAATACTGACGTCACCGCATAAACGGGGTTCCTGGTACAGCACATAAAGAAAAACTACACGTGAGTACTGTAGATCACCCGAGGAAAGTTCAATCATACAATCTAAACCATAAGTGCATATGAAGTCTAGTCGTGATGTCTATCTGGTCTCAAGTAGCATGTGGCGCAAGCTTATGATTTCTGATAACAACCACACGCGTCACAAGGTCACCGCAAACAAGGGCACTCCAGCTGTTGGGAAACGCACCACTGCAACTACTGAAGAATAATTTCATTACACTAACACACATGACAATGCTGCCATAATAATTAACAGGAAAAATGCGACTATGAAGAAATGTACGACTGTAACTATGGTTCGTCTAACAGCAGAAATTTTTATTCTGCAGCAGCTATTTCTCTTAGATTAATGGCAGTATATGAAATTGCTATGGCTCTGCATCCTTTCCATAGCACTTCTTTATACCTAGCATCATATTCTAGTGTCAATCGCGTGTTACATTGCAGCATTCTAGATGGACAGAACAATTTTAAGGGGCCAAAATATCCTCCAACACAAGCATTACCTCATAACACCAAGACAAGCTACATAAAAAGAAAAAAAGTTAGCATGGGGTACTGCAGAGGAGCGCAGATAAAAGGAAAAGCACAAGTAAAGCTACTAAAGGATAACAATCATAATCTTATTACCGGTAACTCTTTCAGCCTTGCTGGTGATAAAGGACGCCTTCGCGTGGTGGTGGTGGTGGTGGTGGTGGTGTGTGTGTGTGTGTGTGTGTGTGTGTGTGTGTGTGTGTGTGTGTGTGTGTGTGTGTGTGTGTGTGTGTGTATCATCAGCCATTGCAAATTCACTGCTAAACAAAGGCCACCCCAACCTTCTCCAAGAACACCTTGACTGAGCCAATCTCTGCCACATTTTGCCTGTAAACTTCTCTATCTCATCTCTCCACCTTCTGTCAGGACTTTTCCTGCTACGCTTTCAATCTCTTGGAGTCCAGTCAGTCAGCCTCTTGCTTTATCGGTTATCCCTCTCTCTTGCTACATGACCTGCCCACCTTCATTTTCGTCCTTTGTGTTCTTAAAAGTCTTTAACTTTAGTCTGCTCTCTCAGCCAAGTTAATCTTTTGCTGTCACGTAAAATATTCCCATCATTTACCTTTCCATTGCCTTTTGAAAACGGATTAGTTGATTTTCCATCGATTTTGTCAGTTTCCAGGTCTCACAACCGTACGTCATAGCTGGGATTATACATTCGTTATATGCTTTTCGCGCTTCACACACACACACACACACACACACATTATATCTATCTATCTATCTATAATATATATATATATATATATATATATATATTCCCAGTTCTGTCCTGTATTCAGGACACTGAGCTCCAATGGGTTAAAGAAGCTGAAAGATTTGCCAGTCATTAACACATTGGATCCCAGGGTCCCTGGGCGACGCATTGGGCTGGGAGGGTACTGAGCGTACCGCCCTCCGCCTATCGGCTCATAGTCGCGAAGCTCATAGGTCCCTACAAGGGGATTCCCTACTTTATTAACTGCTGGAAATTCCCAGTTCTGTCCAATATTCGGGAAACTGGGCTCCAATGGGATATATATATATATATATATATATTATATATATATATATTGTTACATAGCCTATGATTTCATCATCCTTTGTGTAATTTTAACGCACAGTATGCTGCATGTTTGATCACGAGCGTGTTCTGCCTCAGTTCCCCCCTTCTACCGTTATAGTAGAGTAAGTCGACATCTCTGTTATACTTTGCGGGATTGTCATCTCTTTGTCCCCATGGCTTTCATTTGCGCGTCCTCTTACAAGTTGTATCAGGCTCTGCCGGCCCCTATATAATGAGCTCAGTCTCTGCATCATTGCCACTTAGATCTGCTCCTCATTTTGTTCACATCTCTGTCCTTCCCTGTACAGATATTATTATTGTGAGTGCTCAAGAAGTCTCCAACCATCTAGCAGCTGTGTGTAATTTGAGTATAACTGTTGTTGTATTTTGTTCTTGTACTGTATAGCATAAGTTTAATTTGTAGGCCTAGTGAAGTTTTTGTAATTCGTGTGGGGTTCTTTATGTCAGTCATTTATGATAATAGTTTGTATCTGTAATTATTTATCTGGCATTCACTGAGTATTATCTGGTATCTCATTTTATCAGGGCTGACTTAGATAAATTTATTCTTGCTAATTTCGTGTTAATAGAGGCTATTGCAGTTAACCATATATTTAACCTGTTTATTTGCCATTACATTATCTTTATGAGTCCTGAATGTTTTGTTGTTAATTTAAGCATTAAACTTTAACTTGTAATTTTACCTAACTCTTTTGTTTTGAACCTGGAACTTTACGGGACAGTAGTGACTCTTCGTATTCTCACTTAAAGTGTACGTTATCTTTCTCTGTTCCGTAACATAAATTTGGCGACCTCATATCAGGATATTCAGGATATTATCATAAGGATATTGTTTGATATTTTGTGACTGTGATATATTCATGATGGCTACTATTTCTACACTTGATGAAGCCAAAGATTTTTGTCAAATGTGCAAACAGTGTGTGATATAGAAAACAGAACAAAGAATGAACTTAAGCTTGTTGCTCAACAATTGGGAATTGCAGTTCACTCTCATCATTCTAAGGATCAAATTGTTGGCATGATTAATAAAAGCTTGTTTAATGTAACTCCTCCAAATGAGCAAACGCAGATTGAATTAGCTAAGTTACAGCTAGCTCTGCAGGAGGCTCGTGCTAAAGAAGCTGAATTTCAGGCAAATGCTAAGCAGGCGGAATCTCAGGCTCGTATTGAAGAGGCACAGATACAGGCTCAGGCACAAGTTGAACTTGCCAGGATTCAGGCAGACCATGAGTATCGCATGAAACAAGGTGGAACTGGATCATCTAGCTCTGATGATTTTGATGTGGCTAAAAATGTTAAACTTGTCCCTCCTTTTAATGAATCTGATTTAACAAAGTATTTTCAGTTGTTTGAGAGGGTAGCTACAGGTTTTAATTGGCCTAAGGAGTATTGGCCAGTACTCCTTCAAACTGTTCTCACCGGTAAAGCTCAAGTAACTTATGCATCTTTGCCTCAGGATCAGTCTGATAATTATGATGTAGTTAAGAGCTTGATTCTTAAGGCCTATGAGCTTGTCCCTGAAGCCTATAGAGTAAAATTTAGGACAACTTACAAGCAAGATAAGCAATCCCATGTTGAGTATGCAAAAATCAAAGAAGATCTGTTAGAGCAGTGGTTAAATTCTAAGAATGTGGATTCTGATTTTGGTAAATTTAAGCAGATGATTTTGCTGGAGGATTTCAAGAGGTGTATTTATAAAGATGTAAGCCTATATCTTGATGAGAAAAGAATAGATAATTTGTCTGATGCTGCAGTTTTAGCTGATGAGTATGTTCTCACTCACAAGAGATATTCTAGAGAAAAAGGGAAAGCTGAGAGTAAGTACGTTGCCTCTACTCAGAGTACAGGTAACAGGAAAGAGAATAAGGATGATGTTTCTCAGGAAGTAAATACCAGCTTCACCTCTAGATTTCAGAAAAGTAAATGTACTTATTGTAGTAAGCTTGGTCATACTACGGAGAGATGTTTCAGGAGACAGCGTGATGTGAACAAAAAGGAGTCTTTAAATATTCAGTCAATTGGTCTAGTGTCCACTCTTGAGAGTTCCCAGAATGCTTTAACTGAGTTAACTGAACCTGCTTTGAGGGGTAACTTAAATTCTCATGATGGAGCTCCTCTTTTGAGCAGTAACGTGGGTGACACTCTCAAGAGTTCATGTGCTAATTTCCTGTCTGATGGTTTTGTCAGTCCTCTGGACAGTAATGACAGGAAATCAGTTCAAATATATCGTGATACAGGTGCTTGCCAATCCCTTATGCTGACCAGTGTTCTAGGCTCTAATGTTAATTCCTCTGATGAAACTGTAATCTTACAAGGTGTAGGGAATAATTACTTCTCTGTTCCTCTGTGCAGAGTGAATTTAGAGTCTGGTTTTGTTAATGGTTCTGTTATGGTTGGGTTGGTTGAGACACTCCCAATGTCAGGTGTAACTTTCTTACTTGGAAATGATATTGGTGGAAGTCAAGTGTGTCCAGCTCCTCAGTTGTCTAGTGAGCCAGTGGCTGTGTCCCTGGATTGTGATGTCCCTGATGTGTTCCCTGCATGTGCTGTCACTAGGGCTAAGTCTAAAGTTACTGGTGATTTAGAGGATAATGATGATGATGATGTTATCCTAGCTGACACTTTTCTTGCTAATTTGGACCACTCACCAGATGAGGCAGTACCCGTAGTGTTGATAATTTGTCTCGTCAAGAGTTGGTTGAGTTGCAGGTTGCTGACCCTGAGTTGAAAGGGCTAGCTAACTCTGCTTACAGTGAAGAAGAGTCAGCCGGTGCTTCTACTTGTTATTATGTAAAGTCAGGAGTACTTATGAGGAAGTGGAGACCCCCAACAGCATCAGCCGACTGTGAATGGGAGGTTGTACATCAAGTTGTCATCCCTCGTGTTTGTAGGCAGGATATCATTAGAGTGGCTCATGATTCCAGTTTGGCAGGACACCTTGGAGTGAGGAAGACTGTGGCACGCATTTTGAAACACTTCTACTGGCCAGGTATCTTCAGGGATGTTTCCTGGTATTGTAAGTCTTGTCACACCTGTCAAGTTGTGGGGAAGTGTAATCAGACCGAAAAGGTTGCACCTCTAGTTCCCATTCCTCCTTTTGAGGCGCCTTTCACCCGTGTGTTGGTGGATATTGTGGGCCCTCTTCCCTAAGACTTCTTCAGGATTTTCTTATGTGTTGACCCTGATTGATTTGGCTACTCGTTATCCTGAAGCCATTCCATAGAAATATCTCAGCAAAGAACGTGGTTAAGGAAATGCTGGGGTTCTTCACAAAGTTTGGTCTGCCCAAGGAGGTACAGTCAGACCGGGGAAGTAATTTCATGTCAAATGTTTTTCAAGCAGTCTCTGAAAGAGTTGGGCATCACCCAGATCACGTCTTCAGCTTACCATCCCCAGACCCAAGGAGCGTTGGAGAGATATCATCAAACACTCAAATCGATGCTCAAGAAATACTGTTTGGAACATCAGAAAGACTGGGATAAAGGTCTTCCATTCGTTGTGTTTGCCGCAAGAGAATCTCCAAATGAATCACTGGGCTTCTCACCTTTGAACTACTGTTTGGCCATGAAGTAAGAGGACCCCTTAAGTTACTCAAGGAATGCTGGCTGTCGGAGGAAGATGACGTCAACCTGCTGGAGTATGTGATGAAGTTCAAAGAACGGCTGTCCACTGCTTTACAGCTGGCGAGAGAGAATTTAGGAGCTGCTCAGGAGAAGATGAAGACTTGGTATGACAAGAAGTCCAGGTTACGCCACTTTCAGCCAGGAGATCAGGTTTTGATTCTGCTACCAGTTCATGGGCAACCTCTTCAAGCCAAGTTTAGTGGCCCGTATTTCGTGGAGAAGAAACTCAGTGATGTCAACTATGTCATCGCCACACCAGATCGTAGAAAGAGCAAGCAACTATGTCACATCAACATGCTAAAGTTATATCACAGGCGGGACGAAAATAATCCAGTCTGCACTGTAGCTGTTCCACGAGTCTACAAGTGAAGTTCTCCCATGCAGCATGAGCCTGAGTGATAGTTTGGGGAAGAATCCTGATATCATGAATGATCTCCAGACTAAGCTTTCTCATCTACCTCCTAAGGAAAGGCAGGAGTTTTCGGCATTACTGCAGGAGTACCCGCAAGTGTTCCGTGCCACTCCAGGAAGAACCACTGTGTTGATGCATGATGTCGATGTTGGAGACGCAAAGCCAATTAAATTGCCTCTACGAAAGTTCCTCTCATCCAGAAGGAGCTTGGCTACCTGTTGGACCACAAGATGATTGAGCCCTGTCAGAGCGAGTGGAGTTCTCCTGTCACTCTGGTCCCTAAGCCAGGTGGGTCACAGCGGCTTTGCATTGACTACAGACGTGTTAATCAGATAACTAAAACAGACACTTACCCTCTCCCTCGTGTGGAAGATTGCATAGACAAGATCGGAAAGGCTAGGTACATAAGTAAGTTTGATTTGTTAAAGGGATACTGGCAAGTACCTATGACTGAACGTGCTAGGGAGATCTCATGTTTTGTAACAGGAAAGACCTTTGCATGGTCTGTAATGCCTTATACAGATTGTTTTAGAGTAATAAGAAATTTCCTTTGTAAATTTCTTTTTTCTTTGTGGGGAGGTGTTACATAGCCTATGATTTCATCATCCTTTGTGTAATTTTAACGCACAGTATGCTGCATGTTTGATCACGAGCGTGTTCTGCCTCAGTTCCCCCTTCTACCGTTATAGTAGAGTAAGTCGACATCTCTGTTATACTTTGCGGGATTGTCATCTCTTTGTCCCCATGGCTTTCATTTGCGCGTCCTCTTACAAGTTGTATCAGGCTCTGCCGGCCCCTATATAATGAGCTCAGTCTCTGCATCATTGCCACTTAGATCTGCTCCTCATTTTGTTCACATCTCTGTCCTCCCCTGTACAGATATTATTATTGTGAGTGCTCAAGAAGTCTCCAACCATCTAGCAGCTGTGTGTAATTTGAGTATAACTGTTGTTGTATTTTGTTCTTGTACTGTATAGCATAAGTTTAATTTGTAGGCCTAGTGAAGTTTTTGTAATTCGTGTGGGGTTCTTTATGTCAGTCATTTATGATAATAGTTTGTATCTGTAATTATTTATCTGGCATTCACTGAGTATTATCTGGTATCTCATTTTATCAGGGCTGACTTAGATAAATTTATTCTTGCTAATTTCGTGTTAATAGAGGCTATTGCAGTTAACCATATATTTAACCTGTTTATTTGCCATTACATTATCTTTATGAGTCCTGAATGTTTTGTTGTTAATTTAAGCATTAAACTTTAACTTGTAATTTTACCTAACTCTTTTGTTTTGAACCTGGAACTTTACGCAGGACAGTAGTGACTCTTCGTATTCTCACTTAAAGTGTACGTTATCTTTCTCTGTTCCCTCACAATATATATCAATATAGATATATATATATATATAGATATATATATATATATATATATATATATATATATATATATATATATGTGTGTGTGTGTGTGTGTCCGACTCTGGGCACAGGCTTCGCAGCCTGCTCCCAAGGCCCAGTAGTCCTCCTACATACCATACACCTCCACATGTCACCACTTCGGCGCTAACACCCACCGTCCATATTGAATACATGCTAGGGCTGTCTTATTCAGGACTGGTGTATTGGTATTAGCGGGGGTATTTTTACATGTCAGCGGGTCTTCTGGTAGATCGGTAAAGTCTGCTTTATATGAAATTCAAGTCCTTAAACTGTTCCCTGCCCCAGCGGGGATTTGAACCTGGGTCCGATAGGACGTCGGGGCTTTCTGGTGGAAGAAAGAATAATTTAAAAAAAAAAAAAAAAAAAAAAAAAAAAAACGGACTGACGGGGTTATTATAAGGCTTTGTGCATACAGCTTCTGACGTTGGGAGACCCACTGGAATTTCAAGGACGGACCAACACCGTGACCAACATTGTCTTAACCATCACAGTATATATATATATATATATATATATATATAGATAGATAGAGATAGATAGATAGATATAGATAGATAGACAGATAGATATAGATAGATAGATAGATAGATATACACGTGTATAAATATACATACATATATACTGTGTGCCACTCTATTTTTAGCTAGGCTAACGTGGAAGTGTGCATATGTTATGAGTCAGGATCCAGCTGTGTTGATGTACAGCCTACAGGTGTTGGCAGTAGACTGGCACACCACGTACTGAAAGTACACAAATAATTTTTTCCGTTATACTGTTCAATATCAATATGCACTACGCAACTACAAGACTGGATCTGAGTCCATGGAGAGATAATGATCGGTTAAAATTATCACTTCGTGATTCCCATGCATGAATCCTGAATGGGCATCTGCAGTGATTATTAAAAAGGAATGCATTTAAGTGTTGCAACGGATATGCATGTGTGTGTGTGTACGTAATATATATATATATATATATATATATATATATATATATATATATATATATATATATATACACAGTACCATCATCATCCGGACCTCCTTTCCCACCCTTGAGAAGGGTGAGGAGTAGCAACGTCCAGACAACCCAAGTTTGCCCAGTGCAATAGGCCACGCTTCCATTCACTCATCATTCAAACCCCCGGAATCCTGGCTCTATCAACGCCAAAAACTTTCTTCACATTTTGTAGCTTCACATAAACGTATCCGATAGAGTCAGCGCCATAACCCACTAAACCACCAGGCGTCGTTTGGTTATAAGGTTACCACTCAGCATAGTAAATGTTTGCCTGGTTTGCAAGAAACATTTGGCTTGCCACTCAGTGCAGTCACCTGAAGGCAGCACATCAAGTGAATACAATAACAACACTACTTCAAAATTTACAGACGCTAAAACTATAATACTTATTCTTAATTTACAGCAGTTGCCATCCTCGACCACATTATGTCTGCGTAACCGTTTGAAAGTCCACATGGCTTAAGATTTTTCTGTGTAAACGACTAGAGCTGGTGAGACCACGTAACCATGACAACCACCGTTCTTGTTCCAGATAAATATAGCAGACTACCATATGCCGTTTCTCCCATAAGACTAAAGTAAAATGGGTTAATACACAATAAAAATGGTTCAGTGCTTGGCTCCAGATTGTAATAACCAGCCTGAAGCTTTTGTCTACTTTTTTATCCCGCTTTCTACAGCACGAAAAACGAAGATAAATGAGCCGACAAAACTCCATCATGTCACTATGATGCAGCTGTCATTTTAGAAGTGGTATGAAAGTAAGCTGATCTGGTTGATTAAAAAACGAAACAAAATAAATAAATAAATAAATAAAATAAGCACAGGATGAAGATCAACAGAATGATCAAGTAAGCTTGAGGCAGGTCCCAGTAATGTTCAACCTATCAATAAGTCAGTATCAGTCAAAAACTATTACCCTCCGGGCAGAGCTTTAAAAAATGCTAAGAGGAAGCTTGGTTCTAACAAAACAGAAACGACATATCATCCATCCATCCATCATCTATTCTTGTGTTGCCCCATGAGCAGCGTAGGAGCCCGGAGTTAGGCAAGTTGGTCCTGACATTTAAGATGAAAGCGGTCAACCTCACTCATCCCTGAGTGGCATTATGTGAGCAATAAACCCGAACCACCCCTTGGATATAAACCTGCACCGGCTCAATCCGACTACAGCACCTTAATTCCCCACTAAACCATCAGGCGCCACAATCTGGTTACATGGTTACTGCCCAGCGTTGTAAATGGTTTCCTGTTGTACAGGAAACCATTTGGCTTGTCACAGTGCAGTGACCCACAGGCAAAAAAATAAATAAATAAATAAAGAGGAAAGAATAAAGGAAAGAAAGACAGAAGAGGAAGCGTCAAGTCACCCAAAGGCAGAAGGAAGAGGAAAGAATGAAGGAAACAGACAGAAGAGGAAGGAAGGATGGAACAGAGGAAAGGGCAGTCACCCGAAAGCAGCACTACATCGAGTGAGTGAAAGGTGGGCACCCCTATATATCAAGAAACCATTATTCAGCCAAGAATGCATGATGAAACACAGTATTATGGAGATGACTTCAATTTTTGGTTCAGTTGTGAACAATACGCCAAGATTTTCTAGCACACAATAAACTACTCTTAAGGCTAGAAGTTAAGACTTTGGAGGACCAAATTTTAATACGATTTGTGAAAGTCCCTCGCCAGTCCTATACTACTCTTCACTTCACTATGCAATTTCAATGAAGTACAATAACTGAGAATTTCGATGATATAAATACATATCTTCATCAACTGCTATTTAAAGACTGGATATGAAGTAATTCCTACAAGAAAAAATAACACCACTTGAGTCTTTTTATTTTCTTAAACAGTATAATGGTTGGTGAATAAAACCCACACTTGTAGACGAAGAATATAATTACCAAACAGTTTCGGTGGACACTGCCACCATCTTCAGTGGTCAAGATTATCACGCAAGAGTGATTCATCCAGCCAGTATAATGGTTATAGACAGCACAGACACGAGTTCCTATTGTACCAAGGATGTATGATCAAAGGCTAACATTCCAGCATATCGGGGAGAGGTATGAACTCGTTCAAAGTTGTTTCGAGTGCACCAAATTGTTTACTTGTTCCTATCATGTACCCTGGATCAACATCCGGGAAAGCAATTACAAAAAGATCAGTAATACCATTTCCAGGGCAATGAAAACATAAACGAAGTGCAAATTTCTATCTACCTATCTAATGCCAGACGCCTTAATCCCGTAAAGGATGGCCACAAACAAATCGTTTCCATGTCACCCGGTCCCCCTACATTTCACTGCCCTGCTCCCAGCTCACATCCTCCTCTCTCATATACCTCTCCACTCCGTCCCTCCACCTCATCCTTGGCCTCCCACTCCCTCTCCCCCTCCCTCCACTTCACTCACACACACTTTCATCGTTAGTCACTCGCTCTCCGCCCTCTCCACATGACGTCAGCAGAAATACACTGAGTACCCAGATAATATAATAAACAAAATTATCTGACAGTCAAGGAAGTTCTCCTGAACTGAAAAAAACCATCTGACACAATACAAAATAGGCTAAAAAAGTTTTCTGCCACTCATTGTTCAGGTTTCACTCAACAACAGTCTGCAGTAAGTTTCATGCAGTTTCTTCACTACCAAATTAACCATCGTTTTCAGAATCCTGTCTGTTAATTTCCCCTAGTACTCTTTTCCCTAAAAGTTACACCTCCCAATAACCAACAACCTTCTCAAGCACCCCTTGTACTCTGCAATTCATCTTGAATATCCATCCCATATGGTATTACATACGAAAATATAGTTTTTCATTTCACAGCTGGCAAGATGCAGTGCAAAAGGATCCCAGTAATGCTACATCACATCACATCATCGTAGTAACCTATGTGGCACTGGAGACTTCAAGGGAGATATTTCTTGAGAGACTTATAGTACACATTGTTAATATCCTTGAAGTAATATATATCTTTCTAGTATTGACATAGTTATCTCGGCAACGTACAAGATGATGAGAGAAGTGTAATATGCAAAATAAATAGCTGAGAAAGAGGCACTACAGTCTCCTATACCAACAGCAATATGGCCCAAAGTAAGTTGCTCAAGACACACGATCACCTCAAGTAACCCGAGGCCTGAAGGCTTCACCATACTAACAGCATATGAGGGTAAAGTGTGGTGTGATGATTCCTGGTAATATGTGGTGTGGTGGTTGTGGGTGAGGTATGGTGTGGTGGTTGTGAGTAAAGTATGGTGTGGTGGTTGTGGGTAAGGAGTGGTGGTTGCAGGTATGGGGTGCTGTGGTGGTTGTGGGTGTGGTACTGTGTGGTGGTTGTGGATAAAGTACGGTGTGGTGTCGTGGTTGTGGGTAAAGTATGGTGTGGTGTGGTGGATGTGGGTATAGTGTGGTGGTAGTTGTGGGTATAGTGTTGTCGCTATGGGTATGGTGTGGTGTGGTAGTAATGGGTATGGTGTGGTGTGGCGGGTGTGGGTATGGTGTAGTGTGGTAGTTATGGGTATGGTGTGGTGTGGTAGTAATGGGTATGGTGTGGTGTGGTAGTAATGGGTATGGTATGGTGTGGTGTGGTGTGGTTGTGGGTATGGTGTGGTGTGGTAGTTAAGGGTATGGTGTGGTGTGGTGGTTGTGAGTATAGTGTGGCGTGGTAGTTATGGGTATGGTGTGGTGTGGTAGTAATGGGTATGGTGTGGTGTGGTAGTAATGGGTATGGTGTGGTGTGGTAGTCATGGGTATGGTGTGGTGTGGTAGTCATGGGTATGGTGTGGTGTGGTGGTTGTGGGTATGGTGTGGTGTGGTGGTTGTGGGTATGGTGTGGTGTAGTGGTTGTGGGTATGGTGTGGTGGGGTAGTTATGGATATGGTGTGGTGGGGTGGTTGTGAGTACAGTGTGGTGTGGTGGGTGTGGGTATGGTGTGGTGTAGTGTGGTGGGTGTGGGTATGGTGTGGTGTGGTAGTTATGGGTATGATGTGGTGGGGTAGTTATGGATATGGTGTGGTGTGGTGGTTGTGAGCACAGTGTGGTGTGGTGGTTGTGGGTATAGTGTAGCCTGCTAAGGCTGTCTTAAGTTAGGATTGGTGGATAGGCTGGATACAATTAGTAAAATTATACTATGAATAATACCGGTATGCTGAGGAGGTTACATGGGGTGGGTGATAAAAGTTAAGTGGACGGAGAAGGGTAAGTTAGGCTCCTGTTGCTGTGGCACATGTCATTTGAACATGGACTCAGTGGCCTGCTGGTCGAAGCTGCCATTCTCCGGCAGTCCAGGTTAGGTTAAGGATATGTTGGAAGAGTTACAACAACTGATGGAGTAGGAGCAGATGTGTAGGGCTCCAGTAGTTAGGCTGGATAAGAGAAATGGGTTAAGCAGGTAAGAGTTATGTACAGTAGGCTACATTTAATTTTTCTTTTTTTAAGGAAAAAGGTACCAAAGGCCGGAGCCCGGAAACCGTTCCTTCCAAGAAAAAACAAAACCAAATACAACAGAGAGCCAAATTCAAGATACGTTCAGTTCGAGATACCTGGACACACTGCGCCTGAAAGACTGGAGATCATAGGAAGTAGGAAATACAAACAGATGGAGACAGTTTCACAGCTGACATGTTCCATAACTGAAGGACTTGGAGTAATGGTTAACTCTTGCATTAGAGAGTTGGACAGAAAAGAGATGAGAGTTTGTTGCTAGACGGGTGCAACATGCCCATCATAGCGGTGGAGGGGTGCAAGCAGATAGTTCAGAGGAGCAGTGATCACTGAAGTAGCAACAGAAAAGAGATAAAGATGCAACAGAGCGGTGAAGAGACTGAGGATGAAGGGAACCAGTAAGAGGAGGAGAGTTAATGAGATGAAAAGCCTTTGACTTCACCTTGTTGAGAAAAGCTGTATGTGTGGAGCTTCCCCACACATGAGAATTGAATTGTACTCTAACAGGGGCGAATAAAACCTATGTATAAAGTCAATATCTGTGCAGGGGCAAAGAAGGCACAGAGTCAGCTTAGCACACCTAATCTCTTGGAAGCAGACTTTACAAGAGATGTAATACGATCTTTCCAAGACAAATCCGGGGAGAATGAAAGCCCAAGTATGTTTAAAGATGATGCAGGACTGAGCTGGATATTCTTAACCTTTAAATGGTGGGCTACTTTATAATTTTACATCCGTATGGGGCAGTTATTTTGGAAAAAAAATAAAGTGTTATGAAATCAGGCAAAACATGCATAAACAGATCAGAATGGCTGAAAAAACAAAAAATTTGATGTTACTCACTTCAAACTGTGCACAGGCTGGGTGGTGGTGAGAGGCGAGTGAGAAGGGTGGTGGCGAGACACGAGTGAGAAGGGTGGTGGTGCAGGCAGGCAAAGAGTCTTTGTTTTCCGCTTTTATTTATTAAAGCTGACTAAAATATATTATTTTTTCATAATGTACACTGTTCTGTGTCTTCAAGGTGCACTTTGAACAGTACGCACTACATACAGTATATGTAAAATTTTTCTTATCTTACATCTCTAATTGTAATTTTACGTATGTAAATATTATGTACAACTGTTCATATTACCACAACTGTTCACACTAATATGTTACAGTGTGTGGCATTCTGTGAAGCAACTGATACAGACACCCGCACCACATACTGTATACACCACATATATAATATAGGGCATATAGCAACAGTGCCAGAGCAACAACCCAAAAGTCATTAGCATATAACTCTTACTTAAAATAAAAAACACCTGAATCACTCTCTCAATTTAAAATTGCTAGGAACCATGCAAAAGCTGTAATAAATCTCGCTAAATCAAACTTTTTTCAAAATCAAGCACCAAAAGTACTTAATAACCTTAATGACAACAGAATATTCTGGTCAACTCTCAATTCTTTCAATAACAGCTTTAACAAGTCATCATCCATTCGCCCACTAAAATCTTCAGATGGTAACATTACAAATGACCCACGTGGGAAAGCAGGTATCTTTGCCAGTACATTTACCAGAAATTCTACCACATAGGAAGTCAGCTAGAATATCCCAGTACTAGAACTTGACTCTCCTGAAATTGTTCCACTTAAAATACAGACAAGATACGTAAAATCCATCCTAGACAACTTACCTGCAAACAAAGCTCCAGGCCCAGATGGAATTTCTCTAATTATTTTGAAAACGTGATACCCAGAACTTGTCCCCGTTCTAACTAAATTACTCAGACTATGCATACATACTTCTTCATTCCCTAATTCATGGAAAGAAGCCAATATCCACCCATTTCCAAAGGAAGGAAGTTCCTCTGACCCCTCTGATAACAGACCAATAGCTGTCACATCTTCTCTTGATAAAGTATTTGAAATTTTAGTCAATATGCACATAGTTAAACATCTTGAATCCAACAATTTAATTTGCGATTGACAATATGGTTTTTGCCATGAAAGATCCACCACTGACATACTCAGTCTCCTGACTCATACCATCCATCAATCAATCGACCTACAGGGAGAAACTCAAGCAGTAGCCCTTGATAATTCTAAAGCTTTCAAAAGAGTATGGCACCGTTCCCTGCTGTCCAAAAGCTCCCTTGCTATTGACTAATGTCTTTTGTTCTTCTTTCCTCATATCTCAGAGACAGAAAAATAGGAGTAATAGTAAATGATGTATATTACAATTTCCACTCAATTAACACTGGCATGCCACAGGGATCATTCTGGTGCCGACCCTGTTCTTGGTTCATAATAATGATCCATTCATAAGCAGATGACTCAACACTTCATAGTTCATTCACACTCAGACACCCACTTACAAAGTCTAATATCTCTAACTCTCAACTCAGTACTGCCATCTCCGTAAATCAAGACTTATCTACGATCAATGAATGGGGACAAAACAACCTTGTCCCATTTAATGCTAGTAAAACTAAATATATACAATTTACTAATAGACAGATATTGCCAGATTCATATATTACCTTTAATGCCATTAATATTCTTATCTCCAAAAGTATTGAAATTCTCGGCATCTCACTTAACAACGCCCTCAGCTGAACCTCTCATGTCAGATCACTTCCTAAAACCGCCTCAAAGAAACTTGGATTATTGTACAGAGTCCATATCTTCTTCACTGACGAGCAGTTTGCTATAATTTATAAATCATGTGCGCTCTCAGCCTGAATATTGCTCACCCTTGTGGAATGGATGTGGAAAGGTTTCATTAAAACAATTAGACAAAATTCAAAACAAAGCTATTAGAATTATTAATAACCCTGCTATTAAAAATAAACTACCTCCCCTACAAGCAAGAAGGAATGTTGCCTCCATTATATTATTTTACAGATATTTTATGGCAAATGCCTGGACGAAGTTGCATCCGTTGTGCCAACTCTCCATGCCTTCCCTTGTGCTACACGGGCATCTGGTAGAGCTCATGACTGGACTGTCACTCAGCCATACTGCAGAACTTCTGCCTATCAGAATTCTTTCATTCCCCGAACTGCAGCTCTCTGGAACTTGCTTCCCCCGAGTTGTTTCCCTCCAAACTTAACCTACAGCTGTTCAAGTCCAACTGTTACAGATATTTTATGAACGGAAGACACCAGTAATCTGGTGTATGGATTATTATTTTTTTTTTATTCATTTATTTTTCCTTCCTGTTCTGTTATAAAGAAAAAAAAAAAAAGTAAAGTAGGTTAGCAATACAGAGACAGAAGAATCAGAAATCTCAAATAAGATAGTGAAGATATGGTCTGATAAACCTTTTCAGTCTAAATATGTACTTTATTGTGGTTAATGACAGTTTTATTCAGCTGAAATGAGGCCCTATGGGAAGAGAGTGTGAAGGTGGGGTCAGCTGATTATGTCAGGAAGTAAGTGATGTTGAGCAAGAATAGCCAAGGTGAAGTGGTGGCAGACCAGGCATGGGTGGAAGGAAGTGCATGTGGCAAACAGATGAAAAGATGTTGGCATCAGGCAGGAAGAATACATCCGGTTCAGATGGATGTTCTATGTGGAGTGGGACTGATAATGTGAAAGTTTAAATTATAAATTTATCTTATAAATTCTACAGATGCGATGAGGAAGAAGAATTAAAAACATTTAAATAAACAAACAAATAAACAAATAAAATACAAAAGTAAGTGTTGGGAAAGGACAGAACAGAATTTGTTCATGAAGGCTGTCTGGGCATGGTAGAGGTAAAACACCTTGGGAAGATGGGCACTGTAGACTGAGTGGTGAGAAATTCATAAAAGAGATGACAATAGCCATGCAAAAACAAAGGTAAGACTGTATTTGCATATCAAGGGTCAGATAACGAGACTGGTTTACACACAATGATACACCTCTTCACTCACACCATTGTTGTGTCTCCACCATTCCAGTACAAAATAGTCACTGGTCAGTAGATTGCAATATAGTTGTTTGCTATTCTCATCTTGCCTATCCCCGGGCTTCTGTGCTCCTCATGGGGCAAGATAGGATTGGATGATGGATGGATGGTTATTATCTATCTATCTATCTACTGCCAGATGCCTTAATCCCGTAAGGGGTGGTCACAAACAAATCGCCTCCATGTTGCCCTGGCCCCCACCATTTCACAACCCTGCTCCCAGCTCACATCCCACTCTCTTATATACCTCTCCACTCCATCCCTCCATCTCATCCTTGGCCTCCCCCTTATTATTATTATTATTATTATTGTTATTATTATTATTATTATTATTATTATTATTATTACCGGGTATTATTATTAGTTATTATTATTATTATTATTAGGGGTGGCAAAGGATGTGTGGATCAAGTATTTGCAGTGAGAGAGATAGCCTAGCAGAGAAGGCTTGTGTGAAGGACCATAAGGTGTTTATGGCATTCATGGATCCGGAAAAAGCATACGATAAAGTAGACAGAGAGGGATTGTGGAAAGTTTTGCGCATGTATGGTGTAGATGGTATGCTGATAGGTGCTGTCAGAAGTTTTTATGATGGTAGCAAAGCATATGTAAGGGTTAATGGGCATCTAAGTGAATGGTTCAAGATCAGTGTGGGTGTGCAACAAGGTTGTGTGAAATCCTCGTGGTTGTTCAATAAATATATGGATGGGGTGATGAGAGAAGTAAAAATGCAAGTACTGGAGAGGGGGATGGCTTTGGTAATGAATGGTGATAGATGGAATATCTCAAATTTGTTGTATGCTGATGATGCAGTAATGCTTGCTAGTACCAGACAAGAACTTGGTAGGCTAGTGTAGAGTTTTGCTGATGACTGTGAGTGTCGTGCCTTGAGTTTAAATGTAAAGAAGAGTAAAGTGATGGTTACTGAGAGAGAAGGTGACTCCCATTGTGATGTCACAGTGAATGGAGAGAGACTGGAATTGGTGAGAGAGTTCAAATACTTGGGTACAGTGATAGAAAAGAGAGGAAAATGTGCAAAAGAAGTTGAAAGTAGAGTGACACAAGGAAGAAAAGTAGCTGGTGCAATGAATGCCTTGATAAGAAACAGAGGCTTGAGTGTTGTTGCTGCACGAGGCTTACATGAGGGAGTGTTAGTGCCAACTTTATCACATGGGTGTGAGACTATGGTGTGGCATGAAAATGAAAAGTCAGGAGTAAGAGCAGTGGAGATGGGACTGCTGAGGAATGTATGTGGAGTATAGAGGGTGGGCAGGATACGAAATAATGTGGTTCGTGAAAGGTGTGGAGTGAGGAAGTTGGTGGACACCAGAATCGAAGTGTCCTGAGATGGTATGGTCATGTGGAAAGAATGGATAACAACAGAGTGGTGAAAAAGTTATACCTGAGCGAATTTGAAGGAGGGAGGAGGTGAGGTAGGCCAAGGAGACGGTGGAGATATATGGTGGACGAGTGTTTGAGGAAGAGAGGTTTGGAAGTCGGTGAGGCTAAGGAACTGACAAGAGATCAAGCTGGCTGGATGAATGGTGTGAGGAGAAGTGCATGATCAGGGATTTTGGCATTCCTTGTGAGCATGGCAGCGTCCGGATTGACTCAATTGGATATGTTTGTGTGAAGCTGCAGAATGCGGTGAATATTTTTGGCATTATCCGTTAGAGCCAGGATTCCAGGGGCTTGAATGATGAGTGAATGGAAGCGTGGCCTATTGGACTGGGCAAGTTTGTGCTGTCTGGACATTGCTGCTCCTCACCCTGCCCTTGGGTGGGAAAGCAGGTCCAGATTATGATGATGATGATTATTATTTTTATTATTATTATCACTGAAGTGGTTTGCTATTCTCATCTTGCCTATCCCTGGGCTTCTACACTCCTCATGGGCCAACACAGGATTGGATGATGGATGGATGGATGGTTATTATCTATCTGTCTATTGCCAGATGCCTTAATCTCGTAAGGGGTGGCCACAAACAAATTGCCTCCACGTTGTCCTGTCCCCTGCCATTTCATTGCCCTGCTTCCAGCTGACACCCCACTCTCTCATGTACCTCTCCACTCCATCTCTCCAATCCATCCTTGGCCTCCCCCTCCCTCTCCCCCCCCCTCCAATACACTCTCCTCATCAGTCTCTTACTCTCCATCCTCTCCACATGGCCAAACACAGTTGCTGAATCAATTCAAAGGCACATAAAAATTTATCTTAATATTTAAGAGATGGTCCTATGTCTCTGCTGAGTACCATGAAGGGAAGATTAAGCAATGAACAAGCCTGTTTTTATCAACTATTATCATTACACACATACAGTATTCTCCTTTGTATCTTTAATTTTCAAGATTTTATTATTTTTTAGCCTTTCGGGTGGCAACTATTTGTTAAATGTTGGGAAAATACCATTAAAACAAAGTCGTTACATAATTTTGTCATAAACTCTATCCTGCATCATCCTTAAACATACCCGGGGTTTTATTCTCTTGGGATTTATCTCAGAAAGATCATATTACATCTCTTGTAAAATCTGCTTCCAAGAGATTAGGTGTGCTAACCTGACTCTGTACCTTCTTTATCCCTGCACAGATGTTGACTTTATACATGGGTTTTATTCACCCCTGTGTACAGCACAACTCTCATGTGTGGGGAAGCTCCTCACTTACAGCTCTTCACAACAAGGTGATGTCAAAGGCTTTTCATCTCATTAACTCTCCTCCTTTCACTGGCTCCCTTCCACTTCTGTCTCTTCGCCGCACTGTTGCATCTTTATCTCTTTTCTATTGCTACTTCAAAGGTCACGGTTCCTCTGAACTGTCTGCTTGCATCCTCCACCTCTACGACAGGTGCGTAGCACCTAAACTCCCATCTCTTTTCTGTCCAACTCTCTAAAGCAAGAGTTAACCATTACTCCCAGTCCTCCATTTATGCAACAGGTCAACTCTGGAACTGTCTCCCTCTGTCTGTATTTCCTACTTCCTATGATCTCCAGTCTTTCAAATGCAATGTCTCCAGGCATCTCATAATGAAATTGAGTCTCTGTTGTATTGTTTTTGTTTTTTTCTTGGAGTGAGCAGTTGTGGACTCCTAGCTTTTGGTTCCTTCTTCCTTGCATTAAAAAAAAAAAATCAAAGGTTGTGGCAAGCTTACAGCACTAAAACCATAATGAAAAGACACTAGGTCTATCTATCTATCTACTGCCAGATCCCTCAATTCCGCACGGGGTGGCCACAAACAAATAGCCTCCACATCACCCTGTCCCCTGCCATTTCACTGCCCTGCTCCCAACTCACACCCCCATCTCTCATATACCTTTCCACTCTATCCATCCATCTCATCCTCAGCCTCCCCCTCCCTCACCCCCCCTCCATCTCACTCACATACACTCTCCTTGTCAGTCTCTCACCCTCCATCCTCTTCACATGGCCAAACCACCTCAGTGTGTTCCTCCTAAAGCTTCCTAGCACATCCACATCCACACCACAACGCTCCTTTATATCCTCATTTGTCAGCCTGTCTCTCCATGTGACTACACAGGCTCCTCTTAAATACTGTAACTCATTTCATTAGGTACAACTTAAAAAAACATTTTAAGGTCCTGTTACAGAACAAGCCATGAAATCCCTTTGAGCATCACCTCACAGAAGACGAGAGCTTTCAAAGCATCATAACAGTTAATAATTATACAAGCAATATATATATAAATATATATATATATACCGGGTACATAATTAAAAAAACAAACAAAAGGAATGGTGGCAACTTGGTACATGTTGGCATTAATTTTCTTATACGTTACGAGGACAAGGTCTGTTCAGGAAGTATCCGACCTTAGGCTCTACAAAAATAAATAGCTAACCTGTTGAGCTAGGACACTAACCCCCCTCAAAATAGGCCCTTTCTGACTTGAAACACATAGCCCAGTGTTCTTTCCACTGCCTGAAACATTTTTCAGTGTCAGTTTTTGGTATCTCTTTCAGGTTCTTTGTCGTGTTTTTCATGATCTCTTCTTTTGGATGAACGTTGTTCAAGACACGGAGTGTGCAAATTGCGATCCAGACTTTCTGAAGTCTGTGATCACTGGAGATAAGACTTGGGTGTATGGGTACGACCCAGAAACCAAAGTACAGTCGTCCCAGTAGAAGCATGCTGGGTCACCTCAGCCAAAAAAAGCACAACAGGTCCAAAGAAAGGTGAAATGCACTTGCATGTTTTGTTTTTGTTTTTTTCTACCATGGTGTTGCACATCATGAATACACATCAGGTCAGACTCAACAAACATTACTACCCTGATGTTATCCATCACCTTCGCAATGTAGTTCAGCAGAATAGACCAGACATTTGGAAAGTGACAAGTTGGAAGCTGCACTATGACAACGCCCCTGTCTGTTCTCCTCAACTGATTCAGAATTTTTGGCCAAGCACAACATCCTGCAGGTCTGGTGGGCTCCCTGCTCACCAGACATGGCTCTGTGAGACTTGGTTATTTCCCAAACTCAAAACTCCACTCAAAGGTTCCTGATTTGAGACGACAGAAAAGACCATGCTGAATGAGACAAAGCACCAGCAGGAGACACCAAAAACCAACTTTGAAAAATGTTTCAGGCAGTGGAAAGAATGCTTGGCTACATGTATAACATTAGAAGGGGCTTACTCTGAGGGGGATTAGTGTACGAGCTCAACAGGTTAGCTATTTTTTTTAGCCTAAGGTCCGATACTGTACGTTCTGAACAGACCTAACACTGGTTGACAAAGAAGGACATGACTGAGCAGAGATACAATGGTAGGCTACATACAGGCCTACCCCAATATCTGATGGTGTTGTGTACCAGTGGGAGACAGCAAGCAGTTGAATATTGAAGCAACTTCCCCCATAAGATACTGAAGAAAAGCTAGAGATGCATTCCAGGTCCAAGCCTAAACCCTCAAGTACTTTATTCAATCAAGAGACTGACACAGAAACACCACAGGTTATGTTATTATTCTCATAAACAATATACTGTATACCGTACTATTGCTAAAACATGAGACATCAAACAACACATGCAGGAGGGTGAGGTAGTGGTAGGTGCAGTGTTGAGATACTTAAGGACAACTGACAGCCAGGCAGGAAGCATGCTAATCGGGGATGGGGAAGGGAAGGGGGATGGGGAGGGAGACAAGCAGGGGTGGGGGAGGGCAAGGGGACTAGGAAGGAGACAAGGGGGGGGGCAGGGAGGGAGACAAGTGGGGGGACAGGCAGGGAGACAAGTGGGGGGACAGGCAGGGAGACAAGCAGGGGTGAGGGAGAGTGGGAGGACAGGGAGGGAGACAATAAAGCCAAACTGCCCTACTACTCCCCTATCACACACTCTCTCTCTCTCTCTCTCTCATACACACACACACACACACTCAAGTGGGGAGGAAGAGCAGCGGGAGAGGAAGGGATACACGCCTGGCAGTGCTGAACGTGGCAGGAGTTGAAGGAGGGAGGGGGGGAGAAGAGTGGGGATGAAGGGAGGAACGGGATAGCCATGCACACCGCCACATCCACATTCAGAGGTCTATTGCCAGACGTCACAATCCCGTAAGGGGTGACCATTTGACTTTGAGTTACTTGTTTTATGGGGAGGGGCACTAATCCTCCACCAACCCACTTGTTGACACGTAGGGAGCACGTATGATTTGGTTATATGGTTACCACCCAACGTAGTAAATGGTTTCTAGGCTTACAAAGGTGCTTGTTTCAAATCTAGGAAGAGGTGCGGTGTTCCGACTAGTGAATCAGCAGCCATTTGGATTGTGAGAATGTTCCCCAATATATTTTGTTCGGAATAGTGAGTGGTCAGTTATCGATGCATCGGTTTTCGGGGTATGGCTGTACTGCGTTCAGCTGCATTTCCCTGATAACCCAGGTATACAGGAGAGTGCAAGGGATAAGCTTTGCAAATTTTCATAATTTTTGTTAAAAAAAATAACAATAAAAGTCAAGTTTTGGAAGTTCACATCACTCACCTTCAAAACCAAAAAATATCTTCTCTGGTCAGTTTTACTGTGATTTGAGTGAATCTGCGTTTCCTTCTTGACGGAAATCACTTGTTTTGGATAGGCCTACCCATGGCTATCTCAAAATCAACAGAATTCCAACAAAATGAATGAAGGAAAAAAGCTCAAATCACACTAAAACAACCAGAAAATCACATTCTTAACCTAATTTATCCTAACCTTAGCTTAAATGTTGTCATCCTGTATAATGTGTATTTCACTTCTACACCTTTTATACCTCAGGGAAGAAGGGTGAACAATGTGATGGCACTGGAAGTACACTGTTTCTTTTTGTTTAAAAAAATACCAGTATGTGATGGCCTCATATTCCATCAGGGTACACCCACTATAAACATCGTGCAACTGACTGAAGTAAAGGATATCTGAAATCTGAAGATGTGTAAATGGTGTCAGTGATTTGTTTGGCCCACCTTTTGGCCAGTTTTAATCTCACTGGCTGTGAGATCCGAGCACACACAGTAGTCATGTCACGCCACGCCTGGGAGCGGCCAGTGGCAGGGGGAGAAAAGCTCCACCTAAGTTAGAAATCAAGGGAAGATACAACGTAATTTACAATAGGATTTTCATGTTAAATATACATTCCCAGAAACAAGTTTACAGTGCAACAGATTCAAAATAACATGGTCTACAAAGTGGTTGTGTCAGACTTATGGGATCAAGTGATGCAAACTAGCAAAAACTGGCCCCCCAAAAATGCAATGTTATGATCAGAGAGGATTTTTTTTTTTTTTTCACCCTCGTTAACTAGAATAATACTTTGACTGCAGGTGTACCCTACTTTGATCAGTAAAATTTTAGGTTTATTGGAATGATTTAAAATTCTAATAATATTTGCATCAGTTATGTTGGTTTTACTGATGAACCTCCAAACTTATTTTTTTTAATATTCATGATATAAAAAAAAATCTGCTCAAAACCGGGGCTATGGGAAACTATACACATCCCTTCTGCCCTATTACAGGTTTGAGTAATTAATTTTATCTGAAAACCTGTAGTCAAATTACTGGTAACCTCCCTGGCACGGATTCATTTCACACAGCATCTCCTTAGGAAACACAAGCAATGATAAACAATACGTGAGAGTGCGCAAAATTAATCATACATCTGTCCCTAAAGTACTTACGGATCACTTCCCAAGTAAGGAGGATGGTATCACAATTTAAATCCCACTGTCAACACTAGTTATAAAACAGATAAAAGCCAATGATGAAATCTGCGCGAAAGACTTGCGCCCAAATCGCTCGCCAGTGTTTACGCAGATTATACAATCTTGGATTGTGTAACTTTACAACCAATGTACAGAATATATGACAACCATATAGAAAAGCTATATCATAATGCTTGATTACAATACTGTACATACATTAAAACATGCAAAAATTTAGACTCCGGAAATATATATGTAAGGCCTGAAAGTGCACGAGGAATTGTTTTGTACGTATGTACTTAGCATAGTAATTTATAAGTACTGTACCTGTATTTGCAAACTAGTCATACGCCATTGAATTTTGTAAGCTATTAACCAACCTGCGGCATTTTGTTCATCTTTTAATTGTATGGCTACTAATAGGTTCTTCCTAAATTCAAACGGAACATCACTTATGCACTTACAATTACTGCAGACATGGCAACGATTGCTGACTTACGGGAAAGTCAGCAAGTCCTCTTACAGGGTCGTCCCGCAGCAGACTGGCGCGCTGTTACATAGCCTATCCCGTAAACCAAGGTGCCGTAACACACACGCGCACACACACACACACGTTTTGGTAATTCCTAATATATCTGCTGATACTTATAAATACACTGAAACATCTCTAAAGTTGGCGTGAATGGTGGATCGTGCCTCATCATCTATCAGTTATGCTACGTGTTCTAGGGTCGACTTCTCGTCCTCTGAACACGAGCTACTGAGCTGGGGTTCTCTTTCGAAACCGGGTCTAGAATACACCAAAGGAGGAACCGAGCACAAAAACTCGAGTCGACCAACCTTTACACGTATATTACCTTAATTACAACAGTGAACAGATTACAGTATTAATATCATACATTGGTCAGATCAGGGGACACAAAGACTCTTGCCCGGGCTGCTGTGGTCGTCGCCCAGATGTGGGAGGAATCTCGTCAGGTGCGCCCTCCCGCAGGAGGCACAGGATTGCCGAGGGCTGGGGCGTCCGGAGTGGGCTGCTGGTCGGCCTAGAGGGAGGCCCTTTCCTAATAAAGCCTCGATGGGGAAGGAGGCCCTCTGGACTGGGGCCGAACAGGGCGTGCAGGCAGGCTTGCCTTCGCCTACTCCGGGAGGAGGACCGCCTGCCGGTGGGACTGGGGAGATGACACCCCCAGAGTCCTAGGGGTGCCCCTGGGCGTCTGGGGGCTGCAGTCTCTCTCGGGTCGAGATGTGGTTGGGAGCTACCTGCAGCGTCCCTTCCCTGTGGAGTCTGACAGCGAGGCGTGTCGCTCAGGTGCTGGTTGCAGGGCACAGACTCCCAGGCTCACGACAGGACCTCACCAGAGCTCCTCCAGCTTCAACTCCTCCTGGGAACTGCACCTGTAGGGAGAGAGAGAGAAGGGTGTCCCGCTCGGCCTCCGGGTGAATGATGAAGAAAGCAAGGGACATCCTTCTTAGGGGTAGTCGCAAGGGCATTGGATGAGGGACATACAATGGCCGTTCCCTCCTTCCCAACGCGGACGGTGGCCGTCATCGGGGTCTACGTGCCCCTAAGACAGAGGGCGAAGGGCGTACAGTGGCCGTCCCTTCCTCCCCGGTGGGGAGGGTAGCCATCACCGCAGTTCTGTCCTTCTCTGGGACCACAGCTGGGAGACGAACAGTGGCTGTTCTCCCCTTCCTGGTGTGGACAGTGGCCGTCACCGCAGTGCTGTTCCCAGGAGTGGCTGCAGGCGAAAGGCGTACGGTGGCCATCCCTTCCTTCCCGGTGTGGACGGTGGCCATCACCACAGTCCTGCAGGGGGTAGCAGCAGAAGAGTACGGTGGCCATCTCTTCCTTTCCAACGCAGACAGTGGCCGTCGTCGTGGTGCTGCCTGGGACTGTATTAATACAATTCCCACCCTGATCCTGGCAAGGGCTGGTCCGGCGGTAGAGTAGTCTGCCAGGGCAGCATTCTTGCTCCTGACTCCATTGAGGGGAAGAGGGGCACAAGGTCGTTGGGGATACAGGCCCATCTTAACTGGGCCTTATGCGTGCCCTATGCACCTCCCCGTGGTCTCACCCCGGGGTGGGTGTTTCGACACCTGGTCCGTGGCTCCTCCATGGGGTGGGTATTGCGCATCCCCTACTGGGGTCTCCCGTTGGGGTGGGTATTTCACTATCTCTATCTACTTATCTATCCATCTATATATATATGTTGGAGAAACACACATTACATGAGTGTGTCCAAATTTTTTACCCATACCTGTTTCGTCAAAGAATTCAGGTGGTTTGGTTTTTATCACACCATGACATAGTGGTAACAGTGCCTGACTTTCATCTAGAAGTCTCAGGTTCGATTCCTGGCCAGGAGTGTAACACACACACACACACACACACACACACACACAAACAAACATCTATAGTCTGTATTTTTCCAATAATTTTTCTGTGCGAAGTTAAGAATTTATTCTGTAAAATAAAGAAATATTCATTAAAACAGTCATGGCAAGATTATGCTTGTATATATTTTAAAAAGTTTACTGCCCAGTGCTTACAACACTTTTCCACATATAATCGTACTAATCACGTTCATACAATTGAAGCTGTTTGTTCTGTGTGAACAAAGTTTTGCAGGGTTAAAAAATGCCGATTCTTTTTCCATTTGATTCATAAATTTTTTTCACCCACACATATTCAAGCTAGTTTAATAGGACTTACACATAATAATCTTCAAAGATTACCCTACCTACCCATATCATTATTTTTTGCAAATATCGCACTCTCCCGATAAATGAACATTTTTTCGCAAAATGTCCGAAGTTTGGGCACAGTCCAAAGTTATGGTGTTTTACTGTATATATATATATCTATCTATCTATTGCCAGACGCCTCAATCCCGTTTGGGGATATATATATATACAGTATATATAAAACCTGCTTTACCTATTTGCTACAAAAAGAAAGATATAAAGGAAAACCTAATTGAAGCTCCATTTACTCTGCTGTGCCTGGAAGCCGCATTTAAGACTGGAAATCTATTCACCTATAGCCATACAGGGTGGCTTTTTGTCTTTGGGCTGGCTTATTTATGGGAAGGGGCACTAACCCTCCGCCAACCCACTTGTCAACACGTAGGGAACACGTGTGGGCTGGTCATTAGGTTACCACCCAGCACACTAACAATATCCTGGCTTACAGGAAATCATTTGGCTTGTCACTCAAGTCACCCAGGAGTAGAGCAACACTACACTGAGTGGATGATGGGCACCCCCCACCAGACCACACTATCCTTATAAAAAGAGGCAAAACTTGAGTTTTGGAGAAAGGGATGAGGTTAGTAATAAAAAGTGAATGGTGAAATATCTCAAATCTGACATATGCAGATGCTGCTGTGTTGCTTGCCATTAGTGGACAACAGCTTAGAAGACTGGTGTAAAGTAGTGTGGATGTCTAAGAGCTTCGGGTTTCAAAAGTGACTGTGGAAAAAAAGCAATGTGATGGGCATTGAGAGAAAGGAGATTCACAACATACTGTAATATGACAGTAAATTGAGAGGGACTCAGATTGCTGAGAGAAGCTAAGTACCTTCCTGCAGATACAGAAGCGAGTGAATGTGCAAAGGAAATAGAAGGCACAAGAAAAAAAGGTAGGAAAATGATTGGTGTTATGAAGGCCTTGACACAAAACTGAGAGCTATGTGTGACAGCTGCATTAGGCCTGAATGAAAGAGTTTTAACTGTCATCAAGCAAAGAGTGCTGAGTAGACAGAATAAGGAACAAGTTTCATGAAAAATGTGGAGTATGGAAGTCTACTGGTACCAGTCAATGAAAGTGTGCTTAGATGGTATGGCCACATGGAGAAAATGGGTGTGACCCCTCTTGTGAAAAAGGTGTATCTGAGTGAGTCTGAAGGTGGATGGAGGCATGGTAGGCCAAGAAGGTGGACAGATACGGTACAAAAGTGTGTGAGACAGTGAAGCATGGAGGCTAATGAGGCTAAGGAACTGATAGTGGATTAAGTTGGCTCAGTGAACTTTGTACACAGTCTATGACATGAGTTTGGCACTCTTGGTTTTTCATAGTGATGTGATAGTTGTCAAACTGACTCTAACTGATGGGGAATATGATGCATCCAAGTGTAGCAAGGTACAGTCAGGATTATGAGGGCATGAATGGCTAGTGAATGAGTGTGATGCTTTTAAATGACCAGACTTTTGCTCATTAAATTTTTTTCCCCCCCTTCTGGACCCTACTTCACCCGATCCTTAGGTAGGAAAAGAAATTTGGATGACGATGTTTGTGATAGGTGGGGGCACTCACCATCCACTCACTCAATGTAGTGCTGCTGTCAGGTGTCTGCCCTTTCCTCTCCTCCATCCTTCTTTCCTTCCATCCTCTTCTGTCTTCCTTTACTTCGTCTTTCCTTGTCCTTCTGCCTACGGGTAACTTTACACTCCCTCTTCTGTCTTTCCTTCATTCTTTCCTCTTCCTTCTGCCTGTGACTCTATACTGAGTGACAAGCTAAATGGTTTCCTGCACACCACAAAACCATTTACTATGCCGGGTGGTAACCATATAACCAAATTTTACTGCCTGGTGGTTTAGTGAGTAATTATTGCGCTCCAATCGAATTGAGCCGGTGAAGGTTTATATCCAACGGGTGGTTGGGGTTGACTGCCCATGTAATGCCACTCAGGGATGAGTGAGGCTGGTCGCTCTCATCTTAAATGTCGCGAACAACTGCTTAGCCCAGGGCTCCTACGCTCCTCATGGGGCAATGTAGGATTGGATGATGGATGGATGGATGGGTGATGGTGAAAGTATAACCCCTGCAACTTGACAGCACCTTTTAATTGTATTCTTGCTCTTGCAGCATGATAGTTTTCCAGCTTTGGACAAGCCTCTCACAGCAATGGGATTAATGCAAAAGACAATAATTTTAATGCAGAAAGTAACTCTAAAGAACCATCTATGTACAGTATGATACTACTAATTTACTTCATCATCATAACTTACTTCAACCTTAAAATTTTCATGTATGATGTCTTTACCTATCCTATAAAAAAAAAAAAAACTTTTGATGCAGGGCTAATTGTATATAACAACTGTTCATTTCACTGGGTACTCTGTAGATAGTTGCCCAGACTCTATGATTTTATTATTTTCAGATCCTACCCACCTCAGTCATAAAAAAAAAGGGATATAATGATTAACATACATATAGTAAATCATAAAGATTTTTTATATTATTATTTATGTAAACCATGCCTCTTCATTATGAACACTAGTACAGTGTTGTACCTTTAAGTTACACTATGATAAATGTCATTATGAGTGAGAAAATCAAAATATAAACCCATCTTATTTTACCAGTGAATCACAAGTCCTGTACTGATGTCAGTGGATACTTGACGTATAAATTCAACAAAGTTGTACTACAATACTGCAAATACATCAAGGTTCAAATGAGCAACGTTCTTGTACAGTACTAAACTTAACTGAGTTCATTCTCTGGTGTATAGCACATCATACACGTAAGAATATGTTACAGTACCGATACTTATACAGTATACCAAAGTATCAGTTCAAATTCCAATTACATATTATGTTACAAAAGCCTCCTGTGCTAATTACTGATATCCCATACTTAGAACCTTATACAGCACAATACACTGTAGATCAAACTGAAAGACGGTATGAATAAAACATAATTTATCACCAATACTTTCATAGCAGAATACCTCTGAATCAAATTAATGAATAGCCAACACTTCCTAAACTTAAAATTTGTGTTTTTTTATTACAGAAAAACACCTATGACACCCTCTTTTACTGCTCATTAGATATGCTTGTGAAATAGCATTATCTTATTTTTTTCTTATTTGTTGTGATTTTTTTTTTGGGGGAGGGGTCTGCTGTAAATTGAAGAAGTGAATATCAGTATGACTTGTCCATGAGATATTTCATGTAATATGGAAAAACATCTGATTAACCTAAACACCAGTGATTCCAAAGGCTCACAGATCAGCTCTGTTAAGACTACAGCACAATTTGCATTTTCTGATGTTAAGGAAGTCAGTGGAATCCAGGCATGGGCATATTCAGTGGTTGTGTAGGGTAGGGTGAAGACCACTGATTGACACCATACCCCCCGGCTGGTTGGCTTGGGTATGGGGTGCTGTTCTGCTGGCTGATGATGTCCCCAATCTTCTCGGCTTTGATTCGTCTCAGGTGTGCAGTTTTCCTCTTTGATAAGAATTCAGACAGAAAGTCTTCCACTTCTTGTTCTTTATCAAGGAATGACTGCACAAGATTCTGAAATATACAATAAACACAAGACTGGAGTGACTGACATCAACCACTGGTCATTTAGCTGGCATGAATACTCAATCTTTCAGCTCACAGTTTGCACTCTAAACCACTGGACTAGTGGTTCCCAAACTTTTTTATCACTGGGCAACACTTTTGGAATGAAATTTTTTTTGTGCCACAGCAAATTTTTTACTGGTAAGAAATATTGAAAAAAAAAAAAAAATAATAATAATAATAATGATAGTAATAAATCATAAGAAAAACTCTTAGCAGCGACTTATCACAGAACACAACTACGTTACATTATAATGACATCAAGAGATATCCAGAACGTATAAAACAAAGCAGGTACATTTAAACATGATTCCTCACAAAATATACAAATTCAATGAGAAGTGTGAGCCTGTTTTTGTACAGCAATCTCATCTACATTAGGACTTACTTGCAACAAACAAACTCGCATCCCATCAACACAAATAAGCCTTTCTCTTTTCTGGGTTTTGATATGTGTCAGTGCTGAAAAACCCTGTTCACAACAATATGTCATGAAGAACAGGAGAAAAATGGATAATGCTCTTGAAGAGATGCATGGATACTGTTTCTGGTTGTATATCCAAAAGGAGTCCAGTGGCATGCTCACGTGTTTCATTTTCAAGGCGTATTCACTTGTAATGCATAACATTTCCTCCTCTTCATCTAATGTCAGATCTGAACAGTTAAAATTTGCAAAGGTATCTCTAACCCAGTTGAATTTTCAGTAAACAATGAGGGAAAATACTTATCAAAATGCTGAAATATGGTCAGTCACCTTACTGTAGACAACAGGGGTTCCAAGGTGAAGCAACAGTCTTAAGCGTGTCCCCGCTGCACCGGTCACACCACACGTGTTTAACGGTTGCCAGTGCTGTATTATTTCAGGCTTTAACAAAGAATTTACGGCCTGTCAAATGTTATACTTCTTCCAGAATGCAGCAACAGTCATTAACGTGGGGGTTGCAGTGAAGCAGGTGTCAGGTGGGGCTATGTAGGTGGAGGGGGAGGCAGCTGGTGAGTCAGGTGGGGCAGTCGAGGTGGATGGGACAGCGGTGGGCGACTCAGGGTAGGTGGTGAGGGGAGAATCCTTCATCTCCTCCTCGCTCCTGCTCACATTTTAGGCAACTTCCTTCATCTCTTCTTGTTTGTTTGTTTCATTCCTCATCTTGTTATGGACGTATTTGCAGTATAACAACTTGGCATTTGCGAAATAACCGTCATTCAAGTGAATCCAAACATTATTGAAACTGGGTATCTATTCTAACTTACTGTACTGTTATTGCCGACAACGTTATTGGCGAGGTCTTACTGTAGACTCCTCTTCAGCACCTTCCCCATGAGCTTCTCAGTCACAGTGGGCGCTTCGTGCAGGGAGGGGGGTCACATAGTCAGGGGAAATAGCAGTTTTGTGCCACTCCTTGCCTCTGCCTCGCATATTGTGGGCTAAACTCGTGCAATCAAGGTTTTTTGGTTATAATTTTTGGTCACTTGCATACTATGCAATTCGTGTACTGTGAACCCACGTACTGTACGAGCCAACTGTATGTGATAAATCACTATAATGATGAACTATATGTTAGACCCAACTTCACAAAAGTGATGGTGAAAAGACTGCGAAACTCGACAGAATGATAACTGTGATGGCCACATGTGGCAATTCCGTCTATATACAATGCCTCCTGCACAAGCCAACAGCCAAATGTTTGATCAAAGATGGCTGCTAAGTGTTGACATTCACTGTGATCATCTCCCTTTCATTACATTTTGTGTGTGTATGGCCACTGAAACACCAGTGCTATCACTATATAACAATGCAAGTACATAATAAATAATGCAGTGTGCAATATTAGGTGAAATGATAATTTTTTGTGAGTGAAATATTGTAACCTGTGACTTCCACATTGTCTGGCAAGGATGCTACCCCTGGTGGAATGCATGGTGCTACTGAGGGTACTGAGGGCAAGCCTAAAAGGATAAAATTTTTTAAGATTTTGGGTTCCATGGTCATAGGCCCCCCTCCCTGTCCACAATGAGCTGATGGTATATCAATCTTGTTATACAACAAATCGTTGTGCAATGGATTTTCACTTGATACAATATCATCATACACCAGGGCGAGACTGTATAGAGTGGGTGGTGAAACAGGTGTGTCAATGAGTTTGAAGGAGGATGAAGGATTTGTAGACCAAGAAAAGTCTGATGAACATAGTGAATGAATGTACAAAGCAGCGAGGCATGGAAGTTGCTGAGGTTTGGGAATGAACTGAGGAACAAGCTGGTTGGATAATGTATGTACTGTACAGAAAAGCATGGCAATGATCTGACACCCTCTTTTTAATTTGATATTCAGCAACAAGTCTTTATCTGTCAGGTGCATGTAAAGTGCATCTCTAAAGAAAATATAACACAAATATGTGCATATGATTAGACTTGAGAGCTGAAATCAGGATTCTGTGCATTTGAATGATGCGTAAATGATCAGGTGGTTCATTTTACTATGCATACTTTTGGCAGTTCTCTCATTTTCATATTTCCTCCTTCCTTTGTCTCTGGCCCTGACTTTGCCTCATCTTTACATATCAGGGTCAGGATAATTACTGATGATGATGATGATGACTGATGATAATGACTGATGACAACAATGACGGTGACCCTTTGACCTACTAACAATGATTCCAAAAGTATATGACTTCACAGGTATAAATAATGACAACTGAATTAAAAAAGAGATGTAGGAGACCTCAGCTCTCCAAAAAGCAACTTTCCTGAAGTTTAGTCAGGACTTTTGTAAGGTTTTCAAGTTAGGGCAAAACAAATTCCTACCTCTGTCTCTTCTTCAGTCTGGTGTGCAGCAGTCTGAAGCAGTGCCTGTAGTGTATCTGGTGTATACTGTCCTTCTGATGAGTCTGCAATACAGAATTTTAAATTATACCACATATGCTTCCATTTTCATTCAAAGTGTGTTAGCATGACCATAACTTTATTTCTCCTTTTTATAAACATGGATGATAAGATTAAAAAATTGGAAAAAGAAAACACAACTGCTTATCTATCATTAAAGTGTCCAGTAAAACAGAGCACATCTCCAGTCACACACTTCTTTAACTCTTTGAAAATGCTTACCCTAATCCCACACATGGTCATTCTAATATAGAGCTTAAACTTATTTGGTCAGTCTTGCAAAAGCTGTGGAAGGGAAATCTGGGTATGCTCAGGAGTTTGACCAGCAACTCATCCTGAGTGCATTACATGCTCAGAAGGGTATAAAGTAGCCTTGGGTAGGAACTGATTGTAAGCTGATTAACTGTACTGAAAACCAGATGTGTCCAAGGATCATGAAACTGAATATAAAGAGAATGAATGGCATGAGAGAGAGAGAGAGAGAGAGAGAGAGAGAGAGAGAGAGAGAGAGAGAGATATTTAACACTGATTCTGGGTTCCTGTGCATACCATTTCAACTAGTGTATTTCACAATCTTCTGTTCTCAGCAATGTATAATTTTCTAATATATCACAATGATCTGCCTCAGAGGCATTCAATGGTTTAAAAAACAATGGCAAACGGCATTTATGCACGAAAACACTTTAACTGATGCGACTGTCCCCAAAGCATGGAGGAATTGTGCTGTCATGTTAACTACCGTATATATCAGCTGTTATATAAGCTGTAACTTAGTTTTCACAGTATAATTTCCTCACACATATACCTATAACTTCATGCAACAAACTGAAGTTTGTTATGTCACAGAATCTCTGGCATAACAAATTGATGAAATGAAGCAGCAAAAAACTGGCGTGATTACCTCACTGTATGGTATGTGTTTAGAAATGAACTGAAATGTTTGTTGTCAAAGTAAACAGCATACATATACATCAAAAGGACATGGTTGGCCTTGCCTCACACTTCCTTTTCTATAGTTGCATACAGTCAGTGGTTACAAAGTGCATATAGTGTACAACAAAAGGGAGTAAGTCTTGCCACACACAACCTTCAACAAACAGAAGTACTGAGAAACATAACTACTAACTTCAGTATTTACCAAGAACTGTAATTAATACAAACTTTAAAAATAATAGACTGGCTTGGATTATGTAAAAAAAAAAAGATAGATTTGGGGATGACTTGATACAGTCTGGTCTCATTATGTGACTATCTGTTTTGTGGTAAATCGTTAAAATGATAACCGACGTTATACTGTACCTTTTTTCAGAATAATGTAAAAATTTGGTAGCAATCTCGCAAGAACGATATTTTCGATGGCCACATCTAAGAATCTCATGTGGACACAGTGATGCATGCAAACCAAGATGACCACCCACTGTTTACATTCACTGTGACTGTCTGCCTTTCATTCTATTTTGGGCATGAAAGACCCATGACACACCACTGCTATTGGTAAATAACAGTACAAGTGCTTCAAATAGTGCAGTGTGTTATATTACTATGTGATATGATAACTTTTTTGTGAAATACTGAAACTTGTGACTTGGAAATCAAGTCAACCTTATGTACCCACTTTCCCCTTGACAGGTCTCAAGTTAGCTGACTGCCCAGTGTTCACATTTGCTGTGATATCTGCTTTTCATTTCATTTTGTGCTTGAAAGGCCACTAAATATCATTGTAAATACTCAACAAATAGTGCAGCGTGCAATATTAAGTGAAGTGATACCTTTATTTGTGTGGAAAACTGAAACTTGTGACATGGAAATTGTCAACCTTATGTACCTATTTCCCCTTGACGGGCCTCCAGTCAGTTGCCTGGGGCAAGATGGCCACCCAATGTTTACATTCACTGTGACTGTCCGCCTTTTGTTTCATTTTGTGCATGAAAGAGCTGAGTTGACTCTTGGTGACAATTCATACAAGCACAGGACACACTTCAAGTGGATGGCAGAAATTGTTTTTGGTCATTTTAGGTTTCAGGGTTGTGGCCACCCTCCCTAACCCCACTGAACCCATATCATATCAACCTTGCTATGTGATGAATCACTGTACGATAGGTCTTCACTAGATGCAGCCCTATTGCATTACGAAACAAGACTGTACATGTTGTAAGTGGTAATGAGGATGATAAGATTGTAGTTCTGGAGGAGGACTTTCATGGTCATGTGGGTGAAACAGCTAAAGTTTATGAAAGGGTAAATGGGGAATATGCTAATGATACAAGGAATCTGAAAAGGGAAAGATCTGAATCTGAGGAGGCAATGAACTTGAGTATATGCAACACGCATTTTTTATTACATAGCTGTGAGTCTCGGGGAAACAGCAGCCAAACTGACTATTTCTTGTCATGAGTGCTGATAGGAAGTTAGTGTGGGACGTTTCAGTCACAGGGAGCAAAGAGTTTGTGCTGCAACACGATTACTGATATATGATATGGTGCTTAAGGAGCAGATGGTGAAGAAGAGGACCTCCACACCTAAGAAGAAAATATGAAAGTTGAAAAACCAAGCAGTACAGGATGCCTTCTATTGCAAGATGAGTAGAGTTGTAATTGAACTGGGAGCTGTTGACAGAAGTGTTAACAAACAATTCTGAGCTCTCATGAAAAATTTCCTGAGAGTTACTGAGCCAGTGTGTGGACAGATAAGGGGCCCATGAAGACATAAGGTAATATGGTGATGGGATAAGGGCGTAGAACCTGCAGTTTAGGAGAAAAGAAAGCATTTCTAGGAATGGAAAAGGAATGGTAACAGAAAGGAATACTTGGTTGCCATGCATAGGGCTAACAAGGAGGTATGCAGGGCAAAATATGAGTTGCAGTGGTTCTTACTGGACAACCAAAATACTGTACCACTGAAAGAAAGAATATGATATTTAAGGTGATAAAAAAAAAAAGGGGGGGGGGGGGCTGCATCATAGATGAGCAGTGTGTGAAGAATGATGAAGGAAAGATACTGGTGGACAGTAAGGATATTAACGACACCTGGATAGAGCATTATATCCAGCTGCTGAATGAGGAGTTTGAAAGGAACAGAGAAGGTTTGGAATCAATGGATCCCGTGTTTGGCCCTTGGCACTTGATTGATGCTGCTACTGTGAGCGGGCCAATAGACGTGTGGAGGCTGACAACTGGGAGCGGAAGGTGAGAGGTGCAAATGTTTAGGGTAGTGTTGTGAGAAGAAGAAGAAGAAGAAGAAGAAGAAGAAAAAAAGGAAACAAGCAAAAACGGGCATTGGACAATGTCAGCGTGTGACTTCAGGTATATGGGACTGAATAGGGAGGCTGCCAGTGATCAAGCAGCGTGGAGAGCCGCCATTCGGTGAGAAGGCCGACGTATGCCTGTTGAGTCCTTTATAAATGATATGATCAGAAATGATTAACAAAATAACAATACTAACATAAAGTGAATGCATGAGCTGGGAAAAATATAGCACTACAGTGCTGGTTCTGCTCATATGCTGAAGTGTTATATGAATTACAGATTTAAATTAATGACAAATGATAGAAATATGTCCCTGTAGGTTGCTCAACTCTACACCAACTGGCTACTGCAAGATGAAAATAAAACAGCCAAATCTACATAGTAGGAACGTTCTTGATCTTGATCAAAGCAAGCATCATATGCTAGATAATAGCACTCGGGCAAGAAAATCCCTTGGTCCTTGCTCAAAGCCAGCAATAACAGCCACACGACAAGAAAGACTTGGATCATGCTCACAATGTACCCTACAGACTAGATACATCAGGGGAAGATACCGCTTATAATCTTACTCATTGCACAAAGAGCAAGGTGCACTGATAGCGATAACGGAACTCCTTGGGTGACCCCTCAAAAATGTGAACAGTGAGCGGGACAGATCGTTGATAAAAATATTTCGCCAAATGAAGCAAATGCTGACAGTACATACTACCATACATTAAGTGCTATACTATCTGAAGTTTAGTAACACAGTCAATTATAATCAGATCGAGTGATTAAATTATTACATTTATAACTTCCAGAACGCGAATGTTCTGGTGCTGATGCTGGTTCCGAAAGCCATGTAAACACAGGAAACGGGCCGAGGCAGTACGCGAGTTGTCCGTAGTATGTCACATGACGAAAACCACGAAATGGACGACGAAGTTGAGACAAAAAGCAAGGAAAAGAAAGCTGCAAAGCACGATAGTGGAGCAGCGGACTTGGAAAGAGTAACGAATTACGCAGAAGAAAAGGAAATCAAATCCGATGCAAACTTTATGTCTGTGATCCATGATGTTAAACGCCAGGATGAAGCAAACAAGGTCTGTTACTCATTTTTTTTATGGCTAAGTTCTCGGATGATTATAACTACCTTTATCTAAATGTTTTAAGTGTTGTGAATTCATTCTAATATCCACTTCCGCCGTATAACTGAATGGAGAGCCGAGCCCCTCATAGCTGGAGAAATACCTCACACCTTGCAAATACAATTATGACTGAAGACCACTAAGTTGGAAATTCAAACACTCATTTTATATCAGTTTATGCCAGAATAGATATTGGTAAACATAAGCTGTACTTTAAGCAGTACAAGCACTTTACCAAATCAGTTCTTCCATATAGTCTTGTATTTTTCTTATTATTTCTGGGGAGGTAAATAAACGCGTCTTGCTAAATCTGTTTTCCTGTTGTTTTTTTGTTGTTCTGCTGTGATAGCTCATTTGGCTGAACAGCATAATGGTGAAAAGAACTGTCATAATCTAAATGTGTTTAACTAAACCTAACCTAACCACACTTAAATGTACATATTAATTTAACCCAATCTAACTTCCAGTTGGGATATTGGGAACTGAAATCCACCTCTGATTATGTAAAGTTTCTTCATTTATACTAAAAACAGTCACAGGTACGGCTTAAGGAACAGATAATAACAGAAGGTAAATTATTAATTTTTTACCAAATGGGCATGGCCTTTCCATATTTCCTATTGAAATGAGTCTTTCACAGGGTAACTGGCTCCTCTCCTGGATTACCATACTGGGGATTTTTTAAAACTTAACTCGGAAGGCTGTTTAGGATTTTGAATTCATAAATATTCTGCTGACTGCCATATCTGTCACTGGATGTCAAATGCTGTGAACTCATGCTTTACTTTCGGTGCGATTTCCAACTGGGGTGTCCGGGATGTACGATTATTTTGGTGGAACTGTGTGTTATTTGCAGTGGTTTACATCAACTGCTTCCCTTAACTGCAAGAAGTGTCATTCCATGAGCTGCTTCTGGCTGCAGCTGCTCTTTATCCTCCTGCATATTAACTTCTTTTTGCTTTTTGTGTGTGTGTGTGTGTGTGTGTGTGTGTGTGTGTGTGTGTGTGTTTTCACAGCTTCAACACTATTAGTGTTTTCTTTTGCACATATCTGAGTACCACATGTTTGATACACTGTAGTTTCTTAAATGCAATCAAGACTGAAACTCAGTATATACACAAGTACAATAATCCATCATTTATCCGGATGTGCAGTATCAGGACCTGTTCATTATCCAGATACTGGACCTTGAATGTTAAACCATTATCCAGATTTACCGTACTTGCTATTATCTGGACATAAAAGTCCCCGAGAACTTCAGCCGGCCAGCCAACATGTTCAAACATTTGGTATTGTGGCCACTGGGCTCAAACTGTGAGCGGGAAATAGGCCGTAACCCACAACCGGAGCTAAAATGTCTGTCCGCCCATGTACTGAATGATCAAAGCCACGCGCTGGTCTGATCACTCCCAGCGAACCTCCAGCTCCCTAGTAACACAATTGTAGCCCACAAGCAATGTCAAAACATCCGTACACACCTCCACTGAATATCCAAGGTCACACAGCCACCAGGCTGTCATTCACAACTGCCACCAGACCCACCAGGCATCGAGCACAGACCACAAGCCACGTGTACATGTTCAGTTACAGCGGCTGTCCGCCTCTCTCTCGAACATCCAGCAGCCTGGTCACTGGGAGTTGTATTTCCAAATGCCCACCATGTGTCAAACACAGAACACAAGTCATGAGTCAATGTACGGTAACAGTGCCCGTTCACCTTATGACAGAAGGGTGAAAATCCTGCCCACAGCCTCGATTCACCCCCCCCCTCCTGGTTCCCCCCTCAGTCCCTCCCCTCCTTCGCGCTGATAGCACTGACTCATGAGTTTTTATTTTTTATTTACGGTATTTATTTTTCCCATTTATTCGAATATGTATGTTGCTTGGGAGATGGGTTGTGCAGTTACTTTTCCCACTTACGTCACTGTCATTTTTCTTTATACAGTAGGTTACACCCTCATGTAGCCTACCTGTTGTCTACTTGGGGTCATGGAAGGTTTTCAGTAGGCAAGTTGGGGTCTGTCATGGTGAATTTTTTCCCAATGCCTTATTTGTTTAAAGCTCCTTAATGTCACTGCTCTAAGTGTGCTTTACCTCTATGCAGTAGGCTGTGCCTGAAGGAGCATATCCATAGTCTAGTTGGGCAAGTTATGATCAGGCGAGAGGGTTGGTTAGCACATTAGATTTTAATAAACAGATATGGATCTCCACATTCGCAGGTTCTGCTTGAACAATGTCCTAAATTAACCTGGTAACCATTTATCCGAAGAGTTTACTGTATGTAATGTGTTCTTTTTAGCAGCTCCCAAATACAATTCCTTCCTTCATACACTCAGAGCTTTTTGTTGTACGAAAGTATAAGTTATGATATATACTTCTAATTTTAGATTTAATTTCACACACTCAGGCTAGTAAGGTGTATTATGATTGCAGCATTGAAAGGCAATACATTAACATATTGTTTCTGAACTTTTTTGTCAGCTGGCAAAGGAGCAAGAACTGGCCAAAGTGTCCATTAAGAAGGAGGATGTCGAGCTGATTACTAAAGAATTGGAAATTCCAAAGCAGAAAGCTGAGAGAGCACTGCGAGAACATCAAGGAAACCTTCTGGAGACTCTAGTCACACTAACAAACTAATTGCCAGAATAACACTGTTGTATTAATTTTGACATTAAAAACTGAATGTTAAGGACAAGTGTATTTTTATTTGTTTCTTCCTATAAACTTATTACTGTACTACCTGACTGTGCTTTATTTGTATTTGGTATTTCCAGTGATTTTTGTTTGATATCTTCATTCTGTGGTTAGTGTTATTTAATGGAGTATTTACGCTTACTGGTACTGCTTCTCATTATAGCCATTTACAAAGCAACTGCAAAATTACACATATATACAAGCTCCTGGAAAAATATGATAATCAAATCATCACCCTGACATCTTTTCACTGCTAAGGACAGGGTGAGGATTAAATAATACCACTGTAAATGCTGTTCAGCACTATTAAGTACTGTAAGAAAGCTTTACATAGTACAGTAAACTCCTGATTATCCAGCATAGTATATACAAAGGCCCACTGGATACTGTCAAAATGCAGGATTATGCAAAAGTCCCCCCTAGGGACCCATAACCTCCAACCCTATAGCACTTATCTACTGTCTAACCCCTACCAAATGATTTAAAACACAAAAAAACAGGTAATAGACATTCCTAATAATAAAATACTGTAATGTACTGTTAAGTGCACTGTAATTTTATGTACAGAAGTAATTTCATGTTGACGATGGGGATTATATCAAAGTCCCCCCAGCTGGAAGACCTGTTTTCTTTCACCCGGCAATACTTTATAAACACACGCATTGTAAAACCCTTACCAAATACCATGAGTTGTCGAAAAACAGCTAAAAGTTGTTCCCAAATTTGAAATACAGTAATACCTCGTTTATCCAACATAAAAGAGCCAAAGGCATGTCCGGGTAATGGCTCCAACCAGATAATGGACTTCTCCCCTGGCCACCATTCATACATAACCTAACTTTGAAATCCAGTCCACAAGCCCATTACAGTACATCATACAACACTTGTTCCTGTGGACCTGGAGCTGTGGTGTCTTCACCGTGGGTCTATCCCCCAGAGGCTGTCGAAGCAGAACAGGAGGACTGCATGGAGGCCAAACCACCGCAACCCCCCCCGGCCCCTCACGGGACCCAAGAACCTGGGGGTGACTTCGGTCACCTGGGCAAGTACAACATCACTCCAACAACACCATTTTTTCTACACTGAGCAATGACCCCAGTGGTCATTTCTTGACAACTTCTTCTAGACGGGGACACTGAGAGCAATCCAGGACCCACCAACAAATACATATGTCCAACGTGCTCAAAACATATCACATTGAGCTGATAGACAAAGGGTTCAGTTCAGTACAATTCCTGCATGAAGTAGACACATTACATATGCACAACACTTGCATCCAGAACACATTACACAAACACCTGGACCTGCTCCTTATGCTCCTTCCCCCCCATCCACTAACCCCCCCACCTACCCTACTCCTACTTCCTCCACACCTCCTCAGCCTAACCCACTGATCCATCCCACACCATCCAATCCCCTAACCCATCCTCATCCCCAACCCTTACCTCCATCACAACCTTCTCCTACCCCTTCCCCTCCATCCACACCGCCACCTCCCCCCTGTGCCGCAGCAGTCAACACACATTGCACACAACATAAACATCCTTCAGTTAAACACAGATGGCATAAACACCAAAAAACAAGAACTCACACAATTCATCGAACAACAAACATATACACTGCCATCTTACAAGAAACAAAACTATGCAAACAAAAAACACCTACATCTCATAAGTTCACCACCATTAGACAAGACTGGGCCAACAGCGGTGGCAGTGGACTCATCACCCTGGTTCACAAATCCATCAACTTTTCAGATACCAGTGCACATACAAAGTTACTTCTTCCCCCACAAGACACCACAACAGAAATACAATGAATTAAAATACCCACGGGTAACAAATCACATATAACAATCGCCAACATATACATTCCCCCGAATCCTCCCCCACAGTACCACACAATTACTCTCCACAAATACACCACATCACTAACATACCCAACATCATCCTGGGTGGTGATTTCAATGCCAACGCCATCAGCCTGGCATGTCAACAACCCTGACATAGACAGAGGGCTGGTACTACAATCCAAAACAGATCATCTCTTCATACTGAATAATCTCCAACATACTCATATCCCACACCAAGCCCTCTTCCTCCCATCATCCCCCGACATCACCCCTTGCTCCCCAAACCTCGTCCTCACAACTTCCTGGAGAGTGGTCAAATCCCTTGGCACAGATCGAAGGATAGAAACCATGAGAGGGCAGTTTGGAAATTAAATATTTATGCCAGACTCAACTGAAAGCCTTTGAGATGTCAAGTGCAATGGCAAAGCTTTCGCCAGAGTCCCGAAAGGAGGATGACCAGGAGTCTGAAAGGTAGGTAAGGAGATCACCAGTGGTGCATCCCTTGCAGAACCCATACTGATCATCAGAAAGAAGGTTGTGATAGGAAAGATGCTTTAAAATTATTTTGTCATGAACAGACTCGAAAAATTCTGAGACACAGGATGCTAAAGCAATAAGGTGATAGTTAAAGGGTTGGGAATGGTCACCCTTCTTTGTGACAGGCTGAATGTGAGCACTCTTCCAGCAAGAAAGAAAGGTGCACGTTGACAGACAAAAATGAAAGTTTACCTAGGCAGGGTGTAAGCGCAGAAGCACAGTTCTTGAGGACAACAGAAGGGACCCCATCAGGCCCACATGTGCCCCATTCTGTCTCTCTATTTCCTAAATCTTTCCTCCACCTCCCTTCCATTCTCTGCAATCAACACCAGGTCATCAGCATACAAGATCTCCCATGAGAGTCCATTTCTAAAGTCGCATGTAAGAGCTTCAAGCATCATGACAAACAATAAGGATCTCATGACTGGCCTGTGATGCATGCCAACATTCATGGAAAACTCATGACTCAAATCTTCAACCACTCTCACCTGGGTGCTCACACCCATAAACAGAGCCATAACCACTCTTAACTAGCCACTCCTTGATACCAAGCTTGCTCACTGCCCACTTCACCACCTCCCTGAGGAGTCCCAGTCAAATAAACAAAACAAAGTATAGGTACCTTTTCCTTCCTATATATATTTTCCCTGAGCTGGAAGACAATGAATATGGCATGAGTGGTCCCATGGCCTGTCACAAAGCCCAAACTGCATCTCATCAATATTCACTTTCCCTCATACCCTCTAGGACTCTCTCCATTACCTTCATTATCTGGTAGAAAATTCTGACGCCTCTATAATTTCCATTTTCCAGGGCATCACCCTTCCCCTTGTACAGATTTACAATCACACTCTGCAGCCACTCATTTGGGACAACACACTCACATATAACTGTATTTATCAAATTAGTAACTAACCCCACTCCTATATCTCCTGAGGCCTTCCGCATTTCAGCAATCAAACCAGACACACCTGCTGCCTTCTCCAACTGCATTCTGTCTATTGCCCTGCTCACAGTAGCTGCACCAACCAAAGGCCAAACACTGGGTCTGCTGACAAACTTTCCTTGTTCTACTGAAACTACTCATTCAGCAACTGGCTATAATGCTCTCTCCAGGAGCTTTTAACATCTGCACTGTCCACTACTACCTTCTCATCATTCTTAACACATTGCTCACCTGAGATATTTCTGTCTTCCCTCCTCATCTGCTTTTGCCACCTTCAATACCACAGTCTTCCATTCAGTGCTATGTAGATTATCCAGTAGAAGTCTTTGAGACTCAGATTTTGCCCTGTACACCTCCTTCCTAGCTCTACTCTCTGTTAGTATCCCTTTTCCATTCCTAGAAAAGACCAGTTCTCCTTATCTGCAGCTTCTACAGCCTCATCCCATCATCATGTTACCTTATGTCTGGTTTGGTACAGTATCATAAAACAAAAAACGGTGATCAGAATGCAAAAAAGGTGTTATAATCCTGAACTGTATTAAGTGAAAATTGTAAGTCAGTAAATTGTATTATGCAGGCTGCCTGTACAAGGTAAACATAAACACCATGAATACCTATAGTAAAGACATCACTAACAGTCTACTACTGTATTACAGTATCTACTTTACCTTTTTTTTATGGTATAAGAGTAATATGATGTTTCCCCATAAGAAGCATGGGCGACCATGATTATGCTAATCAAACCTGGCATTTAAGGTGAGGGTGACCTGCCTCACTCACCCTTGAGTGGAATTATACGACCAATAAATCCCATCAACCCCCTGGATGAAAATCCTTGCTGGCCCCATCTCGTTAGAATGCCTCAACCCACAAGACCACCACAATAAACATACCAAAAATTAACTGTTCAGTAAAACCTTGATATAATGGACTTCAATAGACCAGAATTTGCTTTTATCGGACTCGAAGAGCTACCGGACTAAATTCCTATACAGTGTACAGGAAAAAGTCCGATAAAGCCAGAAGCAGTTCAGACTGCCTGACCACGTCAGCTATGTTCACCACAATACAGTAAATAAATGACATGTTTATCAGTGTACAGTACAGTATTATTATATATATTATACCATTTGATTAGTGTAGTGAAGTTATAACACAGTACAGTACCGCAATCGTAGTCAAAACAGTTTAAAAACCGTTCATGCGATCCGGACTAATGTCTGATATATCGGAAAACGTCCCAGTTAGCAGGAAAAAGTCTGGATGTCGCTTTTATCAGAATTTTGCATTTTTTGGAATGGTTTGGGCCTCAATTAGTCCGTTATAATGAGGTCTTACTGTATTACTAAAACCACATGCATGTTGAGTTACATGGAGAGACTGACCAACAAATGAGAAGTGAAGGAGTGTTGTGGTGTGGACGTGACAGAAAGCATAAGGAGAAATACAATGAGGAGGATGGCCATGTGGAGAGGATGGACAATGAGAGACTAATGAGGGAACTGTATGCGAGTGAGATGGAGCGGGGGAGAGGGAGGGAGAGACCGAGGATGAGATGGACTGATGGATTAGAGAGGTGCATGAGAGAGAGGAGGTATGTATTGGGGGAATGGCAACATAATGACTGGGGAAAGGGTGACAAGGAGGCAATATGTTAGTGGTCACCCCTTATGGGATTATGACATCTGGCCCCACAAGAGAAGAACGACTGCTGGAAAACCTCCTCTGATCCCCACAGAAATCCATACGACAATCGGCTCGTGAGATAGGTATCCCAAAATCGAGCGTCCATCGCATGTTGAAGTGAGTCCATTGAAAAAGTTACATTCTGACATTAATCCACGCTCTAAATGAAGATGATCCTGACCGAAGAGTAGAATTTTGTGAATGGTACCTGGACAAAAGCGCGGACGATGCAGCGTTTCCAGACAAAATTGTCTGGAGCAATGAGGCCACCTTTATGTTAAATGGCTCAATTAATCGACACAATTGCACCTACTGGGCTCCTCAAAATCCGCATGTTACTATAGAAAAACATTTGAACTTACCAGGGGTTACAGTGTGGTGTGGGATATCAGCATTAGGCATTGTAGGACCATTCTTTTTTTACCAAACTGCCACTGGTGCAATTTACCTAAACTTACTGCAGGAATTCATCGGTCCACGCACTGAAGAAATGTTTGGTGATGAAGAGATTTACTTCCAGTAAGATGGAGCACCTCCCCACTACCATCGTGATGTAAGGGCCTATCCCAATGCAACTCATCTGAACACATGGATTGGGAGCAGAAGTGGCGCTGAATTCCCTGCATGTTCCCCAGACCTCAAGCCAATGGACTTTTTTTTATTGGGGATATCTCAAAGATAAGGTTTACGCTGCAAAACCAGCAACAGTCGATGAGTTGAATGAGGAAATTGAATGACAATGTGTCACAATTCCAAATACAGTGATTCATAATGTTCCAGAATCCATTGGTCCGTGTTATCAGCTGTCTGGAAAATGGTGGTCATCAGTCTGAACATTTGCGAACACGCAGGAATAAGTAGACTAGCCATTTAACTTTCTTTATTTACATGTAATTTTCTTATATCTGTGTCAATAAACACTGCATTTATTGTCATTCAAAGTGTGAGTACATTTTTTTGGGACACTGTATATGTGCGGTTATATCAAAATACACACACTCTAAATAGGCACAGGCATGTACTTACATGAGTTACACAACTTTCATTAAATGCATAAAGTGATAGAATGCATGAATCGACTCAAATCATTCAATCATCCTTAACCCGCGCCGTCCCGGCGACGTGAATTAACGCGGCAACATTGCAAGGTCCCTAATTTGCACAATTTTAAATTTTCACGAGTGATTTTTGGCATGTATACACGGGACACCTTCCTCTATTCCTCTACAAGATGCCAAGCAGGAACAATGCCTTACACCGCATAATCTATCCCCCCCCCCCTGCACGCCATTGTCTCGGCAATTCACCTGTTACCAGTGACCTGGCCAATAAAGACATTCAGGGCCAGAGTGATTCCCCAATCGATGACAATGTGGAGGACAAAGTTTACATAGCATTAGAGGAAGAAACAGTCAGAAATGATGATCAGGTAATGTGGGGAAAAAAAAGGTCATGAATGGTGATGAGTTAGTGAGTGAAACAATGCTTATAATGCCTATATTACTGTTTGAAAACTAATATGCTCTTGTACTACATATAAATTCGTACCAAGTAAATAAATAAATACTGTTTATGAGTGGATAAAATAGTTACCCTCCCATAGAACTCGTTTTCTTTGGTGCCAGCCTGTTAGAAAACCCAGTCAGGTAAGGAAGTACACGTACCTAAATCGCGTATTTTAAACCTCAGGTAAGCGATTTCTCTATGAATTTTCGATGTTTCTCATCAAAAGCGGATGTTTGGGCCAAAAAAAAAAAAAAGGTCCAAAAACATTGGGATGGGGCGGGTTAAACAAGAACTAAAGCACTTAGGAATTCCAAGGGGGGGGAAACTGCCCCCCCTTGCCCCCCCCCCCCTCTGGAAGCCCATGCTTGCTGCCAACCAGTAAGGAACCCTAACTATTATTTGACATTCAGTGGCAGATGTGCAGCTCTGTCATTTCACAGCAGGACAATTAAAATATTTCTATTAAACTGCACAATGAAATGCCAAAATACATCATACATATCATCATAAATACCCGTACTGCATGCAAAGTAAGGTAACAGGTAGCAGCACTACAAGACTGCTACGGCAATAGAAGGGTCATTACCAGTTCTGCTTCTCCTCATCGAAAACAGTGGTGCTATTAGCACTACAGTACTACTCAATGACAGCAACATTAAATGTTACTGTTACAAAGAAAGACATTACTCCTATCACTGCCTATAGATATGCATGAACTACCCCCAGCGAAAAGAACCAAAGAAATGCCAAAATACATCATACATATCATTATAAATACCCGTACTGCATGCAAAGTAAGGTAACAGGTAGCAGCACTACAAGACTGCTACGGCAATAGAAGGGTCATTACCAGTTCTGCTACTCCTCATCGAAAACAGTGGTGCTATTAGCACTACAGTACTACTCAATGACAGCAACATTAAATGTTACTGTTACAAAGAAAGACATTACTCCTATCACTGCCTATAGATATGCATGAACTACCCCCAGCGAAAAGAACCAAAATAAGATGGAGAACTATTAAAAATAACATAGGAATGAATAACTGAATTTCAGTACCACAATCAAATGAAGAGATATAAGAGAAAGGTACAAATGTAGGGATACTTACCAACTTGTCCCTTTAGAGAATTCACTTCATCTGACAGTGAAGCAGCCTCTTCATATTTGGAGATCAAATTTTGCTTGGCCTGGAAGTAAATAAGATTTCTGCTAAATTTAACAGGATTACTGGTTAGTGTGTAGAATGCATGGATTTAGTACTTTAGTGGTAGGTAAGGGCCCCCTCACCAACCACTCATTCGATGTAGTGCTGCTCTCAGGTGGCTGCCCTTTCCCCTCTTCCTTCATTCATGTCCTTCTTTTTTTCCTCTTCCTTCTGTCTATGAGTGATTCTACACTGAGCGACATGCCAAATGGTTTCCTGTAAACCAGGAAACCATTTACTATGCTGCGTGGTAACCATATACCGTATCCAAACCATGCCGCCTGCTGGTTTAGTGGGTAATTAAGGCACTCCAACCGGACAGACCATGTGTTGGTTTATATCCAAGAGATGGCTGGGGTATATTGCTCAAGCAATACCACTCAGGGATGAAAGAGGCTGGTCATTTTCATCCAAAATGTCCGGATGAACTTGCCTGATCCCGGGCTCTATACTCCTCATGGAGCAACACAGGATTAGATGATGTATGTATGTATGTATTTCATTACTATCATCCACTTACTTGATGTAGTGTTGCTGACTTCTTCCTTCAACTTTATCATTCTTTTTCTTTGTCTGCCCTCCTCTATTTCTATTTCTCACATCTTTCCTGTCGCTCTTTATTACTCGTTTCCATTTCAGGTGGCTTTACATTGAGAGACAAACCTAATGGTCTCCTGTATGCCAGGAAACCATTTATAATGCTGGATGGTAACCATATAACCAACCCACACAAGTTCCATAAGTATCAACAAGTGGAGAGTTAGTGCCTCTCCCCCCTAAAACAATTAACTCAAACAGCGACCATTGATGGGATTATGACATTGGCTATAGGCCTTTGGTTTCTTCTTCCCTACATTAAAAAAGGAAAAAAATGGAAGATCAGACTAGAGGTGAAAGATCTGCAGCAACAGTAAAAGTCTTCTAATCCGGCCACCAATAATCCAAAAATCCCAATAGTCCGAATTTGTCAAGGCGAAATTTCTCGAATTTTTCTGGTCCTTTTCAAAATTTTCTGGGCTTTATCTAAGGATTTACTTAGCTTGGACTTGCTCTTGGCCTTGGATGTACGTGCCTGCAATTATTCATCTACACTTCTATGCATTTCCAGCGAGTAAAACAATAACTCATATCATTTTAAGTTTTTATTTAATGATCATGTACACTCATGATCACTAATTTCAGCTGAGGGGTGCTCCCTTCCCACCCCTATATACCCAGGGAAGATGGGAGGCGGGGATGAAACAAGCTCCACCCGCCTTTACCCCAGCTCCCAACCCTCCCCCATACCCCTACCCCACCTCCCACCCCACTCGCCACTCTTAACTGGCAGTTACATCTCAAGCTAACCTCATACTTTACGCTAATAGTCACATTACTAATACACAAACATCAAACACTAGGATATGTAAAAAGTATATAACTATGAACTCACTGCAGCAAGAAATTAATGCATTATAATGTTGACAGTAAAACAAAAACATTAACAACAGCCATCCCAGGCCTGATGGATGCTTGCATGTGCTTGTGTGTGTGTGTGTGTGTGTGTGTGTGTGTGTGTGTGTGTGTGTGTGTGTGTGTGTGCATGCGTGCATGTATGTGTGTGTTTGCAAAGCAGTGCACCCAGCATGTATGAGGCCTGAGGTTAACGTTTTTGTTTTACTGTCAATGTCATAATGCATTGATTTCTTGTTGCTGTGTGTTGATAGTTATATTACATACTTTTAACATATCCTAGTGTTTTATATTTGTATTAGTAGTAGGACCAAGAGTGCCAAGCATGAAATCAGATAGAGATGTAACTGCCACTTAAGAATGTTGGGTAGGGGGGGTTGGGAGCTCGTGTAGAGGCGGGTGAAGCTCGTTTCGTCCCTCCCTCCCCTCTTCCCTGGGTATACGGGGGTAGGAAAGGGACTCCCCTGGGCAGAAATAAGTGATCATAAGTGTACATATTTCTAATGTTTTCAGAGGTCCTTACCAATAGTAAAAAAAAAACAATAGTCCAAAAGACCCCAGTCCACTGCCATTTGGATTACAGGACTTTTACTGTACTGTATATGACAAAGATCGAGTAATGGTAGAAAAAATGGAGGAATGTATTAAAAGGAGAAAACAAGTATTATAACCAACTGTGGGACCTAAAAAGCAGCAAGTGATTAGCAAGAGCAACAACTGGAAAAGAAAAAAGTAAATTTTGAAGGATGCACATTACCTGAGACAATTTGGGTTCCAATGACAAGTTGTAATCAGCCAGTGATTTGTTTTCCGCTAATAACACATCTCGCTTATTTGCAAGTGTCTTCATCTGAAAATTTCAAATAAAGAGTAAACAAAATATCCCGATGACACCGTCAAGATTTTACAATAAACCATGTATGTATTAAAAAAGGAAAAAGAAAAGTGATGTAACCAAAATATCATGATGCTGACATCCTGAACATTTTACAATAAAATGAGTATGTTTTATAAAAAAAAAAAAATAATAATAAAAAATAAAAAGTCATGATTTAAAGCATGACCTGGTGTGTATTAATGCACTGGTCCCACTCCGTGAGAGGCAGCTGGAGGTTATAACTGTATACTGAGAAGCAAAAGAAAAATATATGGCACAAAAAATAAAGCTGTGATTTGTCTGATATTATTTAGCCAACATAGAACCTTTTATCAATGAAATCCATTATCATGAGAATAATGCAACAATACTCATTACTATATATATATATATACAGTAATCACTCCAATATCCAACGTAATAGAGCCATAGGTAGGTCCGGATATTGGTTCTGTCCGGATATTGGGCCCCAGCTTATGGACTTGTACTTATGGACCCTAACTCAGAGAAACACCTATACAACTCCCTCTGGACATGCATAGCACCTATTTAAGACCCAAATCACACCAATAAGGCACATAAATGACTGAAATAAATGCAAAAGAAACATAAAATGAGGGTTTAGAAGTATGTTCATACATTAATAAACATTCTGGTACTTACGGACCCTAACCTAGCCTAACTCTGAAAAACACAATCCTACTGCACATGCATAGCTACTAACACCCTATTCACACCAATAAAGGACATTAAAGAGTGAAATGAGGTAAGTATAGTATGGAAAAAAGTACAGTATGAAACATTCTGCCTACTTACAGCAAGTCCCTGGCCACCTCGATGAATAACCGCCTCCTCTCGGACTCTGACAGTAAGAAGGATTTCCTGAAGCACTTGCAGTACACTGTTCCTGAAGTCTTGCACTGAACTTAGTCAATCACACACAGAAGTCCGTTCTCTTCACAGTGTGCACTCTTGCTAAATAATGCTCCATTGTAACTAAGTGTTGCACTTTAACTTTTCCCATTCTTATAATTTTCCAAAGCCAAAACAAACAAGTCTATTTACGTTAAATTTTTTTTCTATTGAGTCTTTTCTCTCACAACTGTAAATCCTTAACACAACACACTGTTTTTTTCACTGCACAACACTCTAAATTCCCGTGTGGTCTAGTGGAGAAGTTCTTGCGGTTTATTCACTGTCAGAGTCCGAGAGTATCACTGGCAGGCGACCTAGGGGTGCATCGCTGGGTTGTGGTGATGGCATACCCACTGCAGATGACTCTGATGACAGCCGCAAACTCATGTCGAGCGGTGACTCCACTGTGGCTGATGTGCTGGGCTGTGGCTCGGAGCATGAGGGCCTATCTTGGGGAGGCAAAGGAGTGGAGCCAGGGCTGGGCACAGCAGGGGTCACGGGCCTGAAAAAACTGTCAATGGTTGATTGACGCAATGACCGATGATTCTGATGATTGATGATGCGCTGCCTGAAAGCATGCACTTCCTCCACGAGTCCCAAGGGCCCCATCTCCCTGTCACAGTCCGGGTGTTCCAGGTAGTCTAGGACGAACTCTAGATGTTCCCGGAGTGCGCTCAGCTTGGGGATGGCTGGAGTACTGTCCTGCTGAGAGGAGTCCGCATCATCGTCGCCTTCATCGTCGGAATCTTCAAGTTCGGTACTGACACCTGCAACTGAAGACACGATCTCGATATCAGACAACGTCTGATACCCAGGATCGCCCTCGTCGTCATCCAACCACTCACGAACATCGTCCACATCTACATCGTTGCTGTGGGTACGTAGCCGTGCATGGAAGTCATCCACGTCAAATCCTAGAAAATCGTACTCCACATCCATTCCGAGAAGCAGACGAGACCAACCATTTTCCAGAGTCTTCACAGGGACTTCCTTCCATGCACAAGCCCAGTTGTACAGCGTAGACTTGATGTTGTAGCGGCGAAGGTTTTCCAAAGTCCGCTTGCCTCGTGTGTCCTGTCCCTCCCTGCGCTCGTCCATGTCCTCGAGAACAACCATCACCTCGTCCAGGAACTTCCGACGGTATAGGCGCTTTGTTGTCACGATCACTCCTTGGTCCATTGGTTGGATGAGAGCAGTCGTATTAGGTGGCAGAAACACGCACCTAATACGGCCATTTTCAGCAACCATGTCCTTGTCGCAGGGGTGGGCAGGTGCATTGTCGAGGAGAAGGAGGGCCTTTACCTGGTCGCGCGGGATTCCCAGTGTCTTTGTCTGGTAATGGATGACCTCCTTGACGAAGTGACAGTGAAATCAGTCTTTGAAGATCATAGCTGTGAACCATGCCTTCAAAGAATGGTACCAGACAACAGGAAGGACATCCATCACCCCACGAAGGCACCGAGGCTGCTTTGCGCGGCCAACAACAACAGGCTTAAGCCGGTGCATGCCGTTAGCACTGGCACAACACAAAGCAGATATCCGTTCCTTGGAGAGCTCGCAGCCAGGTACACGCTTCTCCGTCTCCTCGGCTAGAGTGTTCGTTGGCATCGAGCGATAGAATAGGCCAGTTTCGCCAGCGTTGTAGACTTGACCAAGAGTTAGGCCCTCCCTGTCGATCAAGCCCTTCACCTTGTGCCGAAACTAGTCAACTCCATCCTCGTTAGCGTCCAATGCTTTGCCATGTGCTTTACGGTTGGTAAGGCCATGCCGTAACTTGAACGCAAAGAGCCAACCCTCGGATGCCTTGAAGTCTAGGGCGTCGTGAAGCCTGGCGAACTTCTCAGCAGCAGCCTTCAGCTCCGTTCCACGTACCATCACACCAGCAGCACGTTGTTGTCGATACTAAATCAATGTGGATCGGTCGATTTCCACAAACTTAGGGGTAAACATAACCTTCCTTTCCATGTTGCGTTTGCTTCTCGACGAGAAGTCAGCCGTGTACTGCACGAGTTTGTCTCAGGATCTCTTGATATCGAACAAAGTAGACCGGGACAGGTTAAACTCGCGGAGAATGCGGGAAGAAGACCACCCCGCATCTACTTTCTCCAATATCTCCCGCTTCTTCTCCAGAGTCAACACCACTCTCTTCCTTTTCTCAGGTGGCGGGGCCATCATCACACACACTAAGAGGAGGCCCGAGAGCAGCAGGAGGCCCTGCAGCAGGTAAGGCACCACCACAAAAGCGATCACGTGGGCAGCCATAACGACGAGCGTGAACTCGCGGCGAGAGACAGGCAGAAAGTGGGGAGGATGCAGCGGAGCTCTATCGGACGTCAGAGGAATGACGCGCCACAACAATGCTCTCCCGCGCCGCACGCGGCAAGTTCAAATTACAGGGGGGATTTTTTTTTTTTTTTTTTTGGGGGGGGGGGGATATTGGATCCCAGGACGATTATGTCCGGGTAGTGGAGATGTTCGGATATTGGGCGTCCGGATATTAGAGTGATTACTGTATATATATATATCCAGTCAATCCTCGTAAATCGCGGAAATTTGGGTCTGGACCACTGCCGTGATTTATGAATAATAACTCTTATGTGAAAAATTAATCTGGGTCTGGACTTTGGCCAACTCGCCCCCACAGCACCCTACCTACACCTATCTAGGCACCATCAAACACAATCATACAAATTTAGGAATATTCAGTGCATGTATTAAGGGATCTCACCTTAATCCTATGACGAAATTGCTTAAGTGAATGGAGTGGGGTGGTGTTGGGAAGAACTCAGAACCTCTCAGCACTTGTTCTTCCCAAACTCTTTCACCAGACTGAAAACTTCTCTCCCCTCTCAACACGACAAATGAGCTCCAAATGTTGACTATACGACAACTGCTGCAGCTTCTTGATGCCATACTGCTTAGAGCGCTTCACTGGGGGCTTGGGAGGGGTCATGGCAGGTAGGAGGCGGGGGGAAGTTGCACAAAAAAGGCAGGTAACTCTTGTACTCCACGGCGACGGTCTGTAGTGTGCAGACTGACGAGACAAGAACAATAACAACATAGCAGCATTAGTATGCACATATGCCACCAGGGAAGCACGGTGATTGGTTGTTGGGTCACGATTTTCAGGTTGAATGCCACGGTTTACGGTTCTCCTCAGAAAAGGCACACTTGGGTGCCTTGATCCGCAATTTTCGTGACTTAACAGTGATTTACGGTTGCCGGCAGTCTGACGGCCACCTAGCCGTGATTTACGAATCCGTCACTTACGAACACTCGATTTACGTGGATTGAGTGTATATATATACATAAACACACACCAAATAATGAAGAAATGTAAACAGTCTTGATACCCAAAGGAAAGTATCTGTTGTGGAAATTGGGCCTAATTAGCTTTCTGAATAATCAATTTTATTTTAGACAAGTAAGGTAATAGCCATACTTTTACTATTGCGTACCTAAGCTGTGGAACTTGCAAATCACACCATACAACTAAACCCTTTGTTGTGTATATGCATATAAAGTACTTTTAATGCACATGCCTGAGGGAGGTCCTTGACTAAATCAGCCACCTTGTCTTCATTATTGACTAAATCCCGCAGCTCATCTGTGGTCAGGTGGCTGATCAACCCCACCACTGCACCATAGTCTGGCTGTTCTGACATCACTCCTGTAGGCAGAACAGGTACCACTCTGAAAATTACTTTCATATATAGACAGATAAATAGATAGATAAATAGATAGACAGATATAGATATAGGGGTGAAGTTAGTCACTGATCTGATAAATATGATTACTGTAAAACACCATAACTTTGGACCACGCCCAAATTTCAGACATTTTGCGAAAAAATGTAATACAGTAATTCAAATTTATCGGAAAAGAGTGCGATGTTTGCAAAAAATAATGATATGGGAAGGTAGGGTAATCTTCAAAGATTATTATGTGTAAGTCCTATTAAACTAGCTTGAATATGTGTATGTGAAAAAAATGTATGAATCAATGGAAAAAGAATTGGCATTTTTTAACCCTGCAAAACTTTGTTCACACAGAACAAACAGTTTCAACTGTAAGAACGTGATTAGTAGGATTATATGTGGAAAAGTGTTGTATCAGGTAGTAAACTATTTTAAAATATATACAAGCATAATCTTCCTATGACTGTTTTAATGAATATTTCTTTATTTTACAGAATAAATTCCTAACTTCGGACACACAAATTACTGAAAAAATACAGATTACTGTATAGGTGTGTGTGTGTGTGTGTGTGTGTGTGTGTGTGTGTGTGTGTTAGACCAAAACGTGTAGTTCGTTAATACGTTCCATGGTGCCTTCATAACATGTGCCTGTGTGTGCATGTCTCTGTTGATTTGTGTGCATGTTAATGGGTGTGTGGGTGTCATTAGAACCAGTATGAAGTGTTTAACATTATATTATGTTATTTCAGTATGCATTTGATGAGTTAGTGAGGTAGCTACTTGATAATTAAGTGAAGTTTTGTTTAGGAATAAAAGGCCAGTTCCTCTTACAGTTCAGGGTATATGCAGTGCAATTTTATACATTTTTCTCATCAGAAAAAGTTTTTGAATAGTTCTTAGTTATATTTATGGCCAGAATACCTCACTACAATGTGATATGATGCAACTTAATGTGATCTCAATTTATGAGCTCAAAAAAGAAGATATTTTTGGATATTTCTCTCTATATATGTATAACTTGGGCCAGGAGTGCCCAATATTTTTTTTTTTTACATTTTTTATAAATATCTAAAGTGTCCGAGGTTTGGACAGTGTCCAGAGATAGGTGGTATTAACCAATTTTCATGTTTAAAGGGCAAATACATGGATGTTCGAAGTCTGGAAGAGCTGTCCGAAGTTAAGAAATTTGTTCCTAACTTCGGACACTTGAAAATGAAAAAAAAAACAAAAAAAAAAAAACATGTTCAACGTGGCTAATTTTTTAAATTACAGTATATGGAATCAGTAGGTACTGTCCCTGGTTACCACATGACACCAACAGGGATAAAATTGCACCATTTTACACAGAATTATTCATTAAAACACCTAAAAAATGTCCTAAGTTAGGATGTTTTACGGTATATATGAGTGTGTTGTCCCAGATGATTGGTTGAAGAGTGTAATTGTAAATGTGTACAAAGGGAAGGGTGATGCCATGGAAAGAAGAAATTATAGAGGTATAAAGCTTTTAGATCAGATAATGAAGGTAATGGAGAAAGTTCCAGAAGGTATGATTAGAGAAAGAGTGAATATTGATGAGATGCAGTTTGAGTTTATGCCAGGCAGAGGTACCACTGATGCCATATTCATTGTTCCACAGCTTCAGGAAAAATATACTGGAAAGAAAAGGGATCTGTATTTTGTTTTTGTGGATTTGGAAAAGGCCTTTGACAGAGTCCCTAGGTAGGTGGTGAAGTGGGCAATAAGAAAGCTTGGCTTGGAGGAGTGGCTGGTTATGAAAAAACATTTGAAAAGTATTCCTTTGATTTGGAGAATCATTTAAAAAAAAAACAAAAAAAAAACAAGCTGCTGACATTACCCCACCGATACAAAAAAACTCCATCATACAGTATATTACTTATATAAACATGTAATCTATGACATTTCCACTGGAAATAATTATTAACGGAGATGCTGCATTCGTATATGGCAGGTAGCTAATACTGTATGCAGAAGCAGCTGGTGGTAGGTGGGGACACCCATCATCCACTCACTTGATCTAGTGCTGCCAACTTCTTCCCTCATGTTAATCATTCTTCTCCTGTGTCCGTCCTCCTCTCTTCCTATTTATCCCAGCCTTCCTGTCATTATATATTACTCTACTTTCCACTTCTGGTGGCTCAACACTGAGTAACAGGCCAATGATTTCCTGCACCTCAGGAAACCAATTGCAGCAGTGGGTTATAACCATGTAACCAAATACTGGGGTGACAGTCACATGGAACCTGCTATGGTGCCCCTGTTAACTTTTTGGAAATCCAAAAGTGATATTCACCTGGGAACCAAACTTCCACAATAATCCCCACTGACACTGAAATAGGACATAACTGGCGGTTCTATGAAATATCTGACGTATCAACCAGCTTAGAACTGGCAGCCAATAGGCGCTGTATTACTGTACTGCACCATTATTTTATTGTATTTTATACTTAGTTTTCATCTTTTATTCATGGGAAAGTTTTTACGATAGAGGGTCGATGGATAGTAACACAATATCTTGCTTGGTATCAAATATTGAGCCAATGGGAGGTACTACTGGCATGCAATATCCAGCGTATCACTTTACTGTATTTGGCGTAGGGCTTGGCTGAATTACAATGAATAAATGAAAGTTTGCTGTACGTGTTGTAATCTAAATCTATTCTATCAACCTACAGACAGACACCACAATCACATAAGGGGTGGCTGTTTGAGTTAGTGGTTTTATGGGGAGAGACACTAACCTTTCACCAACTCACCTGTTGACATAAAGGCAATACATATGGGTTAGTTACTGTATGGTATATGGTTAAACCAAGGTATTAATGTGTTTTTGGACAAAACCTCCAATTTCTTTGGGTTGTTATATAATTTTTGGTTTGGTTAATTTTGTTCAGATGTGATTTTAGGTCATGACAAAATTATGTTTTTCTGATATTTTTTGTTATTTCGGACGAATTTTTTAGCTTCATTCCTACCAAAAGTTGGTAGTTTCTGATTATTCAACCACTCACTTTCCCTGATCTTCAAAGCCTTCCCCACTTTAGTTGGGTTTTAAGACTGATGGAGAATTGAACTCATGACTGAGAAACTACTGAATTCCGATAGAAATGAAGGGCACATTTATCTGAAACACAACAAAGACCGTCGTAAAAATATAATTTAATCTTCCAAAGATGTGTTGTCCGAAATGGCAAAGTTATTGTTATGACCCAAAACTGTTAATGATTTCCTGGCTTACAGGAAACCATTAGGCTTGTCACTCAATCTAAAGCCATCTGAAAAGGAAAGAAGAGTAATTAAAGGTGACAGGAAAGATGCAAGAAACAGGAAGAGACGACACAGAAAATGAATGTTAAATGTGAAGAAAGGAGTATGCAGCACTACATCAAGTGAGTGGATGATTGTCGCCATCACCTACCACAAAGTCAACAAGGAGTTATCTGTGATGCACAGAGTATTAAAATTATTGTACTTTCATTAAGAGCAGACCAAGTGCGGCACCCGAGTGGTTAAGTTTACCAAAAAATCTTCGAAATACGAATACTGGTAAAGTTACTAAAGGCTGTATAAGAACAGACATATAACCTTCAATACATACCTCCTTCTTGACGTGCATGGACATCCATCTTCTTTTGTGGGTTTGTGGATCTCGATTACCAGGATACTCAAGGGCAGTGAGTGGACGTCCAGTTCTCACAAACGATAATATTTTGACGTCACTTGTTTACCTTGGAAATGAAACCCCGTACAAACCACTGAGCTCTATAGTATGGAGAGGCTATCACCGCCGTGTGACTTTGGCCGCCATATTGAAACACCCACACGTAGCTTTTATAATACAAAAACATATTTATATTTTTTCCCTAGCTCAACGAATTATATGGGGTACATATTAGCCAATGAGTATGTTTGTTGCTGCAGTGCAGAACTTACCCTTTATGGCACTAAGGCAGAGAATGGTAATGGCAGAAAGGGAAAAGATAGTGGTATTAACTTTGAAATGATAGTGATGTTGAAGCTGTTTTACGTCGAAGTGATAGTGATGAAATGGCGTGGAAAGTCCTATAGACTGACTATCCATGCCATGAAACCGGATGTCCAAATTGATAAAGACCGGAAGAAGCATGAAAATTGTTATGGTAAGTGTTTTTAGGCAGACTTCTCGTCTAAGAACACTAGCTACTGAACGGGGTTCTCTTCCGAGACCGGAATACACCACAAGAGGAACAGGGTAAAAACTTGGCAGACCAACCTTACACCTTATATTGCCTTACTTACAATCCTTTACAATATACAACAATGTCATACATGTACAGGTTGATAGGGACACTGTCAGGCTTGGCCCGGGCTGCTGGGGACTGGGCTTATTACAAGTGGTGCCCAGGCTTGGGAGGTAGCTCGTCAGGTGTGCTCTCCTGTAGGGAGGCACGGAACTACTGCCAGGGGTGATGTCGTCTGGCTGGGGCTGCTGGTCAGCGTGCAGGGAGGCCCTTTCCTGGTGGGGCCTCGACCTGGGAGGTGGCCCTCTGGACTGGGGCTGAACAGGGCCAACAAGCATGCCTGCCTTCACCTGCTCCTGGAGGAGGGTCATCTGCAGGTGGGGCTTGGGAGGCCCTGCCCCAGGGTCCTGGGGGTGCCCCTGGGTGTCTGAGGGCTGCAGTCTCCACAGGGTTGGACTGCCGTCAAGAGCTGCCCGTGGCGTCCCTTCCTCGTGGCGTCCATCAGTGCCCGGTCGTTCAGGGGTGGCCTGTAGGGCGTGGATCCCTGGACTTGGGAGAGGCCCTTGCCACCACTCCTCGATCTGCAACTCCTTTGGGGGACTGCATCTGTGAAGAGAGAGAGAGAGAGAGAGAGAGAGAGAGAGAGACATCCCACTCAGCCTCCAGAGGGGTGGTGGGCTGAACCAGGGACTTCCTCCAGAGAAGTAGTCTCAGGGGCTGTGGATGAAGGGCGTACAGTGGCCGTCCCTTACCCGCTGTGTACAGTGGCTGTCACCGCAATTCCCCCGAGCCCTTACGACAACAACCGAAGTGTGTACAGTGGCCGTCACTTCCTGCCCAGGGCATACGTTGGCCGTCATCACAGGGCTGTTCCCTAAGGAGGAGGCAGACAAAGGGCATACAGTGGCCGTCCCTTCCCTGATGCGTACAGTGGCTGTCACCGCGGTTCTGCCTCTGCCTGGTTTAACAGCCGACGTGCGTACAGTGGCCGTCACCGCAGGGCCGGTTCCACGGGTGGCTGCAGCCAATGTGCGCACAGTGGATGTCACGTCCTGCCCAGTGCATACAGTGACCGTCACCGTGGGACTGCAGGGGGTAACAACTGAAGGGTGTACAGTGGCTGTCCCTTCCCCGGGGCATACAGTGGGTGTCACTACAGTGCTGCCTGGGACTGTGCAGAGACTAGTCCCACCCCGATCCTGGCGAGGGCTGGCCTGGCTGAGATGTAGTTGGCCGGGACTGCTTTCCTGTTGGTGGTTGTGTTGAAAGGAAGAGGGGCGCAGGGCTGTGGGACACCTAGGCCCATCTCACTCAGGCTTGAAGCTCTCTCTACACGCCTCCCCGTGGTCTCCTTCTGGGTGACCATGGGTCCTTCCTGGGGTCGGTGTTTTGACACCCCTCCCTGGGTTTCCCGTGGGGGTGGGCATCTCAGAAATATCTACAAGAGAGTGTGAATAGAAAAGAGGACATGGAGAGAAAGACTGGAGATAAATGGGCCCCCTTTAGTCACCTCATGGGGAAGAACCTTCCCACCCCTCCCAGGAGGGCAGTAATTTTATAGAATTAGCAACAAGATATATTTCTTACTTGTGAAATATAATGCCATCGCTCTTTGATGAATTCCTGTACCCATTATTGCATCCATAGGCTGCATAGTGGACCATGGCACTATATTTTCCGGAATCATCGGCAGCTTAATAAAACCCACCGAGCAGCTCCGTACAAAAACCGCGGGCATCAGGCATGGTGTAACATGGCTGCCATTGCACCAGCGCCGCCCTGGCAGCGGCTACATAAATTATGCGATGCTGCCCATGAGAAAGCCTCTCCATACTATAGAGCTCAGTGGGCGCCATCTAGCGACAACTTTAGTAAAAGTGCTTAATTAAAGCCTACTGAGACATAAAAGTGCTCCCATATATGCTTATGATGACATGTATAGCCTAATCCGAATTTGCTGGCAGGTGACACCCATGGTGGTGCCATCTAGCAACAACTTCAGTAAAAGTTTTTATTATTTGAGCTGATACTCAGTTTAACCTGAGACAAACGTGGTCCCATATAAGGTTACTTAACATGGCTAGATACCTTTTACAGCAAACTGTTTGAAACAAGAGCCTCACAGAAAGTGCCTGAGGAATTCTGCTCATTTTTTCCTGAATGCCGATCAAAAAAAAATTATTTGGATGGTGTCCTGCGTTGTAAATATTTGTTCAAAAAGTACTTCCTAGTGAAATGATATTATCTCATACCCCTTCGCATACTATCTGTTAACTGAGCAACCTTTAGCCATTTTTCCTCCTCTGTCTGGACCAAACTCACTTCCTTTCTTTCCTGTCAACCTCCCCCCCCTTTTTTTTTTTTTTTTTCCCATGAACTTGCTTTGTCAGATTTTCATTTCCTCCATTTTGCCAACCAGTAACATATAATACACATTCTTTTTCCAACTGCTGTCCATTCAGCCGGTGTGACGTCACATAACCATGACAACCACTGTGCTGGTCCTATCACATCAACATCCACACCATTGTGCTCCTTTGGTTCCTTATTTGTTGGTCTGTCTCTCTATGCAACTCTACATGCTCCTTTCAAATAACTAATTTCCACTGCTCTCTCTTAACTTGAGTCCTTCCAACAAGGTCCAAGCTTTGCTCCCATAGGTTAGAGTGGATATCATAATACTATTGTGCAGCAAGTATTACTTCCGAGTTCACTTCCCAATTTCTCATCACTGACTTGAATGAACCAGCAACCTTTCTTCCCTGTGATACCTTTCAAGTACTTCATCCTCCAAGCTTCCATCCCTACTCATCATACTACCCATGTACTGTACTTGAATGAACTCACATTTTTCATTTCCTCTCTATTCAGCCTCACTGTGCATCAAGTGATTCCATTTCTCTCCATCAAGTGATTCCATTTCTCTCGAAGAATACAGTTTTAGACTTCCCGACATTCACCTTTAGATTCTGTTTCTTACCTACTTTCCCAAACAAACTCACGAAGCCTTGCAGTTCCCCTTCATCTTCACTTAACAATACAGCATCATCTGCAAACGACAGAACAAGAAGCTTCCAAACACTGTCCTCTCATTGGGACCACTCTGACATCCTCTGTCCTACCTTGTGTCTCTTTTATAACTCCAACCACACACAAATTGAACAATCATGGAGCCACGACACATTCTTTTCTCAATCCAGCATTCAGATAGATAAATTCACTCAATTCCCATCCACGCACACACTTCAGCCCTAGTACCCTCATACACCTTGCGCATGGCATTAGCTTCCCATTTACTCCATATATTTTATTGTATTTTCCACATTCCTTGTCTATCCACTCTGTCATATTCTTTTTCCAAAACCACGAAGGCAGCATACAACTTCCTTCCTTTCTCTAGAAACTTTTCCACTAAACACCTTATGATGAATATCTGATATACACAACCTTTCCGCTTCTGAAACCCCTTCTCCAGATAATTCCTCCGTTATTTCCCTAATTCTGTCAAGAAGTATCCTACCATATACTTTTACTATAATACTAAGAAGACGTATGCCGCTATGATTACCATACGCTTCTTTTCCCCTCCCTTTTCCTTTGTACAGGGAAAAAATCATACCTAACTTCCAATCGTCAAGGGCTTTACCTTCCTCCCAGGCCAATCTGCACATCTTCCATATCCATTCTACTACTAGCTATCTCTCCCCCATGCGTCAGTATTTCACCACACACTCCATCAATTCCTGAGGTTTTCCTCATATTGACTTACTTTATTGCTTCCACTACTTCCATCCTCCAGATCTCCTCCTCCCTTTTTATCTCCCTCCTTCTCTTAGCCATTCCCCAGTCACTTATAACAGTGTTACTTTCGTACTCTATGTTTAACAATTCCTTAAAGTGTTCTCTCCATCTGCTCATTTTTTCTCCATCTTCACCAGTAATCTCCCAGTTTTAGCTTTTACTCCCCTCATACCTTCTTATCACCCTGTCTTACTCTCTTAACCTCCTTCCAGAACATTTTTTTCTTCCATTCCCTCCACTTAACACTTAAATTCCTTCCAGACTTCCCATTCTCTCTCTTCATACTTTCTCCTAGTAATCTTTTCCCCTCTCTCCTCTTCTGTAGACAAAACTCTCTATCCCAACTCTCAATTTCCTCCATGCCTCTGCCTCCCATCCACTTACTATAATGCTTTCTTCTTTTGCACCACAGCTTGTTCCTCCATGCCTCTGTGTCTCATCCACTCACAATATGCATTCTTCTTTTGCACCACAGCTTGTCCCTCCATGCCTCCACCTTCCATCCACCTACTATACGCTTTCTTCTTTTGTATCACAGCTTGTCTCACCTCTTCACTCCACCATGCTGTTCCTTTAACCCCTTTTCATCTTATCTTCACCCCACACACGACCTCACATGCAGCACAGATTTCTTCTGTGAATACCTTACATGCACCTTCCACCTCCCCCAACTGCTTCAAATCATATCAACCCAATCGCTCCTCCACTTCTTGCTTATATTCTGCCTTTTTTTTCATCCTGCAATATTTCTACCCTTTTGTATGGACTGCTTCCTCCTGCCCTTTTCTCCTTCTATTCATCTACCACATTTGCACCGTGACTCTCGCCACTACTAAGTGGTGGTCTGAGAGTCTACATTCTCATCCTCAGTATGCTCTTGCATCCAGCACATACCTTCTCATTCTCTCACCCACACATACAGAATCAATCATTGCCTTCTGTTCATCCAGCTCACTACTCATCCGTCTCATCACTTGCCATGTATACCTGAGGAACATTTCATGCCAATCCCCTCCTTGCACAAATGTCCACCAGAGCACTAACATTCTCATCCACTTCTGCAGGCACATCCCACTCACCAACTACTCCATCCACCTTCGCATTTCCTACTTTTTCATTCGTATCTCCAATTAAAAACTCTCACACACCTCTTAAACTTTTCCATGCATGCTTCCACATTTGCCCAGAACTCTTCTTTCACTCTGCTGGCACTGCCTTCTGTCAGTGCACATACACAAACAATTGCCCATGATTGTATTCCTACTTTCAACCATACCCACACAATCCAAGAATCAACTGACTCATACTCTCTTCTATTTTCCTTCCATCTCTTGCACACAACAATACATAAACTCTCCTTTGCCTTCTAATTCTCACCTACTCCCACACATATACCCAATCCATACACCCACTCTCGCCTCTTCATTTGGTCTGTCAATCTACATACAAATATGTCCACTTTTGCATTCAGAAACACATAGACAACCTCTCTCTCTTTCACCTCATCATTTGCACCTCTCACATTCCATGCTGCCATCCTCATCGTGTCCTTTGTCCAGACGTTGGTCATCACCTTGTAGGTCTGTGCGGGTGAAGTAATTTATTTGTCTTTTTAGCTTGTTCTTTTCTGGGGAAGGACACTAACCCTCCACCAACTCACTCGTTGACACGAAGGGAACACGTATGGGTTGGTTACACAGTTACCACCCAGCATATTAAATTATTTCCTGACTTATAGGATATCATTTGGCTTCACTCAATGTTGAGTCACCCTGGAACAGCCCTACACAAAGTGAGTGGATGATGGGTGCCCCCATCCACCACAAACTTTTTTGTCACTAGTATTATATTCTCATCTCTTGGTACAACTCAACATTCAAGATGGAGAGATGGAAATTTAGGCCAAGTTAGAGTAAAAAGAGTATAGTTATAAAATCTAGTCTTAATTAATATATATGAGTACATAATGAGTGCAAAACAATCTCTTCACTGTCAATACCTTTAATCAGCTACTTGCATATTTCAGTACTTCTTTACAAAAGTACACTCATTCTAAACTAAACAGCCTCACTATTACTCTCACAAACAAAATGCACTGTTCAAAGAATACTTTTCATAAAATTTTTAGTCAAGCACATACACTGTATAAAAAATTACAATATATCAAACTTATTGCTTTCAATAAATCTTACTATCCATTATGAGATTACTGCACTGTGGTACATAGTGTATGAGGCACAATTAGCTTAAAGGTTTGCCAGTCAGTCATTCACAATTACTGATAACACAAATTTTACATAAGCAATACAGTATGCCTTCCCAGTTTGTAATTTTCTATTGCACACTTTTTTATAATCATCTTCATCATCTAATTTTGTGTTGCCCTACAAGGAGCATAGGAGCCTGGGAGCTAGGCAAGTTGGTCCTGATATTTTAGATGAGAGTGACCAGCCTCACTCATCCCAGAGTGCCATTACGTGAGCAATAAACCCCAACCACCTCTTGGATATAAACTTACACAGGCTCAATCCGATTGGAGTGCCCTAATTACCCATTAAACCACCAGGTGCCATAAGTTGGTTATATGGTTACCACCCAGCAGAGTAAATGGTTTCCTGGCATACAGGAAACCATTATCACTCAGTGCACAGTCACCCACAAACAGATGGAAGAGGAAAGAATGAAGGAATGAAAGACAGAAGAGGAAGGAAGGAAAGAAGAAAGAGACAAAAGGGCAGTCACCTGAGAGCAGCATTACACAAAGTGAGTGGATTGTAAGCAACCCCACCTACCACTAACTTTTTTTATAATATACAGTAAATCAGGGTTGGAAAAAAATCACAGAATACAAAAAAATAAAATAAAAAAATTGATTTCTTTTTATTTATTTATTTATTTTTTTATTTATTATTTTTTTTAAATCAGATTTTTAAAAAATCTGTGATTTTTTCCCCAACCCTGTTTGCGCCTTTTGGAATTCTGTCAAAAGAGTACCATACTGGGTCTTTTTCCTCCCACCTGCTGCAGTGCATCCTTTAAGCATGATTATATATCGCTGTCCAAATAAACAGACTTACTATGCTCCTCATGGGGCAACGTAGGATTGGATGATGAATGATGATGAATAAAATTGAAAATAATAATGTGAATGGGAAGTGGGAGTAAGGTAGTGAACCACAGGCTAGCACTTCTTGGTATGGGGGAGGTTACTCACACTGTCAGAAACTGAAGAAAGTTGCCAACTTGTCTTTTATATTTTGTCAAATTAGGATCATAATCATTAGACTGAATCATGTTACTGTGTATTCAAAGAAGAGCTTAGTTCATATGTTAACAGTGAATATAATCACATTTATTGTTATTATCAAAGAGCCTTTCCTCTGTTTCTTAATATTTGCCTTGTAACAAAAGGCAATCACTGGTGCCTGACGTGATCAAGATCAGTACAGGAAGAATACAGGCCAAGCAGACTTCATGCATCTGTACAATACACATCCATCATATTCTCTGTCTTCTTCATTTTTACTCTATTTATATAAAAAAAAATGCTTTGATTTAAATCATGATTTTTTCACTCTGATTTAAAATGATTTAAATCACAAGATTTAGATCATATGATTTAAATCATAACAACCCGGATATCAATGCTAATTAATCATGAGGTTACAAAAGAGATGAGAACTGAGAAGACAGTGTGCATAAAATGGTATACATGGGATACAGATCATTCAATTCTTGTTTGCCCTATATAACAGAAGCACAGAAGCCTGAGGCTAGACAACTCAGTCCTCACATACATGCCTTACCTTCCCCTGAGTAGCACTATGTGAGCAATAAACTCCAACTACCCCTCAGATGGAAACCCTTACAGTCTTCATCGAGTTGGAGTGCCTTAATCCACTAGACCATCTGGCATCATTTGACTATATGGAATTACTGTGATACAGGAAAACATTTAGCTTGTCAGTGTAGAGTAACATGAAATTTTGTTTAACTGAAAGTTATCCAAGAAATCAAAGGGCAAAGGAGCCCTGTGTTATTTCACATGGATGAAGGTATTCATTTCATTTTGTTCTGAAGGGCTGTACATGCTTGCATTTAGGTTAATTATTCCCTGATTTTTTTCATCATACTCAGTACATACAAAATAGCTGTTTAAGGATTAAACACCAAATTGTACTTTAAGTAATTTGAATATCTAAGTTTTGATTGACGATTATGCGAGAGAACAAATGTGATTCATCATGTTACATACAATAAAAAACTGTTTAACAGTCAAAACAGAATATCTACTCCAGTATTTATTTTAGTTATAACAAGATCAACAATTTTATACTTAGTCCATCCATCCATCCATCCATCCACCCACCCATCACTTACTTTAGCATTTTAACTTATATTACCCATCTCATTTTGAAGAATAAGACTGTTGCCTATCCCAGTACTCCCATTCTTCCCACTTCAATACAACACAATACTGGTAGTTAGCGAGTAGCATTAAGCAAATTTTCTAGCAAAATTAGAACATATAAAATTCCTACACAAAGTTGACATGGAAGCACATTAAAATGTAATTATAAAACAAGAATATTCCAACAAAGCATACAGCAGAGTTTTGTCATGTGGCAAATGTCCTGAGCATTTATACTATGGCTTACCTTTGCTGAAAAGCAACTGCATATGATAAGACCGAGATTAACCCCCTCACGCACGATGATGCAACACAAGTCAAAATGGTGTTAGGCTGAAGAGGAACTGATGACACACTATGATGCACTTGTCAGTGTTGGTCTGAAGGGATGCTGATTTGGTAATTTTTGACAAAAATATTCACCAACAATTAAATTTTAGCACGATGTGCATCAATCTTTGTTGCATCATAGGGGAGGATGTCTACTTCAAGGACAACACTCTCAAACAGTGAGCTTTCTCTTGGCTTTCAGTGGGGGAAGAGGTGCGTGTGCGCAATTTTTAGCGATTTACTCGAAAACTCTTGGTCGTATCAAAATTCTAAAGACACCAAGTGAAAATTTGTGAAATTCTACATGTAGACATATACTTGGCTCTTGCATGGTGCTGCCAAAATACTGCGGTAGGGTGTTGAGAACTTATTTTCACTGTGGAAACATATTATTCTCACTGCATTTTGGTACTTTCACTGTACATTTATTCACCAGTTTTGTGTTTTTATTAGCTTATCATATAGCATAAACATCAACGAAAATGATGGTATATAATCTATATCAATATAACCAATTTCTGGGGCAAATAAAAGCCATGGGAATGTTTTCCTTTGTGTGTGAGTCCAGGCTGCCCTCGCAGCATTTTCTCTTATCATGTCACACACATGTACAGAAAACTTTAGGTGCATGAAGGGGTTAAGAAAAAATATATTATGTGCATCAAGTAGGCATAGTGGATCACTAATATTATCTATGAGTAGTTAATTCTACAGGGGAAAATAAAAATAAGTAACAGAACTATAACATGGCAGTGCACTCAACCTGGTAACAAACATTGGCACATGGGATGTAACTAAAAAGAATACAATTTAAATAGATAAAATATAAGCCATCACAAACTCAAAAATTAAATTATATGCAGCATTAATCATAAAATCTAATCAAGTATTGATTTTTTGTTTTGTGCTGAATATGGTACAGTACAGTACAGAATTTGGAATACTGTAATACCAAAAGGCTGGAGGAAACTAGTCAACAAAAAATAAAATTCATTTGCACAAACTCCCCCACACAACAACAACAACAACAATTAACTAACAACAACTACAGGCTGGGTTAGTGGTCTAGGATACGCAGATTTCCTGATACAATTTTGTTTTCCAAGATGGCTCCTGGTGGGATGTCAATTCTGTCTCCATGGTTGGCTATGATGATCACTGTCCCCTGCAAGTGAAGGAAAATGTGTATGAATGGCAGCAACTGTGAGAGAGTGATCAAGAGAACCTGGGACAAGGTGGAAAAAAGAAAAACATGGGGTAAGTAAAATTCAGGGTTAGAGGTTAAAAAAAAAAAAAAAAAAAAAAAAAAACAGAGGAGATAATGGATTGTATGAAAAGAAATCCTGGCTCTAAAATGTAAACAACAGTATCTATACATTTTTTTACAATACTGTAATTCCATATAAACGCACCACAAATGCCCATATCAACACTGGGTAGTAACCATATAACCAAATACAGTAATGGGGTAACGTGGAGACTACTATGATAGCCATTTACTACAGTCGTGATGAACAAGTCTGAAGGTGTAATTATCGTATCCTGGCAACCAACCAGTCAACAGAGCATCTGACTTCATATCATATTATACACGAATCATAATTTTATACACAAATATACACGAATATTATTAAACAAGAACATATACATGAATCACGGGTATCATATTATACACGAAATCGGACGCAATGTTGATTGGTAGGTTGCCAAGGCACAATAAGTGATGAGAAATAGGGAGGTGAGTATGGAAGTTAAGAAGTCACTGCATGATAGTATTGTGATCCCTACCCTGACGTATGGAAGCGAGGCATGGACCTTGCAAGAGGGGAATAAGTCAAGAGTGAGAGCAGTGGAAATGAGTTACTTGAGAGGAGCATGTGGAGTGACGTGGAGGGACAGGTTGATGAATGACGAAGTGAAGGAATGCTGTGGGGTGGATGTGGATGTGGTTGAGAAGATTAGGAGAAATACACTGAGGTGGTTTGGACATGTGAAGAGAATGGAGAATGAAAGACTGACTAAGAGGGTGTATGTAGGTGAGGTGGAGGGAGGGAGAGGTAGACCAAGGATGAGGTGGAGAGATGGAGTTGAGAGGTATATGAGGGAGGGGGGGGGGGATGAGTTGGACGGAGGGTAGTCAAATGGTGGGTGACAAAGCGACTTGGAGGCGTTTTGTCTGCGACCACCCTTTGCGGGATTAGGGCGTTGGGCTATAGATAGATCAAAATAAAGGAACTAGTATCCACATAAGTGAAGCCTCTAATATCTAATACATACCCTGAGGCTGACTCCCTTGCCAAATGTGACATCTCCAGACACAGTAAGGTGGTCCAGCTCCAGCATATCCGGGATGGAGGCAAATCGACGAAGGAATTCCTGGGCAGAATAAAAATGTGAGTGAATACTGTACCTGACAACATACAATAACCCTTCCAACCACATACAATGACTTTAACTGTGATATAATATTAGCATGCATGCAAACACCATTGTCAACTGGCCAACATATATGATGTCACTCACCCTATCCCACAATGACCATAACCATGTAAGTAATGACTTTATAAAACACTAAAACCATATGTACTAGTTGTAATCCTAACTGAAACTACATATGCCATGGGTCAGTAGGGGTGAGAGAGAGTGCATGATCCAAATGTAGTGATCATGGGAGAGTACCACCATGCTTGATGGTTCCAGCACACAGTTTACAGGGATATAATCCTTGTGCTGAAGAAATTACATGGGAAAACAAAGTATGAACACAGAGCCATATTGTGCAAGCCATCATACTATCTCATCACTGCATACTTGATAATCATGGAGGGGGTATTATCAAGCAAAAGCAAACCCTTCGTTTACATGAATTTCATGTCCGTGAATTCTGAAAATTATATATATACTGTATATATAATATATATATATATATATATATACCCATACAATTATATGCACAAAAATTCAAAATGTACAGCATAAAAAAATGTACAGATGGACAGAAATAATGAAAATCAGCAACTCTGTGCCTTTCAGTGTTATTAGCTCTTAGAGACTTAGACTGTGAGGGTGGTTGCAATGGTTCTTCCAGAAGACACAATTTTTTTTTATTTTTCACAATGATTCCTGCCTAACTCTTCATTATGCATGACAAATGGGTCACACGGGTCTTCCCCACTCCCATCCCAGCCTGAAAGTGTTGCATTACTCAGTCACCCACTAGCCACCACTGTGTTTGGATGTTGCCCTGTTTCTCTCAACTATCCCCCCATAACCCTTCCCATCTGGGCTGGAACCACGCCAAACCACACAAGTGGGACCACTTACCATCCAGTGACACTTGATGGTAACTCCAAACAGGAGGAGGCAAAAATGAGGAGACAATGTACTAAAACTGGAGCACATGAGACTATGTGTACTGAGTGAAAGGTCTGTCTTTTGTATGGTAGAGTGCTTCTGTGCTCACCGCAACTCCAAATGCTTCTAACAGTAAAAAAATATTGTAAATATGTGTTACTATCCTGGTTCATTATGTAAGAAAATAAAAGAATTAATGAAACTGTGAGTATGGAGACAATGGTGAGTGACAGTGCAGTGGCCAGTGGGCTACATAAAAGTGAAAGTGACACTATGAGCAAACATCAGAGCATATTACAGCTCTGAATGCTCTGGAAAATGATAAGTATAAATACCCTGTTTCAGTATGTAAGACAATAAATAATTATGTAATAGCGCATAAGAACACGATAGTGAGCCACAGTGCAGTCCACTACACACTAACAAAAGTGAAAGTGAAGCTCACTATGAAGTTACTCTGGATTACACCAAAGATAAGTAGTTACAGAGACAGAAAATTACCTTACAAGTGCATAATTAGTAATAAATGGTAGAAAAATAGGTAAATATTTGACCATTTTTGGTGAAGTTGCGTTACGGTACTTTTTTCCTCATGTGGCAACTTTGCATAAAAGTTACTTCAGTACTGGATAACCTAAATAGTGTGGAAAGATATTTAAGGTGGCAAATCAGATGAAGAGGGAAAACAGGGATAGGACAGACAAGCCACATTGCATCTGATACGTGTGACTCGTGTGAGACGGTGGGACAGACTCCAGTATGCTTTGTTTACATTTTTGCTGACCATTGGCAGCATTTGAGGAACATGTGTGATAGGGCCTGTGCCTGGTTCCAGCAAACCAGGAATGCGTTCCATCAGCAAATCACGATTTCAGGGCCCGTGTGATACCCCCTTCAGCAGGGGCCAGTCTTTGTTAGAAGAACTTTTCTAGTCGGAGATATGAGCGCCTGGGAAGTAGGTATTCCACTGCCCTTGTGTATGTATGCCAGGAAGGAAGTTTGAGCTGGTTATTAAATGCCAGACAAAATGAATAGGAACACTGTGGATCTTCATTAGGATGCTCTTAAAAAAGATTCTGAAACGTACATCCTGGTGGAAACCTATTTCCACAGGCCACGTACAAATCACGGCTCTTGCATCATCCACTGTGCATTGTCTAGTCCAATTTCTGCAAAATTCTGGGGCAGTTTCTCATATAGCTGCCAAACAAGGTGGAGTTTCAGCACCTCTCTTCTTGACTTTAGGCAATGATGAGATAGTATCTTGACAGACAATTATTATTTTTAAACACATGCACACGCACACACACACACGCACACACATACAAATTGTTTGAGGCAGTCAACAGAACCATAGCTGCAATTTCTTAGGTATCAAATGAATAAATAAATAAATAAAATATTAAATATTGCCAGTATGGTATAAGCAAACAGATTTATGGTCTCTTTATACAGTATTTAGAGACCACTGCACATAAACAAACCTTGACCCTGCCAAAGTGGTTTGGACCAAGTTTGACAAGTGGAGTTGTGTCAAACATGCGGAGGGGTGACATGACAAGGGAACCCTGCTGGAGACGATACAAGTTGCTCATGACGAGAAGGAGGTCATCTGTCTTCTTCACTGGTAAAAACCTTGATCGTGGCACATTGATACCTTTAAGGGTGGAAATTATGTTTGAAAATACAGAAAAGCTGATAGCATTAATATATAAAGATAATGCCATGTTCTTTTCAGATGCCATGATCTCTCTAGGGAATTTCCTAACAGGAAACTGCAGTTATCTGACAGACTCATCTCAAGTTCATTTTGTATTTGTAGTCTTCTCTAACTTTTTCAGACCCTTAACTTATTCTTTCCTACTCTCTAACTACAGTAGTATGCATAGCTTCACTTTCTTCATCCACCTCTTCCAATGGAAAGAAAATGACATGGAACATAATGTGTCTTTCTTTCCTTCATTCTTACCCCTTCTGCCTAAAGGTGACTTTACACTCCCTCTTTCATCTTTCCTTCCTTCATTCTTTCCTCTTTCTTTTGCCTATGGGTGACTCTACACTGAGTGACAAGCCAAATGGTTTCCTGTACACCAGGAAACCATTTACTACACTGGGTGGTAACCATATAACCAAATTATGGCGTCTGGTGGTTTAGTGAGTAATAACGGAGCTCCAATTGGATTGAGCCGGTTCAGGTTTATATCCAAGGGGTGGTTAGGGTTTATTGCTCATGTAATGCCACTCAGGGATGACAGAGGCTGGTCATTCCCATCTTAAATGTCAGGACCAACTTGCCTAGCCCAGGGTTCCTACACTCCTCATGGAGCAACACAGGAATAGATGATGGATGGATGGAGGGACACTTGTAATCTGGTGTATGGATTATTATTTTAACTGTTTTTCCTTCCTCTGTTCATCTTCTGTAAAAAAAAAATAAACAAAAAATCAATAAATTAGAGAAAGTTTAAAGAATGGCCACTAAGATGACACCAACTTGAGAGAATTGCAGTACAGTAGAGTATAATAAAGACAGGTTACAAAGGCTGTAACTATCTATGTTGCAAGAAAGATGAGACACAGGAGACACAATCATGCTGTATAAGTGTACTGTATATGTATAGTACTGAAAAGACTGAAGGAGATGATTACTTTATATAAATATCACAGGTGATGGTGGAGGAACAAGAGGACATGGTTATAAACTTAAGCTGCCTGGGTGCTTGGGTGATATAAGAAAATATAGCTTTCCAAACAGAAATACTATACTGTACAGCTAAGTGGGACCAATTTGATGAGTGAGATAGGTGTTAAAGATTATCTATACTTTCAAGGGAAAGTTGAATACTGTAGCTGTAATGAAGGACACAGGACAACACAAATATTGCACTCAAATCCTGTAAAATGCAAACAGGTGAATATAAATGGGTGAACAGATAAAAAAACATAAAAAAATGAGACCATGCTTCCTCAAAGGGAATCCTTGTACTGGGGTTAGCCACAGTAAACTTAATATTTTACACCTACACTAAACTCCATCGTTTCCGTGATCAGCGCTGTAGTCAAAACAATTCAATGAACCAATATATTGCCAATATTGTCAGTTTTGCTGATAATGAACCAATGTTGGTATGTCCTCTCTGTATCAGCAAACTGGATATAAAAACCTTAATGAATGCCTAGTCTTACCGCTACCCTTTAAGAGTGTGTTTTATAACACTGTCTTCCTTCCACAACACACAATACTGGCTGGAAAGCAATTAGTTAATTGCTGAGAAAAATTGTCTTTTGTTACATGAATCATCATCTGTTAAACAAACCAAGTAAATGTTAATGTTCAAACAGTTAGTTATGATGAAGAAGGACAGATTTCATAAAAAATATATGTAGCTAATACAGGTCAGGAGTACGAATTACAGTAAATGTTGCCTGAAGTCAGAATGAAGTTATTCAAGGGAGTCGCGCTTCCATGCCCGTAAATGTAAGTATTGCACGGAGCATTTTAGAAAGGTTTCTAGTAATGAAAAATGCATCACAGATAGTCCAGTTAAAAACAGCACTTGAAAAGATGCACTTCTGATGTATCAGTACAAGTGCTCTCTATAGTATAAATTTTCAAATGAAGAATTCAACGAACTATAATAAGGTTGCTGACAATTTATGATTCAATTTAAAATATTTACTATGGCTATCATTAAAACCAAAACTCAGACCTCGCATGCTAGACTGAAATGTACCTGAACAATACCATATATGATTCTCTGGCATATGAATTGTTTATTCAGTATGAAACAAGCATCATCTTATCATGAAAACTACCACTGTAGCTCTCACACTGTAGCTTTGACCCATTCCGGGAAGAAACTAACTAATAATCTTAATTTGCCTTTTGTTGTGAGAATTTCAGTTCTTTTCATACAATAATTGGTCAACAGTTAATAATTAATATGAAAATGGTAATACTTGTACATGATAGCACAATCTGTGGTGTAGGAATAATTATTACAGTAGATTTTCAATTTGATCTATATCAAGCCAATCATTCCTCCTTTTCACTAAATACTGGTATATTGTGTCTAGCCTCTGATGATTAAATGGTATTTGCAGTTACCAGAAATCTGCTGGGATTGCCTAGAACAAGCTGACAACCAACACAGTAGTGAGGGTGGAAAAAGATGGGAGAAGCCTTTGTCCAACCATGAATTGACTCAGGCTCATGATGACTAAAATGATGATGATGACGATTACAATGATGATCACTGTGGTGGTGGTATCATCTATATCACAATGATTTCATGGCAATGGAGGAAAAAAAAAAAAAGTTATCGACAGACCTAATTCCATATTTAACAGAATTTGCCCATAATGAAGTGCTCTTTGCATTTTACATGTTGTGTACTGCCTACTTTAAAGTTTACAGTACACACTGTACCGATCAGTAATGAATACAAAGTTACAAGAACAGATTGTATTTATGAATCAAATGTATCTAACTCTTACACCACCATCATTAATCCAAGTCAGCGATCTTAACACTGCTAACTGGTAGGTAGGATGGGGACGGTCACTAGTTCCTACTATCGTCTGCAGTTAACGTGATATTAACACTGCCAGTATCAAACAACTCTGATCAATTAAGGAAATAATGTGGTGTTTAAAACATACTTTCACTCTCTTGGAGAAGAGTGTTAGATATCTATCCAGGATGTGTACTGCATGCTGTAAAGCACAAATCACATTAGAAAAAGCCAATTCCAATACAACACTAAGTATTGGCAAAATTTTACTATTCCAATTCTGACACCGATATTAATTGGCTTTTGCTTTCCAAATTACACTATCATCACCAACAGCATAAAACGTTGCACTAACCCAGGGATCCACTGAATGACTTTATGGCAGCTCCAACAGCCTGCTCAAGCTGGATGATGTTCAGTCCAGTGTCAAGGTGTTTGTGGTTAATGATCACCTCCATGTCCATTGTTCCTTCATTCAGGATCTCATTTATAGCTGCAAGAGTTAAAAATTATCAATGCACTAGAAATGGCCAACAGCTCACCGTATTAACCAGTGATACTGTATATTATTTGGATACTTTTGCTATCTACAGATAAATTTATTTACCTTAGGAGCAACCTTTCAAACTGGAGAAGTTTAACACAACCTTCACTATCACCATTATTATTAGTGCACTCTCTTAAAATAAATTTTTCTTGTGGTACCAAGAATGAAATTTTAAAATACAGTTGTCGCACAAAACGCGTGTTTATTAACCCACAGTTTTGTAATCGGCGGCATGGTTCCGCTCAGAACCGAAAGTAGCAGAAACCAAGGTTACATGCTTAAGCACTGACTTTTGGCACCAAAGTGACGCATTTCCGTTGACATTTCCAGGGTGCGTGTCTGTGCCACAAACCGTGACCATCAGTCATTCACAGGGATGCATGACAAGCAATGAAAAGCCAATTATAACCCTTCCCTAGCGGCAAGTGTATGCACTACTTCCCTCCATTGTTTATCCCTGGAGCTGATCACTTGCTACTTTGCCCAGATAGGAGCACAACCTGAGCCACAGCCTGGCCCTTCGCACTCACCAGACGACATGGAGACAGCTGAGAACAACGACAACACCGTTTCAGTTATCTCTGCAGAGGACTTTGAGGGGTACCTGAGGGAGGCTGAGGAGGAAGAAGCAGGGCTAAGGCAGCAGCAGCAGCATGAGGCACCACCACACCTGCCTCATGCTGAGAGGCCCTAGTTTGCCTCTAGCCTCGGAACCCCCACCCCCATCCCTGCCACTTAACCACTGTCATCAGTCGGAGTCAGGTAAGACCCTTTCATATTGTTTATCTGATATGTATAGTCATTATTCCCAGTAATACATGCACTGAATAATTATCTGAGTGTGTGCTGGTGTTCACTGGTGACTAGTTGGGTGTAGGTAGGGTGATATGTGGCAACTTGTCCAAGAGGCCAGAACCATAATTAATTTTTCCCATAAGTTATGTTATTTATCAACCACGGAATTTCTAAAGCACGGCAGTGGTTCAGAACCATATAGCTGTGGATTAGACGACTTGACTGTACGTCAAATAAGTAGTTAAAAAAACAATAAATGAACACACTTTAAGGATTTGACATTACTAATGTTCTTACTAATAAGAGTAAAGGGTAAAACTGCACCAAGTTTAAGTGAAGTTATGACAGATGATTGTCTGTAACTATCTTGTCACTCCAATTATTTATAAAAACAAACCACAGAGATATCATGAGATAAATAGCCTCTGCATTATTTTCAATCTAATTTTTCTCTCCCCTCATCTTTTCACAATCTTCTCATCTCACATTCACTGTCTTCATTTCCCACTCACTGTTATACCCAACTATACAACACTCATACCCTCTCAAACTTCCTCTCTCTCACTCACCAGTTAGTTTTATCCATAGATTGTTGGTGTTGAAGATTTTGAAAGTCTTGACAGATTTGAAATCATCCACATGTTCCTTGGGAACCTGGGCAATCTCAAGCAGGCGAAGTTTATCCTCATACTCAATCAATGTACCACCCTGGGGAAGAAGTAGTCAAAGTGACAAAAAGAAAGATAAGGAAGAAGTCGCTCTCCTCTGTGCTGATAGCACTGACTCGTGAGTTGTTAAAGTTTTTTTGTGATTTATTCGAATACTATTGGTCATATCAAAATTCTGAAGCGACCATGAGAAAGACCATGAAATTCTGCATTTAGACATGTGCTTAACTCTTGGAAGGTGCTGACAAAATTTTGCACTAGGATGGTGGGAAGTTCCATGAACGTAAGTTTTACTCCTGAACGTTGTGATGTGGATGTGATAGGAAGCGTTATGAGGAACACACTGAGGTGGTTTGGCCATGTGGAGAGGATGGAGGGTGAAAGACTGACGAAGAGAGTGTATGTGAGTGAGGTGGAGGGGGGAAGAGGGAGGGGGAGGCCGAGGATGAGATGGAGGGATGGGGTGGAGAGGTATATGAGAGAGGGGGGTGTGAGTTGGGAAGAGGACAGTGAAATGGCAGGGGATAGGGCGACTTGGAGGTGATTTGTTTGTGGTCACCCCAAACGGGATTGAGGCATCTGGCAATAGATAGATAGATAGAACACTTTATTATTGCTGCATCTCTGTACTTTTACTTATCAGTTTTATGTGTTTTTATTAGCTTATCCTATAGTATAAACATCAACAAATATGATGGTATACCATTTATATCAATATAACCAATTTCCGGTGGCATATTTTTGGCTGTGGAATTTTTTTGGAGCCCCAGGAGCAATCATCGTCACACAAGACACATTTTCAAACAGTCATCAGTTTTTTTGTTGATTTTTGTTGGTTATGCATTGTTTTCCTGATGTTTAGCAGGTCATGACAGTATTGTATTTCACTTAATAGTTTATTCATTCATGTGAATAATCATATATTCTTACCTTAACATCAGCTCTGGTCTTATCCGTTACTTCCATAAGAAATTCACATTTGCCACCTTCACTACCACCAAGTAGAAAACTCAGGATACTCAGGTCAACAGTTGCCCCAAGGTTGTCAATATTGCTAATGAACACATACTCTTTACCCTGGGGAAGGAAAAGACCAAAATAAACAAATTCAGCAAGATGAATGAAGGGTTTTCACTCAGGCAACCACCAGATGATTTTATAAAACTTTGTGTGGACCCCTAACTAAGAAGAGGTTACTGAAAGTTGTATGTGATACCTTCATCTTGATATGTTAAAGTGGAATATTTACACTCCCTCTTCTGTCTTTCTTTCCTTCATTCTTTCCTTTTGCTTCTGCCTGTGAGTGACTCTACATTGAGTGACAAGCCAAATGGTTTCCTGTACACCAGGAAACCATTTACTATGCTGGGTGGCAACCATATAACCAAATTTTGAAGCCTGGTGGTTTAGTGGGTAATTATTGCACTCCAATTGGATTGAGCTGGTGAAGGTTTATATCCAAGGGATGGTTGGGGTTGACTGCTCGTGTAATGCCACTCAGGGATGAGTGAGGCTGGTCACTCTCATCTTAAATGCCAGGACCAACTGCCTAGCCCCAGGCTCCTACGCTCCTCATGGGGCAATGTAGGGTTATATGATAGATGCACAGACAAAGTGGAATATCATCACCTCAAGACAGCAAGAATACAACGTAAAACTTATTACTGTAGTGGAAAGGCTAAAAACAGGATGTAATAAACTAAGTTCTTGTTATGTATTACCTTTTCCTAAGTTCTTTTATTGCTACAGAGTACTGTACAGAGCACAGTAAATTACAAATGAATTGTCCTTGATAGTTTATAAATACAGTACTGTATTTAATGACAGAACTTTCAGATCTGAAGCAATTTATTTGAAGCATGCGATAATTAAAAAATCCTACATGAACTGTGCTCTGATTGTAGCAGACATCCTTCATTATATACTGCAGGTATCGTACTACTATTACATATAAAAAATATTAAATACAAAATAAACTTCATTATGATAAATACAAAATAAATTTCTTCATGATTCCTGCAATGCACTGAGGGGACTTGCCTGTTTAATAAACTGCTCAAGGAGGCCTGAGTTCTTGAAGGACAAGTAGAAGTCACCGTGGCCAGGTGGATACCAACTGCATTAGACCAATAACAACATTTAATTTCAGTCAGCAATGATAAATATAGTACATACTAAGGACATGCATATAGTCTCTCTACACTTTTTTTTTTTTTTGAGGGGGGATACACTGACTTCAGAGGCATTATCATGACTGAGCTGTTGTTACTGTTGCTGGGGCCTCAGAGACGTTTGGAATGATGATGCTGCCTAGACCCAGTCATTGTCAGATGTGTACCTCCCAGCAGTGTCATTCACTGACTTTTTTTTTTTTAATGTTAGGAAGAAGGAACCAAAGGCCATGAGCCCGCAATAACTGTTCCATCCAAGAGAAAAACAAAATATGAGAGAGCCAAATTCTACATCCAATCTTTCGAGATACCTGGACACGATCGTTTGAAAGACTGGAGATCGTAGGAAGAAGGAAATGCGGACAGAGGGAGACAGTTCCAGAGTTGACCTGTTGCATAAATGAAGGACTGGGAGTAACGGTTAACTCTTGCATTAAAGAGCTGGATAGAAAAGGGATGAGAGTTTGCTGCTAGACAGGTGCTACACGCCCGTTGTAGAGGTGGAGCAATGCATACTGACAGTTCAGAGGAGCAGTGACCATTGAAGCAGTGATAGAAAAAAGATAAAGTTGCAACAGTGCGGCGAAGAGACAGAGGTTGAAGGGAGCCAGTAAGAGGAGGAGGAGAGTTAATGAGATGAAAAGCCTTTGACTCCACCCTATAAAGAAGAGCAGTATGTGGGGAACCTCCCCACACATGCGAGTTGTACTCCACACAGGGGCGGATAAAACCCCTGTACAGAGTCAACAATTGTGCAGGGGTAAAGAAAGAATGGAGTCAGCTTAGCACACCTTATCTCTCGGAGGCAGATTTTACAAGTGCTGTAATATGATCTTTCCAAGATAAGTCCCGAGTGAATGAAACTCCAAGCATGTTCAAGGATGATGCTGGATTAAGCTGAATATTATTAAACATTAGTGGGTACACCTGTGGAAGAATTTGTTGAATTGATAGGTGTAAGAACTGAGTCTTTGATGCATTAAAAACACCAAGATTATTTTTACCTCAGTCAGGATTAAGAGCCAAGTCAGACATTAGACGTGCCATAGCCTCATCTCTTGTTTGTTGAAGTAACTGTTGAGATGAACATTGCGGGAACCGAATGGAAAGGTGAAGAGTGGAGTCATCAGTGAGGCATGCGAGGGCTAGGTTTATGATGGAAGAGTTGAGGGGCAGCATGGGACTGGAGTGTTGTGATGAGAGGTAGATTGAGATGGTTTGGACATGTGGAGAGGATGCGGTATGATAATTGCATGTGGAAAGTGAGAAGTGTTAATGTTAGAGGTAGGGTTGCGAAAGGTAGACTGAAAAAAACCTGGATGAGGTCATTGAGTGTGACCTCAGGGATAAAGGACTGAACAGGGAAGCTGCCAGAGATCAAGCAGCATGAACAGCCACTAGTAGGTGACCAAGGCTGACGCATGCATGCATGTTGGAGCCTTCAAAAATGAAGTAACATTTGATGATATGGTTCTACTCCACAGTCTTTTGAGAGGCACATGCACAAAGGATAGGAAGGTGTAGATAGTTTTGTTTGCTCATGAGGTGGAGTGGATATTATGAAGGCTTGAATGATGAAAGACCAATTATGACTCATTTCACTGGCCATTCTAGCAGTACCCCCCTGTTTTTGGAGGAAAACAGTTAACCCGTTAACTGCTCATTGCGGTTTTTTGGAGGTGTCCGTGGTGCACAAACTATCTATCTATCTATTGCCACATGTCTCAGTCCTGTTCGGGGAGGCCACAAACAAATTGCCTCCACGTCGCCCTGTCCCCTGCCATTTCACTGCCCTACTCCCAATTCACACCCCCCTTCTCTCATATACCTCTCCACCCCACCCTTTCATCTCATCCTCGGCCTCTCCCTCCCTCTCCCCCCCTCCACCTCACTCACATACACTCACCTCGTCAGTCTTTCACCCTCCATCCTCTCCACATGGCCAAACCACCTCAGCGTATTCCTCCTAACGCATCCTATCACATCCACATCCACATCACAACGCTCCTTCACTTCCTCATTTGTCAGCCTGTCTCTCCATGTGACTCCACATGCTCCTCTTAAATCACTCATTTCCACTGCTCTCACTCTTGACTTGCGTCCTTCCAACAACGTCCAAGCTTCACTTCCATATGTTAGAGTTGGTATCACAATACTGTCATGTAGTAACTTTTTCACTTCCATGCTCACTTCCCTGTTTCTTATCACTGCTTTCAAGGAACCAGCAACCTTTCTTCCTTGTTGTACCCTTTCAAGCACTTCACCCTCCAAACCTCCATCCTTACTCATCACACTACCCAAGTACTTAAACGTACTCACAGTTTCCAATTCCTAACCATCCAACTTCACTGTACTTTCACTGACTTCACCTCTCTCAAAGATCATCACTTTACTCTTCCCTACATTCACCTTTAGATTCCATTTCTTACACACTCTCCCAAACTCATCCACCAAGCCTTGCAGTTCCCCTTCGTCTTCACTCAACAACACAGTATCATCTGCAAACAACAGTACAGGGAGTTTCCAAACACTACCTTCTCTCACCAGGGCAACTCCAACATCCACTACCCTACCTTGTACCTCTTTATTATCCAATCCATATACAGATTGAACAACCATGGAGACATGACACATCCCTGTTTCAACCCAACCTTCAAAGAGAAAAATTCATTCAGTTCACCATCCACACGCACTGCAGCCTTAGCACCATCATACATACTTTTCACAGCATTCAACAACTTCCCATCTACTCCATATATTCTTAATACTTTCCACAATCCTTGTCTATCCACCCTGTCATGTGCTTTCTCCAAATCCATGAAAGCCGCATAGAACTTCTTTCCCTTCTCTTGAAACTTTTTCACTAAAGATCTAAGAATGAATATCTGATCTACACAACCTCTTCCTTTCTTAAAGCCTCCCTGTTCTTCTCCAACTAATTCCTCTGTTCTTTCTCTAACTCTGTCAATGAGTATCATACCATACACTTTTCCTATTATACTAAGAAGACAAATGCCCCTGTGATTACCACACACTTCTTTTTCCCCCTTTTCCTTTGTACAAGGGAATAATTATACCTGACTTCCAATCCTCCAGGATTCTACCTTCCTCCCAGGGCAATCTGCACATCTTCCACATCCATTCTACTACTATCTCTCCCCCATGCTTCAGCATTTCACCACACACTCCATCAATTCCTGGGGCTTTCCCCAATTTAACTTTCTGCATTGCTTCCACAACTTCTATCCTACTGATTTCTTCCTGTCTTCTCACCTCCCTCCTTCTCCCAGCCATTCCCCAGCCAGTTATACTCGCATTACTTCCATCCTGTATGTTCAACAATCCCTTAAAGTGTTCTCTCCATCTGCTCACTTTTTCCTCCCTTCTCCACTAGTAATCTACCATATTTATCTTTCACTCCCCTGCTAACTTCATTTCCACCCTGTCTTATTCTCTTCACCTCTTTCCAGAACATTTTCTTTCAGTCCCTCCACTTTACACTCAAATTCCTTCCAAATTCCTCATCCACTCTCTTCTTACTCTCTCTTACTAAACTTTTCACCTCTCTCTTCCTTTCTACACATAACTCTCTCTTCCACCTCTCAACTTCTTCCAAGCCCCTATTTCTCATCCATTCATTGTATGCTTTCTTCTTTTGTGCCACAGCCTGTTTCACCTCTTCATTCCATCACGCTGTTCCTTGCACCCCCCTCCGTCTTCTCTTCATCCCACACACCACATCACATGTTGCACATATTTCTTCTGTGAATATCCTGCACATACCTTCCACGTCCCCCATCTGCTCCAATTCATACTTGTCCAATTGTTCCTCCACTTCTCTCTTATATTCTGCCTTTTTCTCATCCTCCTGCAACCTTTCCACTCTCCTTGCAAATACTCCTTCTTCCCATCCTTCCCTTCTTCTATTTCTCCACTTTATTTGGATCTTGATTCTGGCCACTGCCAAGTAGTGGTCAGAAAGTCCACTCCCCCAACCTCTATATGCTCTCGCATCCATTACACATCTTCGCATCCTTTCATCCACACACACATAATCAATCATTGCCTTCCTTTCATTCAGTTCACCACCCACCCTTTTCATCACTCGCCATGTATACCTGTGGATCATTTTGTGCCTGAAGAGGGTATTGGCTATCACCAACCCTCTCCCAGCACAAATGTCCACTAACGCACTGGCATTCTCATCTACCTCAGCAGGCACACCCCACTCACCAACTACTCCATCCACCTTCACATTCCCTACTTTACCATTCATATCACTGATCAAAAACACTCTCTCATTTCTTCCAAACTTTTCCATGCACACTTCCACAACTGTCCAGAACTCTTCTCTCACTCTGCTTGCACGATCTTGCGTTGGTGCATACACACACACAATCGCCCACATTTGTATTCCAACTTTCAATCTTACCCACACAATCCTTGACCTAACTGATCCATACTCTCTCATGTTCTTCTTCCATCTTTTACTTACATCATCATCATCATCATCATCCAATCCTACATTGCCCCATGAGGATCATAGGAGCCCGGGGCTAAGCAGTTGGTCCCGATATTTAAGATGAGAGTGACCAGCCTCACTCATCCCTGTGTGGCATTACATGAGCACTTACAACTATACATACTCCTCCTTTTTCCCTCTCATTCTCACCTACTCCTGCACATATACCCTATCCATACTCCCATTCTCTGACACTCTCACCTCTCCATTTAGTTTCAGTTACTCCACATACATCAACTTTCGCACCCTGAAGCACCTGGACAATCTCTTTCTCTTTCATCTCATCATTCGCTCCCCTTACATTCCATATTACGATTATCATGTCCTTTGGTGCACAGACATAGGGGTAAAAATGAAATTTCCCAAAGGCCAAATTTTGTCTTAGGAATTGAGAGAACACATGCCAAAGTATATACAGTAGTAACAAAATATTAGCTCAATATTTACCTTGGTAAAGCCATGGATGAACATCAAAGTGTCTGATTCCCTACTGGAATGTAGGCTATGGTTTTTGTTTTCTTTTTCGGTTTCAGTTTCAGTTTTGAAGGCTCAAACATGCTTGTATGGGTTGGCCTTGGTCACCATGGCCCTATATTCGAAATTCACCCGCGCAGCCAGGGCTGTATTGAGCAGTCGCACTCAGAACAGCCCAGGCTGTATGGAGCAGTTAACGGGTTAAGTATATGATGACTCATAAAAAAGGAAACTGGTTCATCCTGATATTACAGTACTTGATATTAAAGCACCAGCTTTCAGACAGTTCAGTATTTTGCTGAATGATACTGTTCAGCATTATGTTGTATAATATGGTGAATGCTATACTACTGGTGAGGAATATTTTCACATGCTGGCACCAATATAACTGGCTGGCTCTGCTGCCCAATTATACAAATATCCCTGAACTCCCTTTCCCCTGAAAGGAGGAAAGTGGGCTGCAGGAGAAGGATGACTTCAGCTTGAAGTTTGTTGGGTTCACGTCCAGATGTGGCTGGGGCCATAACAATGACACAGAACTTACGCCTCGAGATCAGTATCTGGACCAGCTGTCTTGGCTACGGGCATGAGTGATTCCTTGTTGATGCGTGGGTACTGGGACTGGTTGAATGTGTATGTCTTGACCTGCAATGCATTGAGCATATATGTATTGGGTACAAATATAACAGCAGTGGTGAAGGGACAAATTAGACAGGAATGATGTCTGAAGGGAGATGAGTGTGACACATCTATCTATTGCCAGATGCCTTAATCCCACAAGGGGTGGCCAGAAATAAATCTCCTCCATGTCACCCTGTCCCCAGCTATTTCACTGCTCTGCTCCCAGCTCACTCCCCCCTCTCTCATATACCTCTCCACTCCATCCCTCCATCTCATCCTCAGCCTCCTCCACCCTCTACCCCCCTCCCCCTCACTCATATACATTCACCTCATCAGTCTCTCACTCTCCATCCTCTCCACATGGCCAAACCACCTCAATGTGTTTCTCCTAACACTTTGTATCACATCCACATCCACACCACAAAGCTCCTTCACTTCCTCATTTGTCAGTCTGTGTCTCCATGTGACTCCATATGCTCCTCTCAAATAACTCAATTCCACTGTCCTCACTCTTGACTTGTGTCCCTCCAACATGGTCCAAGCTTCATTTACATATGTTAGAGATGGTATCACAATTCTGTCATGCAGTAACTTTTTCACTTCCATGCTCACTTCCCTGTTTCTTATCATTGCTTTCAAAGAACCAGCAACCGTTCTTCCTTGATGTACCCTTTCAAGCATTTCACCCACTAAACTTCCATCCTTACTCATCACATTACCCAAGTGCTTAAATGCACTCACATTTTCCATTTCCTCCTCATCCAACCTCACTGTACAGTATATTCAGTGACTTCATTTCTCTCGAAGACCATAACTTTTAGTCTTCCTTACATTCACCTTTAGATTCCATTTCCTACACGCTCTTCCAAACTCACTCACCAAGCCTTCCAGCTCCCCTTTGTCTTCACTTAACAACACAGCCTCATCTGCAAGCAACAATACAGAAAATATCCACACACTGCCCTCTCTCATTAGGGGCACTCCAACATCACTGCCCTACCTTGTACCTCTTTTATAACCCCATCCATATACAGACTGAACAACCAATGAGACATGACACATCCCTATTTCAATCCTACCTTCAAAGAGAAAAATTCACTCAATTCATTGTCGACACGCACTGCAGCCTTAGCACCCCGATACATACTCTTCACAGCATTCAGCAACTTCCCATTTGCTCCATATATTCTTAATACTTTCCACAATCCTTGGATATCCACCCTGTCATATGCTTTCTCCAAATCCATGATGGCCACTTACAACTTTTTTCCCTTCTCTAGAAACTTTTCCACTAAAGATCTAAGAATGAAAATCTGATCTACACAACCTCTTCCCTTCCTGAAACCTCCCTGTTCTTCTCCAACTAATTCCTCTGTTATTTCCCTAACTCCGTCAATAAGTATCCTATCATATACTTTCCTATTACACTAAGAAGACAAATGCCCCTCTGATTACTACACACTTCTTTTTCCTCTTTTCTTTTGTATGAGGGAAAAATTATGCCTGACTTCCAATCCTCTGAGACTTTACTTCAAAAATACAGAAAATAATGAGGCCTAAAAAATTTCAAAGATTCCTGAAAGGGTACAGTATTTACCTGAGTACATACTGAGAAAAAAAAAAAAAAAAAAATTCTGACCAAAACAACATAAAAGTGAATCATGAGTAAATGGGTATTAATCCATCAGCAACTTAATAATGGAACAAATTTAAATACCGGTACAGTACATCCCCCTAGTACGCGCCTATATGGGCAGCAGAGGACTTCACGTACTAGGAATTCACGTACTGTGAATACAGTACATAAACTTATGGGAAAAATTACATATGGGCGGCACCCCCCTTCATGGGTAACCCTTGAGACGCCTTTCAGACCTAAGTATTGTAGTATACAGGGAAACTATCTAAGACATTACCTAAGATAAAGTAAACCTACAAGATTATGGCTTTACTAGGTAAATCATTGGTGGTAGGTGGTGGCGACCATCATCCACTCACTTGATGTAGTGCTGCCTACTTCTTCTTTAGTCTTTATCATTCTTTTTCTGTGCCTACCTTCCTCTCTTCCTATCTCTCCCATCTTTCCTGTCACTTCTTATTGCTCTTCTTTCCTTTAAAGGTGGCTTTACATTGTGTGACAAGACAAATGGTTTCCTGTAAGCCAAGAAACCAATTACAACGCAGGGTAGTAACCATATAACCAACCCATACGTGCTCCCTACGTGTCAACAAGTGGGTTGGTGGAGAGTTAATGCCCCTCACCGTAAAACCAATAACTCAAAGTCAAATGGCCACCCCTTACAGGATTATGGTGTCTGGCAATAGATAGACAAATAGATAGACCTTTACCTGTTATAGCTTCTTGGGGGGGCAATGTTGCGTACTCGGGGTAACCCCGGATTTGGGGCACTTTTCGCTGCCCGTCTCACTTACAAGGAGTTCAATTCATGTACTAATAAAAAATACACACCCACACACACACACACACACACACAAAATTGGTCCTCACGTACAAGGGGGATCGCGTACTCGGAACTCATGTACTGTGGGGATATACTGTAAAACAAATTTATCCCTCTAAAATGTAAAAAATTAATGCTACTGAATTTTAATCATCGATCAATAAGGCTAGGTCTTAAAGCTGTTCTGAAATGATCACAATTTATTTTCACTCACATCTTTGTTCTTTAGCATATACTGTACAGCACCCTTGAATATCATGCATAACTGGTACTGAGCCTAGTTAGTGTATGATAATGAAACTGCGCAACACTGAAACCTACGAAATTTATTCTAACTGGTTCTGGGCACCCCCCTTGAATACCCAAATTTTCCTTTCACAACAATTTATACCCATTAAATACATACATACTGTTATGTTATCAGAAACACACATAGCCATTTGTTAGGTTACTAGAAAGTATTGAAAAGGGCACAAAAAGGAGGAAAAATGTACAAGAGGGAGATTCAAGATGGATCTGAGGAAAGAGATTCTAAGGTTAGGAGGTGGACAGATAGTGGTCTCCACTCCTTAGGAATAATGCAAGTGTTAGAAGCTGTACAGAACTCCAGGATCATTGGGTAAAACATTTATTTTTCATCATTACTCAGCCACTTCCGATGCGATTCCAATCCATCCATCCATCATCCAATCCTACATTGCCCCATGAGAAGCATAGGAGCCTGGGGCTAGGCAAGTTGGTCCTGACATTAAAGATGAGTGACCACTCTCACTCATCCCTGAGTGGCATTACATGAACAATAACCCAAACCACCCCTTGGATATACTGTAAACCTTCACCAGCTCAATCCGATTGCAGTGTCGCAATTACCCACTAAACCACAAGGCGCCATAATTTGGTTATATGGTTACCATCTCATGTAGTAAATGGCTTCCTGGTGTACAGGAAACCATTTGGCTTGTTACTCAGTGTAGAGTCATCCATAGGCAGAACGAACAAGAAAGAATGAAGTAAAGAAAGACAAAAGAGGGAGTGTAAAGTCACCCGTAGGCAGAAGGACGAGGAAAGAATGAAGTAAAGAAACACTGAAGAGGAGGGAAGAAAAGGAGGGAGGAGGGAAAACAGTAGACACCCGAGAGCAGCACTACATCTAGTGAGTGGATGGTGCGTGCTCCCATCTACCACAAGAGATTCCAAGTACCAGACAATTTTTCCTTCTGATTTGCAGATTAATCAGATTTAGCTTGCCAATTTACAATGTTAGTATTATTCACCCTGATTAAGACGGGGAAAGAGAGAGAGAGAGAGAGAGAGAGAGAGAGAGAGAGAGAGAAGAACAGGTACATGGGAGAGAGGAATATGAACTGGAGAGAGGGAAGCCTGATTGCTGTGGAGAGGGTCATAATGAGGTTATTCATATGTGGCCAACCCTTTCTGGATTACAATGTTTGGCTACTGTACAGCTAGCTTGAAAGATTAAGTGATATACTTCAAGGGTGTGCCTTCATTCTTTCCTCTTCCTTCTGCCTGTAGGTGACTCTACATTGAGTGACATGCCAAATGGTTTCCTGTACACCAGGAAACCATTTACTATGCTGGGTAATAACCATAAAACCAAATTTTGGTGCCTGGTGGTTTAGTGAGTAACAATGGTGCTCCAGTCAGACTGAGCTGGTGAAGGTATATATCCAAGGGATGGTTGGGGTTTATTGCTCACGTAATGCCACTCAGGGATGAGTGAGGCTGGTCACTCTCATCTTAAAATCGCCAGGACCAACTTGCCTAGCCCTGGGCTCCTAAGTTCCTCATGGGGGAACGTAGGATTAGATGATGGATGGATGGATGGTCAGTTACATCATACTGGCAAAAAAATGGGAAATATGAAGACAGCTACTTAAAACATTACAATAATCTAAAATATTGTTGGCAAAATAGAACAAATAAATATATATTGGCTGTCACTCACCTGGAATCCCTGATACTTGCGGGTAACTTTCTGGGTGTCATCGTCTGTGTTGAATGAATTCATAAGTACCAAAGGAACACTGGATCCATAAGTCTTGTTCAGGTGCTGAAAAAGATAAAATATAAATGGCCTGCATACTATGGAGTATTACTGTTTCACCTACATTACACATGTTGTAACAGCATCACTATCCTGACCTCTTTTTTCCCCACCTAAGGATGGGATGAGGTAGGGTCCATAAAGTAGAGAGACAGTAAAACACTGAGAAGCATCTAAAACATGCCCAGTGAAGTGGGACAGACTCTCAACTGCTCACTATTTAAACTCCTAGAATTTTAATTTCACTTCACATGTCTAACTATCTGAACATATATTCTTCTTAATCTTATTCTTCAAGAGTGTACTTCATACTACCTGCCAAACAAGGTCAACCTGTAAATACCAAGTAAAAAAAAAAAGGAGGAGGGGGGGGAGGGGTCATGAACCCGTCATGTGCTCCTCTGTACAAAACTCATCAAGAAAAGCAATAAGAAGTGACAGGAAAGATGGGAGAAATAGGATGAGAGGAGGGCAGGCACAGAAAAAGAATGATAAAGGCTAAGGAAGAAGTAGGCAGCACTACATCAAGTGAGTGGATGATGGTCGCCACCACCTACCACACAGAGAATTGACATAAATGAGTATATAACCTATGGGGAAGCATCAGCAAGAGGACACTGCAAAAAACTGCATAAAAAACTGGATAAAGATGTAAGGAAATTCAATTTCCCAAAGAGGGGAACTGATCAGTGGAATGCACTATCGAATGAAAGTGTGCCAAAACTGTTCATAAATTTAAGGATAAGTATGATATAAATGGTTTTGTACACGGGACAGAACGTGCTTGACTCATTCCTGCAGATACAATTAGATAAGAACAATTAGGTAGGTAAGAACACACATACACACACATGGCCAGGATTAAAGTTTACAGATATACAGACAGAGAGACAGAAAGGAAACTTGACACAGATATTGGGGTTGGACTAATACTAAGGTTGGACAGCCCTAGCTCAGAGAAGATCATTTCTCTGCTGCTGGCAATATTCCTCTTAGCACTAATGAAGATTTATAAAGGTGTACAGAAATTTGAATGAGTAGACAGACAGATATTGTAAAGAATGGCGGAAGGACAAAAGAGGATGAGATTAACTGAAAAGGAGTATACTGCTCAATGACGTGAAAAATTTAGCTTCATATACAGAAGCAAAGATACATGGAACAATTTACAGTAAGTGGTGGTAAGGGCACAGAACATCCACTTCTTATAAGAAAACTAGATAAAAGTACATTTGGAGATAGGATAACATGAGCTTAGCCCAAATCCTGTACAGTATACTACAACTAGGTAAACCAATCAGCTAACCCTCCTTCCCTTACCTCAATTTGCTGAACGGTGAGATCAAGGAAGGTAAGCTCAGAGCGGACTGGTATAATAGACTTGGGGCCTTGACATCCCATGGAAGTCCCTAGGCCACCATTCAATTTCACAACCACCAATTTGTCCAACATATCCTTGATACTGCTTGGTTCAGGTGGAGTTAGGTCAGAGTACTTCCTAACCTGTCAATACCAAAACATCAATCAGAACAAACACTGTAGAGTAACACAATATGGTATATTATACAGGATACAAATTACCACTGCTTACTATGACACATCCAACAGCTTTACACCCTCCGCAAAAAACCTTGATCCCATCACCCCTCTGAGACTTATGAAAACCACATTTAAGGCAGGCTTAACTCCAACCATCTCCCGAGTTAATCCAACTGTTAATGTACATCTGGCAACATCCTGGACACTCCCAGACTCACTGATGCATGAAATGTGCCAGTGCTCGCCAACCTCTCGTCAGGGGAGGGTGAATGTTGTTGATGCTCCTGCTGCATAAATTCTCAGTTTCTTCACTATGACTTACTAGCATTATTTTTTCACCTGACACATTCCAAGATGCCTGTAAAGTACTTGAGTGATGTAGGAAGGTAAAAAATATTAACTATGATAGGCAAAAACGTCATTTTAAAGTGACGTTTTCATCTATCACAGATGTTAAGTTGAAGTTTTCAAGCTAAATATAGAAGAGTATCAATGTTTTTTGCAGTGGGTGTATAGTGCATTTGTGGTGCTACTGTAATTCTATGACTGTCTCATCAACTGCAGGATATTGTACTGTATTCTATCTATCTATCTATCTATTGCCAGACGCCTCAATCCCGTTTGAGGTGGCCACAAACAAATCGCCTCCAAGTCGCCCTGTCCCCCGCCAATTCACTGCCCTGCTCCCAACTCACACCCCCCTCTCTCATATACCTCTCCACCCCATCCCTCCATCTCATCCTCGGCCTCCCCCTCCCTCTTCCCCCATCCACCTCACTCACATACACTCTCTTCGTCAGTCTTTCACCCTCCATCCTCTCCACATGGCCAAACCACCTCAGAGTGTTCCTCATAACGCTTCCTATCACATCCACATCCACACCACAACGCTCCTTTATATCCTCATTCATCAGCATGTCTCTCCATGTGACTCCACAGGCTCCTCTTAGATAACTCATTTCCACTGCTCTCACTCTTGACTTGTGTCCTTCCGACAATGTCCAAGTTTCACTTCCGTACGTTAGAGTTGGTATCACAATACTGTCATGTAGTAACTTTTTCACTTCCATGCTCACTTCCCTGTTTCTTATCACTGCTTTCAAAGAACCAGCAACCTTTCTTCCCTGCTGTACCCTTTCAAGCACTTCACCCTCCAAACCTCCATCCTTACTCATCACACTACCCAAGTACTTAAACGTACTCACATTTTCCAATTCCTCACCATCCAACCTCGCTGTACATTCACTGACTTCACCTCTCTCAAAGACTATCACTTTACTCTTCCCTACATTCACCTTTAGATTCCGTTTCTTACACACTCTCCCAGACTCATCCACCAAGCCTTGCAGCTCCCCTTCTTCTTCACTTAACAACACAGCATCATCTGCAAACAGCAATACAGGGAGTTTCCAAACACTGCCCTCTCTCATTAGGGCCACTCCAACATCCACTGCCCTACCTTGTATCACTTTTATAACCTCATCCATATACAGATTGAACAACCATGGAGAAATGACATCCCTGTTTCAACCCAACCTTCAGGTACAAAAACTCACTCATTTCACCATCCACAGGCACTGCAGCACTAGCAGCCTCACACATACTCTTCACAGCATTCAACAACTTCCCATCTACTCCATATATTCTTAATACTTTCCACAATCCTTGTCTATCCACCCTGTCATATGCTTTCTCCAAATCCATGAAGGCCACATACAACTTCTTTCCCTTCTCTAGAAACTTTTCCACTAAAGATCTAAGAATGAATATCTGATCTACAAAACCTCTTCCCTTCCTAAAACCTCCCTGTTCTTCTCCAACTAATGTTATTTCCCTAACTCTGTCAGTAAGTATCCTACCATATACTTTTCCTATTACACTAAGAAGACAAATGCCCCTATGATTAAAACACACTTCTTTTTCCCCTTTTCCTTGTACAAGGGAATAATTATACCTGACTTCCAATCCTCTGGGACTCTACCTTCCTCCCAGGCCAATCTACAAATCTTCCACATCCATTCTATTACTATCTCTCCCCCATGCTTCAGCATTTCACCACTTACTCCATCAATCACTGGGTCCTTCCCCATTTTAACTTTCTTCATTGCTTCCACAACTTCCATCCTACTGATTCCTTCCTGTCTTCTCACCTCCCTCCTTCTCCCGGCCATTCCCCAGCCACTTGTACTCGCATTACTTTCATTCTCTATGTTCATCAATTCATTAAAGTGTTCTCTCCATCTGCTCACTTTTTCTCCCTTCTCAACTAGTAACCTACCATTTTTATCTTTCACTCCCCTACTAACTTCACTGCCACCCTGTCTCTCTATACTTACATTCCCTCCACTTGACACTCACATTCCTTCCAAAAGGTATGATACTTGTATTCAAGAGATTATACTCAAACCTTTGATGCTTTACTCCAACTCTCCTTAGTAATCCACTAATTATTTCTTAGCACCAAACTATGGAGTGCTCCATGTGATATAAAAATTATAGGTAATAGGAAAGTTAGATTTACTGCTAGACAACTCAATTTTAGAAAGGGGCTCAAAACACTATACAGTATACAAAGTTACCTTATACCCATGGTTGAAGTACTCTTCCACTGCCAATAGTGTTCTTTGTTTACACATGTAACCTCCCTATTAAAATGTGTAAAGGACCATATGCAAAGAATGAGTTATTTTACCAGACAGTCTAATTCTATACCATGATCAGGGGATGTCTCTGTGATCTATGGCTGTTCAAAACACACTAGTGAGTGAACAGTATCTGTTTAAAGCATGCTCATATTACTTTATGTTAAAACAGGTAAAATTAAAGACAACCAGATCACCAAAGCTACAAAAAAAAATTCTCAAGAGAACTTACAGCATCCTGGGGAAGTTTCTGAATCCTGTCCCACTCCACTGAAGGACCAGATTCATTGATGAACCTTCCGAAGAGTTTCTCAAAGCCATCAAAATCCTTCTGCGTAATTTCTTTCTGAGGTGCTGGGCATGTCTGGATCAGTTTGGCCAGTTCCTGTGTCAGCTGAACCTGTGCATCTTTCTTGGTCAGTTCCTTAAACTCCATTGAGGGTGACCGCTGGTGACCAAACACCTGACAGGAAAATTATTCAGTAAGTTCTGGAGCCAATATTACATCTGTTATTGCTGCTGTCAGTATGGCCTCAGCCTCAACTAAAACATGAACCCCATGGTCTGCAGGCACAACCTGCCCTTCTCCTGCAGTCCTTCAACCTTCTTTCAGGGAAGAGGGAAGTAACTGAGAGACATTTGTATAACCATGCATTTTTGAGCCACCTGGCCATATCAATGCCACCACAAAAAGGCATCCCTCTCCATCACCATCATATCTGTAGAACAGAACATAGAACCCAATATATATAGTGATTAACTGCATTTTGTGAGAGACAGTATCATACTCCAGGTCTCAAATGTAGACATTACTTACACTTTCATCCGGGGTAAAAAGACTAATCATGATACTGGAGGGAAGATAGAATTTATAGGAAATGGAAAATACATTAAAAAAAAAGGAAGAGTACACGGGCAGTAAAGGAGGCCCAATGGTAGACAAGGAACAATAAATGTACAAAAGGAAGCAAACTACAATGGAAAATTAGACGGTAAGGATCTCACCTTTATTTTTTTAAATGTAAACATATTACATTGCAGAACACATGGAACAGATATATGCAAATATTTAGTCTATATTTCGACTTAGTTGCCTTGTCTATTGAGGGACTTATCACGGTTATACTTGGTTGTAGAAAGATGCATCCTGCATAAGTAAGGAAGTAAGTATTTATTGACCACAATATCCAGTTACACATACAAGACTTCAAGCAACAATAAACCTTAGCATGATAAACAGTACATCAGATATTAGCAAACAATTATGGTCCATACAACAAGCGAAGTATTAAAGGGTTGATCAGTGAATCTATATAGCCTTAATGAAAGGTGGAAATCATTACACTTCTGAGAAGTAACTTAACTACAATTTAACCAATCACCTTTTTTACGAAAAAAAAAAAAATTCCAATGATATATCATGGTTAGAATAAGAGCATACAAAATGAATTAAATACACTTTAAATAACATAGGTTATGATAAACATTATAGTACACACTAGCCAAAACAAGAAAGGACCTTATACAATATCTCCTCAATAGGAAACTGAGCATCGTCACCAATGATTTGACTCCAGGAAGTAAAGTTTTATCTTGTACGTATGTGCTGAGTCATTGGACACACCTCCAGTACATGCAACTCTATTTGCACAGCACCACATGGACAGAGCCGCTCTGCTACCGGGAGACATCCCTGTCCACGCCGATTCCAACGGCCCGTCTCAATCGCCAGATTATGACTGATTAACCGCAGCCGACTAAATGACATTCTGTGTACCTCGTTAGTTTTACCACGACATTTATAGATCTCGTGAACTGTTAAGGTAGGGTTCAACACATCATAAATTAGCCTTCTAGAAGATGTAGAGTTAGAAACTGATTGCTTTAAAGATTCAATGCTGACTTTAACATCATCAACAGAATTATTAATTAAACTCTTAATGTGTTTACCTGTTGGTGTGTTAGCCGCCATGGTCAGCCTGATATAGCCAACATTTAACCTCTTACTGAATGTTTTCATCTGACAGGAGGTGTACACTTCGATGGTGATTTTGTAATTTGAGGACCGTGGAATTCTGATAGTGTCACATCAGAACTACAGGACAGATGGGTAGAACTTCTCAGTGACAAGGGTTCAAGAAATTCAATGTGGCATGACCAGTGTGTGGCCAGGTATTAATGTGCAATAGCAACACTTTCTTGGACAATGAGACTGGCCTCTGGAGATGTAGAGTTCCTTCAGTTTTGTGAGGGTGGCCTGATGAACACATGCACTGACTGTAGTGCCATAAAAATCCACCCAAAACACTTTATGCATTTCTCAAAACACACTTGTCTTGAATTTTCTTGCTCCGAGGGAGCCAGGATGCTTCCACGTCACTGATTTGGCTTTATTTTCATGACTAATGAAACACCCAAGGCTCATTTCTCGTAACAATTCTGGCTACGAAATCCTCATCCTCTTTTTCACAGTGCTGATGGAGTACAAGCAAATTTATCAGGTACATGTTCTTGGTGTCATCTGCCAGATGTCAGGGAATCCAGCTGTTACTAATCCTGAAGTATCCTAAACATTTGTGAACAATATCATCTACTGTGCTGTGCGAAAGGTTAAGTCTGTTCCAAGTGCACATGAGACATGTCTGTCAGTCCTCATCTCAGAGTCAATGTTACCAACTTGATTACCAGATGTGGATGGTTACTCACTTCCTTATCTGTCCACTATGCTAACCTGCCCATATCTGAATTCAAAACACCACATCCATATACACCTTGCACCATCACTAAACTAGGAATATAGACTGCTATGGGCTCACAATGGATTTACAAGGATTGTATGCCTATTGTCCACAGAAAACAAATCACATGTAGCACTCCTTCCTTTGCCTATTTAGTCAGTGTGGTTGCCATTGCTAAACTGACATTGCCCTGGGTATGTTACCTATGCATGGTGACACATTTATCACCTACTGCTGAGATACTGTACTAACAAGCATCAGACACAGCAAGCTGCCGGCCTAACTTTCATGGAAATAAATCTGGGAATCAAGTTCTGACTTTCCCTCATAGTACAAGACAATGACAGCAATGGCAGCAAGGTGAAAGATATTAATGAGGAAAATTCTCAACTTTCTGTGTGAAACTGATGATCAGATCAGTAGCCATGTCTCTGACTTTTAAGCAAAGTAAATTGAGTTCCACAGGGAAAAAAGAAAACATGACTGTAAAAATGAAATGTGATGTTTTAACTGCGTTTGTGACAAAGCTAAGATTATGAAGAAACATGTTTATGATGCAATAAATGAGTGGAGTAGAAGTACCAGTATTTTACATACAGAACACCCAAGAATATCGATCATGCTGAGAGCCAATGATAAGTAGTGTTCCATTATAATGCTGGTTCTAAATCTCAAATCAGTTTGTTTTGCAAACAACACAACCATTGCCATTTGGAAAGACGTACAACATCAATGACACTTTTGCCTAAGCTGAAAGGCTGGTGTTTTGATGGGTCAGGGGAAAGGGGATGTACAGTACAAATACTTCACCTCATTTGGATTACCATTATCAGTATCTACAGAAAAGAAGGAATGTATAAAGACATATGACTTGCAAAGAAAAACCATATAACCAACGGTTTCTACTGCTAATTATAAAACAGTTGATATCCACTAAAGCACATATTACCTCAAGATAACGGTTATAGCTGAGGTCAATATTTAAGGAGGCAGGTGTGAGGACAGTTGTGGACCTCATGGTGACCGGAGCTGTAGAAGATGTGGTGGTTGTGGCAGAGTAATCAACAAATGTAACCTGTATCTGTACTCTGTGGTGATGATATATGTAGTGATGTCTGTTGAGGCACCAGTTGTAATATTACGGCTTGTATGTAAACTGTGTGGTGGTGGTACAGGTATTGATGCTCAAGGAGACATCAGGTGTAATGAAGTTGCCAATGGTGTGAAGATGGCTATGATGTTAGTCTGAAACAGCTGTGACAGAAGAAGTAATAACACCTGTGTATTGACATGAACATGTGTGGTGAGAGATGATACCAGATGCTCCAGATGTTAATCCTCAACTTCAAGAGTAACACCAGCAGAAGCCTAACTATATTTATAAGTGTGGTGAGGAATCAATCACTGGAAGTGCTACCACCTCTAGCACAGTATTATCCCTCCTTTGTAGCCCTCATGGAGTGATGCGGGTCAGGCAGTTGATTAACACCCTTCATTTTTCTATTTGAAGATGAATTTTGTGGACACAGTGTAGTAGTCCAGTAAACTATTGCTATAGCCCTAGCTTACTCTAGACAAGTAGTCAGTGGGCTGGACTTGTGATCGGGGGATTGCAAGTTCGAGCCTCACCCGGGCTGCCGTGCCGGGAGGGGTAGCTCCCTCCTGTAACCCTAGCGGGGCTATATAGTCCAATACAGGGCTTAGCTCGGGGGAACTCCATTTCTCCCATTTCTCCCTGACCAGCATGGTCGCAAAACTATGTGAGAGAATCTTGAAAGACAGATGGATAAAATATCTGGAGGAGATGGACATTTTGGAAGAAAGTAAGTTTGGATTCAGAACTGGAAGGTCGTGTGTCTCTAATCTGCTGTGCTTTTACTCAAGGGTGATTGACATGCTACAGGAGAGAGAGATGGGTGACTTGTGTGTGCAGTATTTACATCTGGAAAAAGCCTTTGACAAGGTACCCCATAAGTGACTAAAGAGGAAATTGGAGCACAAAGGGGTACTGAAGGGGAACCTCTTGGAGCGGATGAGATATTTCATGAGAGACAGACAGATGAGGACTGCAATAAAGGACAAGATGTCAGGGTGGAAGGAAGTAACATGTGGGGTCCCGCAGGGTTCAGTGCTAGTTCCTGTAATGTTCCGGATTTATGTAAACGATATGGTGGACGGAATGAACAGTTATGCAAGTCTGTTTGCAGACATGCAAAGATAATGAGGAGAGTAGATGTGGAAGAAGACTGTACAATGCTGCAGGAAGATCTGGTAGGGATTTATGACTGAAGCCAGATATGGGAAATGAAATTCAACGCAAAAAAATGCAAAATACGTGAAATGGGTTAAAGCACCAAGAGGACATCAAGGAATTATTCGATGGGAAAGGAACTAATCACCAAAACGAGAGAACTGATGGACCTGAGAGTGTTGGTCCAGGATAATTTGTCACCTGAAGAAACACATCAGTAAGACTATCAGAGAGCATTATAAGCTCTTGATAAACAAGAACGTGGCATTAAATTACATGGATGAGGAGATGAATGGAAAAATTGATAGTGTCTACGATCCACCCCACGTTGGGATATGCAGCAGTAGTGTGGTCTCCAAACTGAAAGAATTCAAAGAACAGCAATCAAGATGGTCCCTAGCTTGACAGACCTATCGTACAAAGAAAGACTAGAAAAGCTGAGTCTACCGTCACTAGAAGAAAGAAGAGAGAGGGGTGACATGATCACAGTGTTCAGGGCCATGATGGGAGTAGACAAAATTGACAGAGAAGATCTGTGTGCATGGGATGAGGGAGCAATAAGAGGGCACTGAATGAAACTGAAAAAGACAAGTTGCTTGTAGGATATCAAGAAATACAGTTTTTCACATTGATGCACTGACCTGTGGAACAGCCTGGACAAAGAGTTTAAAGCAAAGTTTGACTGGTTGAGACATGGAGACAGGACCCCATGAGTGTAAAATTTCCTGTATAGCACAACTTGATAAACACACACACACACACACACACACACACACACACACACACACACACACACACACACACACACACACACACACACACACACACACACACACACACACACACACACACACACACACACACATCAGCAAGAAGACACTGCAAAAAACTACATAAAAAGAGAGGCGATAAAGAAGTATGGAGATTCAGTTTCCCAAATAGGGCAGTTGATCAGTGGAATGAACTATCAAATGAAACAGTGTGCCAAAACTATTCATAAATTTAAAGATATGTATGATTACAAATGGTTTAATACACGGGACAGTAAAAGCTTGACACATTCCTGTAAAGATACAATTAGGTTTGAACAATTAGGTAAGCACGTGCATGCACACACACACACACACAGAAAGAGAGAGAGAGAGAGAGAGAGAGAGAGAGAATTGTGTGTGTGTGTGTGTGTGTGTGTGTGTGTGAGAGAGAGAGAGAGAGAGAGAGACCAAACCCACAGGTGTAATGCTAAAAACACACACCTGTCCTCCACAACCACCACCAAACCCTATATGACACTCATCCTGCTGCCACCACTACCACCACAACTACCACCACACCTAGCATCACTACCACCATAGTATTACATTACACTTACCACTTAAACTAAACCACCACACATGCCATGAAATCATACCAACACTGTATACCATTACACTTAACACCATACTATACCATCACACCATCACAAATGCCATCAGTACACAACACTATACCACAAAACTTACCACTATACTCATAACCATTCCCACCACACCAACCAGCAAACTATACCACTAGACCTACCACTACTACCACAGTAACTGTACTTCACCACTGCTATCACTATCACCATCACCACTGCCACCACTACCATACCACCTCATCACAGCCATAATCACCATTATTAACACTATCACTCCTAATACCACCTCCCTAGCCATCACTACCCACACAACTATTACCACCACTGCCTGTTGTTACCACCACAACCACCATTAACTTTACCATTATCATTTGTATCTATCACCACTACTCATATCACACTAACACCCTCACCACCACTGGCTACTCCCTACCATCATTCATTACCTTCACTACAGAACCAAACCTACCCAACTACCAGCATCAAAACTAACACAACTACCAACAACCATTAGATCAAGTATAAAACCATCACAATCAACCAAATAAATAAATAAATCATTTTGTTCCATTTTTAAAGGATCCAACATGCTTGCATGCATTGACCTTAATCACCTAATGGTGGCTCTCTATGCTGCTCAATCACTAGTAGCCTCCCAATTCAGTCCCTTATCCCTGAGGTCACACTCAGTGACTTCATTCCGAGATTTTTTCGGTCTACCTCTTGCAACCCTACCTCTAAGGTTAACACTTCTCACTTTCTGAACCCAACTGTCATCCCCCATCCACTCCACATGCCCAAACCACCTCAATCTACACCTCCTCATCACAACACCAATACCCTCCAGTCCCATCTTATCTCACTCTTTCATCGTAAACCTAGCCCCCCCTCCCCCAGGCCTCACACTCAAGGATGCACTGCACATCCATCTACTCACTGCCATTTCTGTACGTCTAAGCCTGCGAATATCCTCTTCCTTTACAGCCCACGTCTCACAACTGCACAGTATTACACTCGTAACACACACCACATACAGGGATCCCTTAGAACAGAGGGAGAGCGCCTTAGTGTCACGATAGGCAACAACCCCCTGAATTTCTTTCCAATCACTCCCCACTCTAGCCACAGAGCTAACTCCAGCCCCACCTCAAGCACATAACATGCCTCCTAGATAACAAAACTCTTCCACACACTCTACTCACCAGCAAGAACAATCCTTTCAGCCTGACAATCTCCTCATGCTTTCCCTGACACACTGTACACATGAAATCAGCATTATCTCACAGTCTACCTCTACTACCACAACAGTACATCTCTTGTGCATCCACTTATCACAAACAATGCATAAGACAGAATTACTTCCCATGTCCTTAAGATAAATTGCACATGGCCACTCTCCCTCTTCTTTGACAATACCGCAACAAGCCCTAGATACCATCACCTTTGTTTTATCTCCCTTTACTCTCAAGCCCTTGTGTCCCAGACCATCTCTCCACTTCCTAAATTTTTCCTCTGACTTCTGCCTCCCTTTCATCCTCTGCAATCAACACCAAATCATCGGCATACAATATCTTCCCCGGGAGCCCATTTTTGAAGTAACGTGAGAGGGTTTCAAGTACCATAATAAATATCTAGGTGCCCAAGACTGACCCCTGGTGGACACCAACATTCACAGAAAACTTATGTTGTATCTCCATTCACTCTTGCCATGGTGCGAGCACCCACACACATAGCCATAACCACCCTAACGAGCCACTCCTCGATCACAAGCCTTTTCACTGCTCACTTCACCACCTCCCTAGGACCTTTGCAAATGCCTTCTCAAAAAAAAAAAAAAAAAAAAAAAAAAAAAGACAGATCCCTATTCTTTCCTATTTATTTTTCCTGAAGCTGCTGAACAATGAATATGGCATTAATGGTCCCTTTGCCTGACATAAACCCGAACTGTATCTCATCAATGTTCACTCTTTCTCTAATCATACCTTCTAGGGCTCTCTCCATTACCTTCATTATCTGGTCCGAAAGCTTTATGCCTCTATAATTTCCTCTTTCCCCCCTTGTATACATTTACAGTCATACTCTTCAGCCAACCCTCTGGAACAACACACTCAAATATGATCGTATTTATTGTCAATAACTAACCTCACTCTTATATCTCCTAAGGCCTTTAGCATTTCAGCAGTCAACCCAGACACACCTGCTGCCTTCCCCACCTAGCCTACATCCTGCCTACTGCCCTGTTCACAATAGCAGCATCAATCAAAGATCAAGGGCCAAACGCTGGATCTGCTGGCTCCAAACCTTCCCTGTTCCAGTCAAACTCTTCATTCAACAACCAGCTACAATGCTCTCTCCAGGCATCTTTAATATCCCCACTGTAGACCACAATCTTTCCTTCATCATTCTTCAGACACTGTTTAGCTATGATATCCCTGTTTTCCCTTTTCATCTGATTTGCCAGCTTGAATGTAACACTCTTCCTCTCCACACTTCAGTATTTAGGTTATCCAGTAAAAGTCTATGAGACAGATTTTGCCTGCAAGCCTCTTTTCTAGCCCCACGCTTAGCAGCCAAGTATTCCTCTTTCTTACCACCCCTTTTCCATTCCCGGAAAAGCCTTCTTTTCTCCTTAACTCTTGCTTCCATTCATTCATTCCACCAAGTTACTTTATGTCTTGGGAGGCCCCTTGCCCATCCACACACTGAATCAGTAACTCTCAGGAGATTGTTCTTGGGAGCTCTGTATTGTTCATTAATACTGCTGTCAACAGCTCCCTGTTCAGCCACCTCTCTATTTATCTCGTTATAGAAGGCATCCTTTATTACTTGGTTTTTCAACTTCCACATTTTCCTCGCAGGTGCATAGGTCCTCCTTTTCATCACTCAATCCTTAAGCATCACATGACATATCATTAACTTGTGTTGCTGTACATACTTTTTGCTCCCTATAACTTTAATATCCCTCACTAACTTCCTAGCAGCCTTCCCGACCAGGAGGTAGTCTATATGAATGCCATTTCCCCCACATTCATATGTAATCAACCTACTTTCTCTCTTTTCCTTAAATGTGTGTTGCACACAATCATGTTCATTGTCTCCCCAAACTCAAGTATCCTTTCCCCTTCCTCATTTCTTGTACCATATGCACATCCCCCATGTACTCCTTCATATCCTTGAGCTGCTTCACCTACAAGACCATTCAAGTCCCTTCCCAAAACAATCATCTCATCATCCCCAATACCACTTACTATACATATTAAATCATCCCAGGATCCATCTTTCTCTACCTCATCCACACCAGCCTGTGGAATATACGCCAATATACCGTAAATGAAAACGTTATCCCACCGAACGAAATTTTCACTACTTTTATCCTTTCACTCTCTCATTACATTCATGACATACTGTATTCCAACCATTTCTCCTTAACGAACACACCCACACCACGACATTCATCTGCCCTTCTCTGCCAAAATATTTTGTACTGACAGTCCCTCCTGGCAGTCATTCTGGCTGATCCTCCCTTTTATCTAATTTCCTGCATACATCCAACATCCACCCACCTCCTACTCATTGCCTCCACCACTTCCCCCACTCTACCCCATAACTTCCCACATTCCATGATGCCACTCTGATCCCCTTGGGTGATTTAAGTTTCCCAGGCTTGCTCTAATTTTCCTCTGTTCCGATAATCGCTAAAAATTATACTAAAGGGGAGAGACAAACCACAGGCTCAGCTCACCTGCATAGTCCCAAGTCCAGGCATGGGATCTGGAGCCCATTCTCCACCAGCCGTGACCTGTGGCTGTTACAATGGCCTCGGGGAACCCTGCCAGGACAGCTACAAGGACACCCCTGAAGCGCAACTGGGCACTGTAACTGCCCCACCATTATACATCCATTGATATTTGATAGGGCAGCCACCAGGGGCACTACTCCTGGGTTCGGGCCCCTCTCTATTGGACAGAAGCAACAGCCTGGAAAACCGCAATGCCCTGTACCTTCTGGCACAGATTCGAGACAATTCCATTCTGATTCCAAAGACTGTGCTGGCAGAGTCTGTATCATGCCTCCCCTCAATAGATCCACCAGTACATAATGAGGGCAAAGTTTTCTGGCCGCATCCCCTTGCCAGCATCAACCCCCGTGACGTAATGGGATACGTTGTGTGATATGTAAAGCGCATGTACAGTACTGCATGAGATAGAAGAAAGTGTTTGCACAAGTATGTACTCTCCATGTTACTGCCACACTGAAAAGGCCAGCACAGGGGGATGGTAGGATATTCTGGTTGCTAGTGAAAAAGGAGCTCCAGGTTTCCCTATCACCAATATTTCCATTCCCCTTGGAAGTACCATCCTGATTGGCCAGTGCTACAACCTACTCCCTACTAAAATACTTAAATAAAATCTTGCAAACCAAAATCATAGCTTCCACTGACACCATCACAACTAAAACTTACTGTACTCCATGCAATTTAACCTGACAACATAACTACGCCCTCTCATCCACAATTTGAAACTTGGTGAAGGAAAGTGTGAAAGCGATAAATTAATTTGAACATACTGTGTCACAAACTGCATTTATCAACAGGATGAGGATGCTCTTTATCAGAAGTGACTGATAACCCGGGCACGTGGATCAACTGTTACGCTGGCTGGCAGGAAATATAAATGAAACTACCAGTCATAACTATCATACACACATAATGTTGGCTGCTACCAATGCCATCAGCCCACCATCCTTACTACACTTTCTAAAACCACTAAAGATACAATTATCGTAATTTCCACTGTCACCAATATTACAATAAGTCACCACTATGACCACTATAACAAAACCAAAATCATCAGTTTTTTAACCCGACAGCTGCTACGTACTTCATATGATGGAAAACGTGAAGCTGCTACATTCATCATGAGATTTTTTTTTTTTTTTTTTTTTTCATTGGGCGCGTTTCTAATGCCGTTTGGCATCTCAATTGAGCTACTTCTGTCACCACCCGTGTGTCCCACCACCACCCATGCATCCTCAGTACAGTATCTATCCCTATTTATTGCCAGATGCCTTAATCCCGTAAGGGGTGGCCACAAACAAATCGTCTCCATGTCGACCTTTCCCTCGTTATTTCACTGACCTGCTCCCAGCTCACACCCCCTCTCTCATATACCTCTCCACTCCATACCCCCACCTGATCCTTGGCCTTCCCCTCCCCCTCCCCCTCCCCCCTCCATCTCACTCACATACACTCTCCTCATCAATCTCTCACTCTTCATCCTCTCTACATGGTCAAACCACCTCAAAGTGTTTCTCCTAACGCTTCCTATCACATCCACACCACGAAGCTCCTTCACTTCCTCATTTGTCAGTCTGTCTCCCCATGTGTTCCTCTCAGATAACTCATTTCCACTCCTCTCACTCTTGACTTCTGTCTCTCCAAGAAGGTTCAAGCTTCACTTGCATACGTTAGAGCTGGTATCACAATATGGAGGGGAGAGGTCAGATGCACAACTTCATTACTTCACCAGGGCTGAACTAAGGTATATGATGAACTCATGTATGTTTTTCCTATACCTTTCCATGCATTCCTTCATTTCACATGAGCAAAAGTTTTTTTTTTTTTTTTTTTTTTTTTTTTTTTTTTTTGCTGGGGGGGTGGGGGTGGGAGAGGGTTGACCAGGAAGCCTAATGCAGCAGTTGTTGGGTTAAATTTTGTCTCATATAACATCGTGTGTCACTTTTACTACAGGAACCTGTAGTGCTTTATTTATTTATTATTATTTTTTTTTTTAATGTCTGACTCGACATTGACTTGATAGCCCAATCCCGGACACCCAGCAGTCCTTCCATGTGCCAAACATCTTTAGGTCACCAACATCATTAAAAAAAAATATCTATATTGACATCACCATATCCACAACAGATACTGCCACCACAACCACAACAGCACCAACTATCATTAATACAAAACCACCACCATCATAACCACCTCAACTACTGTCATCAGCATGCACTACCATAATCACACCAACTACCATTACAGACAATTTTACAGGCAGTATTAAAGTTACATCACCAACGATCATATAAAATCATTCACACCAACCACCACTATCAAATCACCATAATCATTATCACAACTACACTACCATCACAACCACAACAACCATCACAACTGCACTAACTATCCTTTCAGTCTACAACTATCATAACAACCACAACCATGAAATAAGTGAATCACAAATTACGTATTCCTCCATCTACCATCTTCACGACAACCATTAACTACCATCGTCATTACAAGTCATCAACCATCAACTACCACCACCATCACAACAACCATCAACCACCACCATCATCACAACAACCATCAACCACCACCACCATCACAACAACCATCAACCACCACCACCATCACAACAACCATCAACCACCACCACCATCATCCCAACAACCACCCACCACCACAACCATCACAGCTACCATCCACCACCATCACAACAACCATCAACCACCGCAACCATCAAAGCTACCACTGCCATCATGACAATCTTCACACGACTACCGCCATCGCAACAACCTTCAAACACGTACCACAACAATGCCAGTAACTGCTACCACTACGGCATTGACAGTGCAGTACTTCAGCCCATCATCATCATGACGTGTATTTTGCTACCACCTGACGATTTTTAAAAGGTTTGTAGAGACTATAATACGGTGACGGATAAAAAAAGAAATGTTTCCACTAACCTCTTCACTACTTAATATCTCTCCCTAAGTGAATAAAATCGCCTGAGAATAGTTACCAGACTGAATGGGTTAAAATAAAGTGGTAAGTAGATAGTGAAGAATTTGGTCTAGAAGGTAGGGTGAGTGTAACAGAAAATAGTAACAGTACAGCTACAGCGAATGGGTTAGGTTATATGATAATGTTAAGTGCAACTTTGCTGCCTAAGTTTCTTCTCCCCCCACTGCCAACCTCCCCTCTCCTGGACTCACCACTTCGGCCCATGGAACTTGTAGCCAGCCTCCACTTCCTAACCCAACCATGGCAGTCGCGACACTGAGCAAATCTCCACGCACGACCCTATATACCTGCCCCATCTCCCCTCCTCGCATGATAAATAATAAGTAGATAATGTTTTCCTCATGAACAACCTCCCCATCTGTATTCTCACTGGCACAGGAAACTCGTGGTCAATGCGACTTAAATATTAACATTAACAACATCAGGATACTATGATGTAACAGTCAAATAAATCGCGGCAGAAAAAGTGTTACGAAATCATCTAACACTCAGGCTCCTATTACTCGCTTTTAGCTGAATAAAATCGTCTGGTGTCAGCTGGAATAGAATATATCGTTAGAGTTGCCCCTACTATGAAACACTTCATGAGATTAGTATTAAAATTAAGGCTCCAATGAATTACTCAGCAGAATAAAATCGTTTGGTGTAAGCTGGATCACAATACTAGTTTTTCTGACCATAAGAGGGTTAAGATACCAAAATTACAGCCCCAAGGCGTCTAAGAATTCGAGGAATGAAACCCAAATATGTGACATAGACAGAAAAAGTTTGAACTGACCTCTCCGTCAAAGTAGCGAAACTGAAGTACAGCTTTCGTAAATAGGGTCAACTCTATTATTCCATTCCACTAACGCCAAACGACTAAATTCGGGTGAACGGGTCATGAGAACCTGAGTGATAATGACCAATGATTTTCAGTATCCCTCCTTATCACTTTCAGTACGACGACCTTTTTTTACTGCTCCTACCAGATGATTTCAATCTGCTTCAGCGTCTCCTCGTGGTGCACGGAGTAGTGAAGGTTTTATCTAACTCAGCAGTTTGCAACTTTCTCCCAAATGAAATGACATCATACAGAAGGGGCTACTCTGTGTGTGTGTGTGTGTGTGTGTGTGTGTGTGTGTGTGTGTGTGTGTGTGTGTGTGTGTGTCAATATTCCAGTTGGTGGAGGGAATAAAGTAAGCGCATTCGTCGACCGTGTATGTGTGTCGTGTCGACATAACCCTCAGTTGGCCTAGATCAGAAGACGTGAAACTAAAATAGCCTAAGCTTTGCACATTCAAGCCATTATCTTCATTCAGGCCGTTCACATCCACACAGGCTGAGAGAGGTCAGTTTTGGTCCGTTCATGTTCAGCTGGTCCAATCAGGCACATTTAGATTATTTAGGTTCACTCAAATCGTTCTTATTCATTCAAGCTGTCAGGTGAGTCCATGTCCGTTGAGGGCCAGTCATGTCCAGTTAGACTCAATCAGAATATTTAGTCCATTCAGGTTATTCATATCCAATCTGTCACTGTCAGTTTAGGTCCATTCAGGGTCACTTGGATCAAATTAGATCCAGTTAACTCCAATCAGATCCAGGGAGGCCCATTCATGTCATCCACCTTCATTCGGGGCCATTCAGATCTATTCACATTTGGATAAGTTGGGCAGGAGGGATGTACAGGATAGAGCTTCAGTTCTACCCTGTATATCCCTGCTACCCAACTTGTCAGCCAATATTCACGTTTGTTAATGACTATTCAGGTACAGCTAGGCCCATTCAAGTCATTTAGGTCTATTCAAATCATCCAAACCTATTCATGCATAGTCAGGTCAGTTTAGGCCCATTAAGTGCTACTGGGATTAACATTAGGTCCAATCAGGTGTATTCTGTTCCATTAAGGTCTGCTCAGGGTCATTCAGGTCTACTTAGGTCCATTCATATCTACTCAGTGTCAGTTTAGCTAATTTCAGGATCACTCACGTCCAGCACCAGTCACATCAATGCAGGTTCTTTCACATCCTTTGAGATCTACCACGATTTATTTACTTTAATACCCTTGCTTATTTTATCGCTGATTTTGCGTTACATGCCTGTACTAACGTTTTTTTTTTTTTTTTTATCTGAAGCTCTGAATATATGCCATAGCAAAAGAGTCCAGAGCCCGGACTCACTAACAAAGACGATCAGTTCCCTGTCGTAACTAATTTGTTGTCACATGAACGATACGGACTGCATGATCTTCCTATGTCCTTTGGTCTACCTGCATAACAAATACTAGTTATGAGGGAAAAATACATCAATTTTCTTTGCTTTGTGGGAAAAAAAAAAAAAAAAGAGAAAAAAATATTGCAGAATCTTCCCAGGTCCTGCAAAAACAAATACATATCACAACAACGAATCACTCATATGTTCGAGAATCCTACCCCTGGGACCCCTCCCTCCCTCGGGATCTGCCATGCACCCACTATGGAGAATAGGACAAAAAGCAGTAATATTCCTGAGGAAGAGGCGTCCCGAAATCTAAGCGCGCAAGGAGAAAAAAAAAAAAAATCTGAGTCATTGTACATTACCCCCTTCCACGTGCAGGGGTCCTAGACTATGCTACCGCAGTCCAGTATGCTCGTATTTAAGGGTAGATAACCAGTCTACTTCCCTCTATGGAACTGCATAACTGACAAACCTCCGGTCACTTCTTGGAAGCAAGGCCGTCATTCTCATCCAGACTATCAGCAGCCTCAACGAAAATACGGCCTTAATATCTGCAAAGCATTGCCTCCACTCCGGCGGTGAGTTCTATAACATCGTGGTCAGAAGTACAAGAAGATAAGGTACAGCCGGGGACAGAAGTGCCTAATATTTCACCTCTCCTTTTCACTTTTCTCTGCTGGCTGATATTTCTTAGCTGAGAGAGGCCATTTTTTTTCTCCTGTTCAAAAGGTACATGATCCTCTTTGATACGATGTGTCCCGAAGGACTGTGACGAACATGCCCTAAGTGTGAAGTAGATGCACGGGAAATGTAGGCGTTTGTCTCAACCTGCGCAGTACAGCAAGGGTGTGCACACATGTGAATATGTAAACAGACGTGGAACTAGGTTACACACACACACACACACACACACACACACACACACACACACACACGTATATATATATCGTTCGTACTCCAGGTGATAAACGTAACAAAGAACGCCATGTGGGGTCTTGAAAGACCTCAACTTAATTTTTGGATTTCTGCCATATGCACAAAGTTAAAAATTTTAAATTTTGTACATAGGCTGCCCATGACACGGCACGTGTAGCCAATCCACCACATGTCCTTTTTTTAACGAAAGTAAAAATTTTTATTTTCTTCAAAATGTTTGAAAGTTTGCACAAGTAATGAATAATGAGGCATATATTTTTAGGTTACATCATTCTTATTCATTCAACATGCTCTTAACATAATAAAATAAATGTGTTATCAGCTATAATACCATAAAAAAATATGAAAATAAAATGGCGCGAAAAATTTGGTTGAATCTATGCTCAGAACATAAATACGACTGACATTTATATTCAGAAAAACACTTGAACGATTTACAAATCAAGTAAACATAAACATAGAGTGACATATTTATACTCAGGAAACCCCTGAATGATTTTAACATCAGATAAATCAATGCAGGTGTCATTATCAGCATCAGAAATGGGAGGATCTTCTACGATTCTCCCCCGCTAACTGTAGAACTTTTCAACATACAGTGACATGGTCAATAATATCTAGAATCTTTAAAAAAAAAAAAGTAACACGGAATGCTAAGTGGGTCCCGGACGACCCCCCATGACGAGAGCGCCCCTCCTAACTCCTGAACTTAGAGTCTTTGCTCTCAAATGTTGTGTGCTTATACACTGGCTAAAGACAAAATCATGGCTCACCAGATCCCTAAAACAAAAAGTGGCTGAATGGCATCATTTTAAGAATATGTTGGGGTCAATCTCACTCCACATGGCATACGAAGGTGTGTGTGTGTGTGTGTGTGTGTGTGTGTGTACATACATATATATATATATATATATATATATATATATATATATATATATATATATATATATATATATATATGGCTACAGGTATTTATATGGACACACACACACACAGCCAAATATACAGCAGGATTAAAAAAAAAATCTTTTCGTAGTGAAGGAGTTCCTGAAAGTAAACACCTTGAGATTAAAAGACCCTTCCCACACAGAATAAGTCTGGTCATTTCCTAAATAAAAAATCATGGTGGTGATATGATTAGTCTGCTATAACAAATGCTAGTGGTTTTCAAGCCATGTCAAAACTTTTTTTTCTCTATCGTTACAGTGAAACTAATTACAATTATCTCTGATGCCTATATATGACAGTACTATCAAAATCAAGCGAAAAATAGCTTTATAGCCATTATTTTAAAAAATCCATACTGGGTTATATTTTTCAGCACAGTATAAAGCTATATCTAAATAATGGACTCGTGAGTTGATAATAGCTTAACCCCTTCAGGCCATGGACGTCTTCGCATAAGCTGCATAAAATAGTCTCCCGTCAGCCATACTAACATTCAGAAAATGCTTTCGGACTGAAGGGGTGAAGTAAAACGACGGAAATACGAGTACAAAACACGGCGCAAATGAAATGTAAACAGGTGAACATCGTAATGCTTTTGCAATATTTAAACTAAGGACCCTGCCAATCGTAGCTTGCTGTACTTAAAACTGGTGTGTACAATAATAGGTACTGCAATTTGCCTTAGGTTAACTCCTCCAGCTGAAATTCCACTAGGTACTGTCCACACAGGGATGACCGGCATTTCCTCCTGGGTTCACCCAGGACGCGTCCTGGGTAGATCCAGAGGGGAAAAAATGCTCAGACCCTAACTCCTTCATGACCAGTGTCATTTTTGTTCCGCTCAGGTTACCACAGGACGATCTGATCAAAGTTGGGAATGGCCTGCAGTTGTGAAGAGATTAATGAAGATTATGCCTAACCCCTCCATTTCCAAACGTTTCCCCTAAAATAAATAAAACTATCTGAAGGTAGCAAAATTAGAACCTAAAATACGACCCCATAATAAAGGCGTTACAGTGCAAGTTCACCAAAACCATACTGCATCAGAATTCAGCACTATATAGTACGGACTGAAACAATTTTTTTTTTTTAAACAATAAACAACCACGATATATAAGTATGTACCTGGGAGTCTGAATATAAGCCTTGTATGTTCCTTTGAGATGGCTCTGTACATTATTTCCCAGGGTCCTATAATTCACCCAGCTGAATAAAATCGTCTGGAGTAAGCTGGAATGGAACTGCACTGCACAAGTCTCGTGGCCTCTCCTGCTTCTCTCCAAGTACAGTAAATTTCTCTCCAATACCTGGAAAATCAATCTGGTAAATCCATAACAACTGAGTGATAACTAGAGACTAATTATACGGTATTTCTCTCCAGTACCTGGAAAATCAATCTGGTAAATCCATAACAACTGAGTGATAACTAGAAACTAACTATACGGTCTTTACGGAGGACTAAACTGTCCTTGGTGACGATGTTATGTCATCAGCGTAGGATACTTCCGATTTAAACAACAAAATTTCATAGTCCATGGAGAGAAAGGCAGGAGACGCGGTTTACGGTCATATTGACTGTAAACCGCTACTGGCGCTTTATTTTTGCGCAAATACTTAAATAAAAATCGTACACACCTAGATATACGGGGCTAAACATGAACCTTCAGTTTCGTGTGTGTGTGTGTGTGTGTGTGTGTGTGTGTGTGTGTGTGTGTGTGTGTGTGTGTGTGTGTGTGTGTGTGTGTGTGTGTGTGTGTGTGTGTGTGTGTGTGTGTGTGTGTGTGTGTGTGTGTGTGTGTGTGTGTGTTGACCTTGGCGGGCGGGCTGGTACCCTCGCGACCTTGCATCATCACTGTCACCCCGGCACACAGTCAACAAGGAGTCACTTGGTTAAATATGAGGTGAATGGCGGTACAGTGAGTAGAACACACCCCGCCGCAGTGACTTTACCCTTCTATAAATTCGATCCCCAAGAGGTGACTGGAGGTTTTTCGACCATTTAATGCCACTAAGGGAAGCGTGCTAGTCATTTTTCCCTTCCTTTGCTGGACTACGATAACCTACAACCACGCTCCTATACCTCGATGGAGGATGAAATTGGACTGGATGTTTTATCACATTTCTAGCTGGCTTCGGAGACTTCACAATGCCTTTTCCTCTGCGATTTTTTTTTTTAATCGCACCTTAATCCCAGTCACCCTGCTGCAGGTTACTGATGTGTGATGGACAAAATCTTACGCACAGCCCTTCACTGCGAGGACTGTTTTTCTACTATTCTTGCGACCATTAGAAGATATTTAGTTCATGGGAGAGGTATTGCAGCGAAGAGGATAATGAAGGCTTTAACTAATCTCTGCAGTTCGAGTCTATCCTAAGGTGCATAAATTCTTTCGGTGACAGCAAGAATGAAATAAGAACTACGTCACCAGATGGAAGTGGATGTGAAAGAAGTGTTACGAGGCTCCTATGCCAGCAAGAACATGACTACTTTACCTGTATTCTCGTCGCTTTTGCAAGCTTTCTTACATCTCTTCCTTACTGATTTATTTTCCCTACCACACCCTGATATTTTCTCGAGTTATTTTGTACACCACACTTTACTATTCTCAAAATTAATTATACCTACCACACCTAAATATTCTACAGATTTATTGTCTACCACACCATAAATTCTAGATTTATTATGTCGACACACCTTAATTTTCTCTAGATTACTTTGCCTACCACACCTTAATACTCCCTAGATTTATCATGTCTTCCACACCTAAATATACCTCTACATTTATTATACCCACCACACCTAAATATTCCTCTACACATATTATACCTACCACACCTAAATATTCCCTGATTTATTAGGTCTACCACCCCCTAATATTCTCTAAATTCCTTTTGCAAACCACACCTTAATAATTTTCTAGATCTCCTTTGCCTACCACACACACTATTTATTTTGCATATCACACCTTGCACACCACACCTTACAACTGTCCGGTACATTATTTACATGTATATCTTTCTCATCCATCATCCAATCCTATGTTGCCCCATAAGGAGCGCAGGAGCCCCGGGCTAGGCAAGTTGGTCCTGACATTCAAGATGGGAGTGACCAGCCTCACTCATCCCTGAGTGGCATCACGTGAGCAATAAACCCCAACCACCCACTGGATATAAACCTGCACCGGCTCAATCCGATTGGAGCGCCTTAATTACTCACTAAACCACCAGGCGCCATAATTTGGTTATCTGATTACCACCCCGCGTAGTAAATGGTTTCCTGGTGTACGGGAAACCATTTGGCCTGTCACTCAGTGTAGAGTCATCCACTGGCAAAAGGAAGAGGAAGGAATGAAGTAAAGAAAGACAGAAGAGGGAGTGTAAAGTCACACGTATGCAGAAGGAAGAGGAAAGAATGAAGGAAAGAAAGACAGAAGAGGGAGGAAGGAAGAGAGGAAAAGAGCAGACACCCAAAGCAGCACTACATCAGTGAGTGGATGGTAAGCGCCCCCACCTACCACATATATAATATCGACAAAGTTTGCATTAATAACACACACTTAAATAATGTGTCACAGGCAGAAACACACTGGTAAGGAAGAGGTGTTTGGGAGACCACCTTCACCGATGCTAATAGCGTCTCCTGAGTCCCATGGGCCGTATCCTTGTGAAGGTTCCTCTACAGCACCTTTTCCTTATCAGTATATTTTTGCCTCTGATACGTTAATACGGGTATATTCTACTGCGCTTTTCCTCACGTAAGGAAGAAGGAACCAAAGGCCAATGATAAAGGAAAAATAAAAACAAATTAACAGAGAACCAAATTCAAGATCCATTCAAGATAACTGGACACACTACGTTTAAAAGATTGTAGGTCACAGGCAGTACGAAATACGGACAGAGGAAGACAGTTTCAGAGTTAACTCTCACCTGGTCAAGACCCCAAACCCATTTCAGGTCAGCTGATGTCCAAGTGTACTAAAATGAGGAAGGCCGATTGGACTAGTAACCAAGAAGACTTGATCCAAATTCAAGGCTCCCTGAATTTACCTCAACGACGACTCGGTATTGAAGCCGCAGGAGTGACTCAAGTAGGTAAAAAAAAAAAAAAAAGCAAAAAAAGACTATGTTAGTAATACGACTTATGTCGAAAAAAAGACAAAGACATAAATAACATAAAAGAGAATGAATAACCGTAACCTGCAAAATAAACCGTCAGGGAAGATGTGCCATAAATCCCCCTAAGGCGACGATATAATACGTGCCCCTGTGTCACCCCGGCAAAGTCACCACGGAGTTCTTTAGATTGTATCACGACGTATTAAGAGCTATAGCAGGGCTGTTTTCACATGACATAGATCCGTACCCCTCCCCGTTCCCCCCCCCCTTTTTTTTTTGCTAGGTAGTGGGTCAAGTGTAGTCAGATCAAAAGATAAAGTCTGGCTGGTTCATAACTATGGCTCATCGAATTTCACGCAACCACAATTCAGTATTTAAAGTTATAAGTGTGGCCCAGCTACAGATTTCTGTTCTGTATACAATTTTTGCATTACGCGCAAAGTTTGAATTCCCTAGGATGACCAGTCTTCCATTTTTTTTTAAAATTCTAACCTAACTTAATGGAGAGTGGGAAATTTTAGGCCACGTTACAATAAAACGAGTAAAACGCATTTTCTACACCAGACCTCCTCTAAAACTGAATAAAAACATTCGGCAGCTTTTAATAATACAGTAAGAGATGACGTACACGTGTTGAGGGAGTTAATAATCCTCTTCAATATTACTTACACAACCTGCTTCTCTATTAAACCGCTTAAACCGATTGCAAGGACGATTTTGTGTGTGTATGTTAATTCCATATGATTTTACTCACTTTAGGAAGGAACTCTAGCTGTGAAGAGGTTTTTTGGCTATAGCTATCCCTCTCAAACGAGGTGAGGTGGAAGGCGCAAAATATATCGCTTAAGAGGAGGCACTACATTTGTACTGCTATTAACTGACGGAACTGGGCCATTTCTATAAACTGAATACTAAGTTGTAGCTGCATAAAATTCAATAACACTCAGTTTAAGGTACAAATGAGTCACCTTGGTTATAAGTCAAATCAACCCTCCCAACTGGCTACATCTGGCCATCAACTGAAAGGGAGAGAGAGACAGAGAGAGAGAGAGAGAGAGAGAGAGAGAGAGAGAGAGAGAGAGAGAGAGAGAGAGAGAGAGAGAGAGAGAGAGAGAGAGAGACGGGCTATACAAAATCTCCTGTGCCAACGAAACTACGGCCATGAACGTCAAATCTTTTGTGGGATATTTTGCAGTTGCCTCCCATTGTGCCGGAGGATTCTTGCAAGTGGGTGGGTTGCGACACGAGAGAAAGCAGAGCAAGTAAATTGGCTCAACGTCGCATCTCCTTGTATACCAAACCTACTCTGCTGACGTTTGCTTTACTCGCTATTCACTAACCATGTCGCAATACCTTCAGGAGGAGTCTTGCATCACAGGTTTTAGATTTCACTCTTTCCATCACATGGCGCATTTATATTTTACTCTTTCTATCTCCAGATAATTATACTCAATTTATGGGAATCTTTTGTAGGGACTGGGTTGTTAAAGACTACGAATCTAACTCCCAGTTCGAAATTTTTCTTCTAATTATTAAAAGGTGGCAAGAATAACATAAAAAATACATTATCTGATTAAAAGGGTAGAGTGTCCATTAGCTACGACTAAACTGTTCATCTCAATAATCTTTCTGCTACCGGCACTTCTCGCCCAATCCATCCCCATTCTGACGCTCTGCCACCAACATCAAACTCTATTAAAGGAATCGTTTTTCATGTCACATATAATAAAATGGACAAAGAATTAATGTACCAAAAGAACAAATCAGAATTCAATAACTGCCTACCCAGTGTCTACAATAATATGGGGTGGAAGTTTGTTTTCACCCGATGGAACCCCCACAGCTTGCATGAAATTCGAGGACCCTTAAGTGGCAGGAATGGGTGTCCTTCGTTACTAGTCAAATCGGCTCTCGAATCTGGCTAAACCCGGCCATCAACTGAGGTCAGTGGTCTTCAGAATGTATGAATAAACACGCCATAATCTATCACCTCCCGGCCTTTGGTTCCTTACTTAAAAAAAAAAAACGGGAGGGGGGAGGGGGACGGTAGCTACAGCCTGAATTTAAAAAAGGGAACAACAAAACGTATATGGCATCACACACACACACACACACACACACACACACACACACACACACACACACACACACACACACACACAGGCCAAGTAAAAATGTCACCTAATCGTCTTGTCATATAAAAATCTATGTAGTTGCGGGCGTTTATGTGCTTTTCATTACACCGTCTGCATTCTGTGACAAGCCGAACAGAAACCAAAATATTACCGTTAGTCCTAGCACAAAAAATAAACAGACAGCTTGGTTATTTTGTTGACACTAGGGTGCAACCTTGTCTGTGCCTCTCTGTATCCTAAATAATAACCCTGAATATGCGACGGTGGTGGTGGTGGTGAGAGCGGTCATGGAGTGTGATGATGATATTGGGGAGGGGGGAGAGTAAGGTGATGGAGAAAGAGGGATAAAGACGGGGAAGGGTAATGTGATGGGGAAAGGGAGGGGGGGAGGGGAAGGTGATGGGGAAAGGGAAGGGGGGAGGGGAAGGTGATGGGGAAAGGGAGGGGGGGAGGGGAAGGTGATGGGGGAAGGGTAGGTACAGATGGGGAAGGGGATAGAGATGATGGGGGAAGGGAGGTGAAACGGGGAGGGGGGAGGGTAAGGTGATGGGCGAAGGGAGGTGAAGACGGGGAGGAGGGAGGGTGAGGTGATGGGGGATGGGAGGGTAGGGTGATGGGGGAAGGGAGGGTAGGGTGATGGGGGAAGGGAGGGTAGGGTGATGGGGGAAGGGAGGTAAAGACAGGGAGGGGGAAGGTGGAGGTGATGGGGGAAGGGAAGACGGGGAGGGGGGAGGGTAAAGTGATGGGGGAAGGGAGGCGAAGACGGGGACAAGGGGAAGGTGACAGGGAAAGGAAAGTGAAGACAGGGGCGGGGGGAAGGTGATGGGGAAAGGGAGGTGAAAACAGCAAGGACAGGAAAGGGAAAGTGATGGGAAAAGGTAGGTGAAAAAGGAGCGGGAAGAGTATGGGAAGTGATGTGGGAAGGGAGGTGAAGACAGGGAGCGGGGAGAGGTGTTTGGGGAAGGAAGGGGGAGAGAAAGAGAGGTGTGAGTAGAGGCAGAGAACTCTTCAACACATTCACCAAGGTCACTCTACAGTAGTCTCTCTCTTTCGGGCGTCTTCTCTCCTTTTACCTTTCTCTCCACATTTCCCGTCTTCCATTCTACCGGTACCTTTACCCCCTGCAGTACCAAGACGTTTTTATTTCAATCTTATTACAACCAGGTGATTTTACTCAACCGACCTCTATTAGTGAAGACGTTGATGACTGCTACACCTGTACTTATATAACCCGATTCGAAAAGTCTCTCCTGGCTGAATAAAATCGCCTGGTGTTGCAATATATATAGTAGGTCATCGGAGTGAATGAGTTTTCTCCTCATATCTAGCTACTGATTTCTACTGTCCAACTTTCCTCCCCAACTTCTCTCCCTTACCATACTTGTTTGGTCCATCTTCACCAATTCTTTCCCCTAAACTACCTTTTTCTCCACAATGTTCATTTTTCTTTTCATCTTTCCACTCTCAAGCTACTGCTTTCTAAAATTCTCTCTCGTTTACACGTCTTCTCCCTGGAAAAATTATACTCAAATATGAAAATAATGTTTACTGGGGAGGCACAACAACTTCGGCCCCACTAAGCCTCTCTTATCTGAAGGTCAAAGGTTGTATTCCAGCATCATTTCCTTGCCTGTTTATTTCTGCAGACATCACTACAATATTCTCTCTATGATATTTATGCGATCTACGTCGATATTGGAGAAACATTAAAAGCACAGCGGAGAATAATGTAATGGCGATATATGCAAAAATTAATCAATAAGGAAGAGGTGTCAGAAAGCCTCTTGGAGCCCACCAGAATACAGTCCAAAGTCTTGCCCTAACTGATTTCCATATGATCAATTAACCGTACTGGGAAATTTAACACACATTCCCTCTTCCCTTCGTCTCCATTTTTCTCCACTCCCACACATCTCCATTTAGTCATCACTTTCTCCACGACCTTTCTTCCCCCATTCTCACCTTTCCAATCCTTCTTTTCCTTTCACTGTCATTTTGTTTTTCCCTCAAATCCTTCCTTCCCTCTCTGTCGACAATTTCATATACTCCTCCTCTTCTCACACATTTTCTTTCATCCCCCCCCCCTCTCTCTCACTCTCTCTCTCTCTTCTTTAATCCTTTTGTTTTCCTATCTCCATCTTTTCCTTTCATTATACTCTTACTTTTTCCTTCCATCCTAACCTTTCTTTTTTTCTATTTTTTTTTTTAATAACCCTCCACCTCTGCTTTTTATTCCATTCAGCATTCTCTCCCTCATTTTCTCCACACTTATTCGTCCTCACTCACCTTGTCTGTTACGTTCCCCCGTTCACATCTCTTATCTGCCACCTCCCTGTCACTTTATTCTTTTACTTCACCTTTTTTGTGTTCGACTCTGGGTATAGACAAGAAGGTCCGTTTCCCGAGACCCAGCAGTTCTCCCACAGGTAAAATTCCTTCAGGTGTCATCATTCCGGCACTAATACCCACTGTTTATCATGAATTAATGTTAAGGCTGTCTTCTTCTGGACTGGTGTGATGATGTTAGCAATGTGTCTTGTGGATGGTAAAGTACAGTTGGTTTTAACGCAATTTAAATCAAAGCTATTCCGTCCCATCCTTAGATCGTACTCACGTCCTTTCACGCATCACACATGAACTCTAACTAGCTGACAGCCACCTCCCCCTATCATTCTTGTTCCATTTTCCATCCTCTCTTACTTTGTCACCCCTTGTCCCTCATCACATATTTTCCTTCAACACTTTCCGTCTCCAGTCCTCCCTCCCTCCCTTTCCTTCCTTCTCTCCACCTTTGCCTCCCTCCTTTCCATTACATTCACCTCCTTTAGTCTTTCTTCCCTACATCTCTCCCTCCTTCCATTCCCATCCCTCCAATCATCCATATCTCTCTCTCTCTCTCTCTCTCTCTTTCCACATACCTCACTCCCCAGGCACACCTGTGTATCTGGGGCCCTATTCATCAGGGATATTAACAGATTTCTATTTAAAGTATACAGGTGTCCAAATAAGTATAGGCTACATTCATCGGTATTTCACAATTGTGCTGACGCAATTTTCACCCAATATTCACTCTATTTCCAGATGTATGATATAATTACACCATATAACCTAACCATTTCATTCCGTTATGGTTCTTAATTTCTTGCTGCAACCACATGACAGCTTCAGAGAGCACCATAACAGGAAAGGGGTTAATAAAGGCTGCACCAAACCTTCCAGTCCCAAAACGTCTACTATACTGAATAAAATCGTCTCGAAATTGCCAGAATACGCTAATAAAATACGCCATGGGATTCAAGAATGAGTGCGGCTACGGTGCCTAGGCAAGTGTAGCAAGCAAATCTATGCCTTATGAGCCGATGTGCACGGGCTGGCAACCACAACCTGCACCCTGATGAGTGTGAATTCATTAACCCCTTCAGTACCAAGAGCTACTTTTATCTGTGCTGCTGCCCGACGATATTATGCAGCGTGAGAAACTACCTAGCGATAAAATGGCTAACGAAGGCTATGGCAATCTCCTCCCGTTCGAAAAGTCTATCCTAAGCTGAATAAAATCGTGTGAAGACAGCAAGGACAAATAAGGTCCTCTGGCTTAAAGAGGTTAACGATGGTGACTGTAGAAAAGAAAGTGGTCATTTTACGCCACTCTTTTGACGTCCTTCTCCCCTATTAAGTCAGTGTATGTGAGGAAAAACTGTGGTTTAGGCCAAAGTTTCACTGTTGCCTGTGAAGCTACTTTACCAGTTCGCCCAAATTATAGTAGCAATTGTATTAAAAAACTAAAAAGCACCCAGAAAGTGCATACCTCCGGTAATGTCACTGCCATTAAAAAGAATCCGGATCCGGATCCGGATTCGCCCCCAAATTTAATCAATTCTTTCTTGGTCCATGGCCCACCTTTCCACAATATTTCATTGAAATTCACTGAGATCTTGTGGAGGTACTGTGTGGGACACTCCGGATCGCCCCCAAATTTAATAATTTCTTCCTTGGCCCATGGCCCACCATTCCATAAAATTTAATCAAAATCCGTTCATAACTGTTTGGGTAATCCCGGGTCCGCCACAAAATATAATGAATTCTTTCTTGGTCCATGGGGCACCTTTCCACAAATTTCATTGAAAATTTGAGAACTTTTGGAGATAATGTGCGGGATACTCCGGCAATCATTTTTCTTGGACCATGGCCCACCCTTCCACAAAGTTTCATTAAAATCTGTTCGTAACTTTTTGAGTAATCTTGCTACCAGACAGACAAACAAATTAACCAACGCGGGATAAAACATAACCTCCTTGGCGGAGGTAATGATATCTTGAAACACATCCCTTACCTATAATAAGATTTGCCTGTGTTTGTCACTTTCCCCTAATGTACGGCAAAAATTGTCCATAAAATATTGCTGTAGTTTGGGACACATCCTTTACTATAATGATGATTGCTTGTACTGACCAGTTCCCCAAATTTACAGGAAAAAAAAAAAAAAAGTAAAATGTGGCTATAGTTTGGAGCACATCCCTCACTACGATGACGAGTTCTCGTGTTTGTCAGTTCGCCCAATTTACAGCAAAAACTATAAGTACCGTACAAATCTGAGACATTTACGAACACATGCCGGACTTTTAATGAAGACGGCCTATATACCGGTATTGTAGTTTCACCTGCAACTTATGGTGCACTACGTCCCATACTTCTGAAGAACACCTGAACGTGTGATAATTTATACGTGCATATTCTCACCTGTGTTAACACTCTCAGGATCCCGTACTCATCTCACTCTAGACTAAAATCTGCAGAAACTCCTAACAATTAAGAGGCTTCGAAGTTCCTCGATTAACCCCTGCAGAATCTTCTAACATTCAAGAGGTTTAGAAATTCTTCGATTAGTTACTTCAGTGGTAAATGGCCACTTTTCTTTTTCCTTTTTTCTTTTGGGGGGCTAACGTCAAATTATTGCCTGAAGGAAGTTCATAACTGACTGGGCTGATAATCGTTTTTCGTTGACAAAGGAAACTTCGCAGCATTTCTTCCCTAACACCGTAATTGACACTGCAGGTTGTAATATTCTTTCACATGTTACTCATGAAACTTTAACGCACTCAGGTTCATTTAATTCAATCTCAATCGAATAAAACCGTCTGGCGTTAGCTGCAACATAATATCACAGCTGTCCCTGCCACGAAAAGGTTAATGGCACTACATTATTACCAAACCTGTCACAGTTGAATAAAATAGTCTGGCGACAGCTGGAACAGATTATCAGAGCTGTCCCGACCATCATAGTTAATATTCTCTTATACGTTATTTAAGTCTAAACATCGACACAATTTACATCAGTAAAATAATTAAGCCTATTAAGGTATAAAAGGCAAAATTAATAGCCGAGGATGAGGTGTTACGAAATGTCCCAAGCCAACGAAAATGCGACTCTGGGAAACACAGGGACGTGCCTTACTAACAACATCACGATTATATGTCCTCTGAACATGCATTGGTTTATGTAGGAGTATAACAAAATGTAAATTTCTGCATTCTCCTTTCATTGTTCTTCTTCCAAAAACAATTTCTAACTATCTATCTATCATCCAATCCTACACTGCCCCGTCAATAGCGTAGCGACCCGAGATAATGTGTCCTGATATTACAAGCGAGTGACCAGATGCTCTTCCCTGAGCGGTATTATGTGAACAATATAGTTAAATCAGCCCTCAACTGTAAACCCTTATGGGTCAAAACCTTGGTTACATTACAGTTACAACCAACGTAGTAAATGGTTTCCTAGACTACAAAAAGCCATTTGGCTTGTCAAACAGGGTAGAGTCAACTGAAGGTGAATGGATGTTGGCCGTCCCCACCTACAAAACGGCTTAGGATAATTTGCCTCTCGTAACTATGACTCGCTTTTCAAAAAAAAAAAAAAAAAAAAAAAAAAAAAAAAAAAAAAGGCATAGGAGGATTCTGCGCTCTACTTGTCCTTCCAACAAAAAGAAATCACAGTCATCACAGTTTACTCATCTTTAAGTCTGTACGTGAATCTCACTCCAAGGACACTATTCAAAAGTTTCCTAAGCTGAAGGTGTGTACGAGTATAGGATAGTTTGTTAAAAATTTTATTATCACTCGTACGGCCATCTAACAATTCACAGCCAAACACGAGTGAATAATTAAGTGAAAAAATGCGACATAACAAAGCTACATCTGTTTATAAGTCACAGTTATGGACGTTTCTTTGCAATGGTTGGTTAGAATCTTTTATTACTATGGCCCCAGGGGTCGTTTTTACAATATATCCTAACCAATATTTCCGATAAACTAATTTCCATAAGTTAAATATAAACTTATATATATATATATATATATTTTTTTTTCCCATTTGAGTACTGGCTGGAATTTGGGTGGAAAAGTCTGGTGGTAGTGTGAGAGAAGACAAACTTACATACAAGCAATGTTTAACACAATTCTAGCTTAGAGTTTAAAACTACCGGTAAGGGTCGAGGTTCACTAACACACGAACAATTCTCAGTCGGAGTTATGGTATGGTTTTCGTTATCAATCTCCTTTTTTTTTTTCCTTTTTACTTTTTTCCTACTTTTATTGGAAAGAGCATGGAAAAGAAAGCCTTACCTTGTATCCTAATTCTCTCATATATATATATATATATATATATATATATATATATATATATATATATATATATATATATATATATATATATATGATAGGAGAGGAAAATTATCGTAGGGTGTATATGTTTCCTCCGTGAAGAACCAGAAAAGGCGAGGACCCTTCATGACCTCCCTTTTCAATATATCCTTGTAGGCTATGACGTTTACATCTTTTCAATATCGACTTGGTTTGTATAAATATCAATGACGATAATATTAACAAGCCAAATGTAGAAATACACCGGTAAGGAAGAACAAAGTTGCCCAAGTCATGTGGCAATAAAGGTCCTTTCCTTACCTTAAGAGGACAGAATGGGTATGGGAGGGAAATCCGCGGTGAAGACGGGGAGTCAAAGAGAGAGGGTGTGTCTGCTGCTGGCTCTGAGCACACACTGGCGAGGAGGGGTGGGGGAGGGGGAGGGGGAGAGAGGAATAGGGGAGGAGGCAAGGGGAGGAGGGAGAAGAAGGAGAGAAGAGAAGGGAGGAGGAGGAACGGCAGAGAGAGAGAGAGAGAGAGAGGACAAGGGAGGGGTAGGCAAGGCACAGAGGTAGGTGTATGGTGGCGGAGAACAAGAAGTAGACAGAGAAAGATAGGATGATGAAGAGATAGGGTGGGAGGGAGGGAGGGAGGGAGGGAAGGAAGAAGTAAAGAGGAAGGGAGAGGTAGGGGGAGAGGATGGGGAAGGAGTACAGGGAGAGAATGGGGAAGGAGTACAGGGAGAGAATGGCGAAGGGGAATTTGAAAGAAGAGGAAGGGAATAGGAGAGGGAGGGGAAGCGGGAGAGAACGGAGAGAGGACAAGGAAAAGAATGAGAAAGGAGGGAGGATATGGAGGAGAGTGAGAAGGAAGGTAGGAGGAGGCTGGGGAAGAAACAAGACGGCAATATGAAGCGTTGAGAGGAAAGAAGAGTGGAGTGGGAAAGGGAGGGACTGGAGGGTGCTGCTGCGACGAATATGAGGGTTGGGAAGGAAATGGGCAGATGGACGTGTACGAAATAGGAGTTAGGAGGAGAAAAGAGGAAGAAACAGAGGGAACGAGAGATGGTGGGAGAGAGGGTGAGACGGTGGGGGTGAAGAGATGTGGAGAGGTAAGAAAGGGAGAGGAATGGAAAGGAAAGGTGAGGGAAGAGGGAACGGGAAGGATGGGGAGGGGAAAGTGGTAACACGTAAGGGGAAACAAGTAATGGAGAGTAAGGGAGACAGAGGGAAGGGGGGGGGAAGAGATGGGAGGAGAGTAGTCAGGTTGCTAGGGAGGAAGGGGGGCAATGAAGGAAGGGGAGGTAGATAGGGCAAGTGGGGGGAGAGAAAAGGGAAAGGGGAGGAAGACAGGGGCAGTAAAGAGAAGGGAGACTGAAAGGAAGGCAGAGGGTGGTGGGGGAAGGGGAGGGGAGACAGACAGGGAGGAGGGGAGGGAAGAAGCCAATGAGGGGGGAGGGGGAGGGGGGAGAGGCAGACAGGCAGAGTAAGTGGGAAGAGAGAGAGGGGAGAGAGAGGGAGCAGAGGCAGTTAGGGAGAGTGCGGGGAGGGTTGAGAGGAAAGTGAGGGGATGAGAGGGAAGAGTAAGGGGAATATGTACACTTGGCACACTCACACAACCTACCACTCGTCATCAACCTTCAGACAAACTCACCTCTACATGGCTCTCCTCTCTACACGTTTTACTGCCCTTATAACACCAAACTCCTCTCTCTCTCTCTCTCTCTCTCTCTCTCTCTCTCTCTGTATATATATGTGTATATACCGGTATACACACACACACACACACACACACACACACACACACACACACACACACACACACACACACACACACTGCTGTTTGCTTTCCTTTGTACTCTCTATTGCCATTTACTTCCATTACTGTATTTTTTGGACCCTTCACTACGATAACATCAGTTAAGATTATTTTTGCCATCTCTACTTTTTTTTTCAGCTTCTTCATTCCGATGACATATTTTGTTTTAACCACGCTGTCGCCTGACGATTTTACTCATGTCAGATTATGTTTTTCGAAATGATTAACAATTTAACTATGGTCACGTATTTTTCGGTTTCTTCTTGCAGCTTCTAGACGCTTTTACACACCAGAGGAGAAACCCCCTTCCAGTTAAGGGATTTAACGAGGATCTCTCGTACTGAAGGGCATAATGAGAGCTATATCTAACCCCTCCACTACGACGAACTCTCCTGACGTTAATAAAATCGTTTTGAGATGACACGAATACAAAATTATAATACGCCATGGAATGAAATGGGTAATTGCTTGGGAAACTTAACTGGATTTTTTTTTCTGTTGCTTAGGGATTTCCTCTTTCGCTGCAGACTAATTTGCAGAAAAATAAGGAAACAGTTAAGTGTCACATTTCATGAATGAACTGTAATGACAGAAGAGATATTTGCATCTAATCGCATCTTTCCTTCATTCTTTCTGCTTTCAGATAATTTTTCTGCATCTTAGTGGAGAAGCTGAAATCATCGCCTTTTAAATGTACACAACTTAAAAATTTAGATGTCATTCTGATGGTCGGCATTGGGTACGGGAAGTTCTACGGTATCACGACGGTGTTCTACATGGCGAAGAGGCTTTGTGGCAATTACTCCTTTGCTGTTTTCACTTACACCTTAACTTCTCATATGCTACTTATATCAACATGGTTTGCATCAATAACCTGCATGTGGGTACTGAGGTGTAATGTGCTGAACAAACAGCTAATGTAGAGGTGTTACGAGAGTATTCAAAGCCACTTGGATCATGATCCTATATTCCAGTGAACTCCAGACGATCATTTTCAGTCGAGGAATCCTACGTGCCTTAGTTAAAATAATTTTTAATTATGCAATCTGTTCACTGTAATGGTAGAACGTTTGTGCTTTATTCTCGCTAAATTCGCACAATTTTATTCACGTGAGAGAAACCTTACGCAGTTGAAGTTTAGTCATTTAATCTGGATTTTTTTTTCCCCCTTGCTAATTTCAGATGATTCTGGTCAGCATAGGAGAGACTGTTCGAACTGGATGAGTTAAATATAGCTAGTCGTCATTATCTCCAATATGAGAAGATTCCTAAACTGAATAAAATCGGCAGAACGTGGCAAGGATTACTAAAAACTAGACTACGTCACCGGATTTAAGAGGTCTAAGCGCGTTCTTCCAAGGCAAAACACTGAGTTATGCTCTGGTCACGAGGACATTTTCGTGAAAGTGTATTTCAAAGGACAACAGGACGAAAAACGAAATTCCCTCAAAGGTGGTCACAAGAATCGTTGTGCCAAAAAGAAAAAAAAATGTCGCCATACGAGTAACAGACGAAAGATCTTACTCCGTAATAAGTCCTACGAATACACGTGTGGCTATCTTACTAACGACAACAATAAAGAGACCGGCTGGCGTGGCTGCTGCTATTCTGGCTATAGTAATGGTTATAAAAAAGGAACGGAATTCTAACAGAAAGCGTTTGTGGCCTCGCAAGTGGCTTGCCAAAGGAAAGAGTGAGTATTTATTGTAAGCTGGTGGACTAAGAAACCATGAGGTGGATATTACTCAGAAAACTCCAGTTATCTTCCTGTGTTGCGTCGTGTTGAGGGGCATGATTCCAACATGAGATAGTCTGTGACTGCAGGTGGTTGGTCCTTCTGAACCTAGATACGCTTGTATGTATACAGACGATGGTCAAACCAACAACCAATGTGTACTATCAATGTGCTTTTAAAACTATTTTAACATTTTATTCATAATATTTTCAATACAGTATATAATAGTCTGCGCAATTAAACATAACAATAGCATGCATTTGGCCTCGATTATTGCTGTAAGTCTTCCGTGTTAATATGAACACGATCGTCTTCAAAACTTCAGAATACCCACAGACTCTGGAACTCTTCCTTTTCAACTAGAAAATGCAATTTGGAAGCAATTATTGCTCGAAAGTGTCGTGTGACTCCGGCTGTACACCTGAGGTGGAAAATGGAAGAAATGTGGAATATTCAGCGTAAGGAAGTGTGGGTTAACTTGTCAAGTGTGAACTGATAAAGACTGTACTGGTAGGGAAGTGGGGAAAATTTAACATGACATAGATCTACAGTCACAAGCCATAGCTTCAATTTATCCTCTATCCCTACCCCTGGTTGGACGAAGGTCGTAGCCAGGATTTCACATCGAACGAAGACCTGTTGTTGGTAGGTCATAGCTTTTTTAAAACTGCACGAACAGTGTCATCGCCAAATGTTCTTCGTGCAGTCTAGTAAAGTTTCACCTCCAACCCTAACACTAAACACGTCCTCATTCGTTGTGAAAACCTGGCTACCACTTCCCTTCAGTACATTTTTCTATTGGTCTTGATACTAACAGACGATTTCATTAAGATTTAGAGGGGAAACATCTTGCATTGATAGAGTTAATGAAGGCTGTATGTAACCCCTTCAGTTCGAGAAGTCCCCCTTAAGTCGAATAAAATCGTGTGGAGATACCAAATACAAACAAACCAACATGGGACTGTAGGGGTAAGGGGTAGGATTTAAGGGTGAGCAGAAACCATGACTGGTAGGTGCACAGGCTGCCAGGTTGTGTTTTTCTTTGAGGACAAACATGATATAGTACCGTACTCTACCTCGCTCTCAACAATCTTCCCCCTAGTTATTACCGATTCTTTCCTTTCTTTTACTTACTTTCCTTTCCCAATCGACTTTTGCCTTTCCCCTAATTATTCTCCCTCTTGGTTACTACCTTTCCTTTCCCTTCCTTACTTTCATTCTTTCCGTATTAACCTATTCGTTTCTACTTACTTTAACCTTTTCCCGTTCATTTAGGCTACGGTACTCTAATCCCCCTTTCCTCCCTTTAAGCTCAGCCTTCACTTCCTTCCCTCATCTGTACTCTGCCTTTTCCTTTCCCGTTTGCCTACTGTAACCCCCTTCCTTTTCTTTACGTTAATTTCCCCCTTTCCTTCCATTCCCTCACCTTTCATCCTGTTCCTTCCTTCTTTACTCTTCATTCCTCTCATTCTAGTCCCCTTCCTCCGAATATGACGCCCCTTCTTTCCTCTACAGTATATCTTAATCCCCTTCTTCCATCTCCTCTCCATCCTCTCTCTCTACTCGTCTGACTCTCCCTTCTCTTCCATCATTTCTTGACGTCATTTCCCTCCCTCCCCTACCCTTCCTTTTCTCCCTCTCCCACCTCACCTCACCTCTCCTCTCCTTTCTCTCTCTCTCTCTCTCTCTCTCTCTCTCTCTCTCTCGCTCGCTCGCTCGCTCCCCTTTCCCCCCCCCTCTCTAGTCCATTTCACCCCTCCCCACCATTCTCTTCTTTCCCAATTTCCCTCCCCTCTCCCCCTTACCACCCCTCTCCTCCTTTCTCCTACCTCTACCCTCTTTTTATGCCTCTCACTTTCCCCTTCCCTTCTATCTCTCCCTATCCCTACCCTTTCCCCTTCTTCCCGTCCCTCTTCCCCCCACCTTTTCACCTTCAATGTCACCCCACAGACCTTCACTACCCTTCACACGACCAACAACCTGAGAAGAAGCAGCACAATAAAACCGAAACTGTCTGAACCGGTTTTATTATGCTACACAAGTAAACATAAGGCATTTGAAGGAAAAGCAAAAAAACTTTTTCGCCAAGTCGGTTTGTCACAGTAAATCTCTCTCCCCCCCATCTCACTCTCATACCCGTCACAATCACAGTGGCTCCTCATTTTCTTTCCCTTCCCATCTCCCCTTCCTTTTCTTTTCTCCTTGACCTCCTTTTATCACACCTGCTTTTCCCGCCCTCCATTTGATTTTTTATTCTTCCTACCATGAATTATCCGCCCTTTTCCTCCCTCAACCTTGCCCTTTTTCCTTGCATCCTTTCTCATCCCGTAACCTGCTCAGGGACTGCTAAGAAATGTGACATTAAAATAGAGAGAGAAAAAACAAAGAAAAGTAAAAGAAGACTCTGAATACCAGTACTACACACTGGTACTACATTACTTGTCTTACCTGTCCTTTAAGCCTGCCCCCGCCCCCCCCCCACGTAGGTATCACGTGATGTCTTTCTCCCTTGTCTACTTAGATTTCTGTCTACCCAACTGTGTGTGTCTCCCTATTCGCATTTACTTTCCTTGAAGCATTAACCTCCTGATCCAACTGCCTCTCTCTACATTCGCATTTACTTCATACGAAAAGTTGGATGGGTTTCAGTCCCTCCCCCCTCCCATCTTTCACTACCTCCCCCCTCCCTCCTTCTCTCCTTGCCAAACCCTAATATATTTCTACCCCACTCTCCTCATCCCTTCCCCACCCCAATCCATTTACCCTCCCACCTCTCCTGTTCACCACCCCAGCATCTAGAAATAGTCTCACTCTTCTCACTCTAGCAGTGTGTAAGATGCCGCGTAAGAAGGAGGGTACACAACACTTTTGCCCGTATTCTTTGGCATAGGAGTGTGTTGTGTCCCTTTCTTAGCAACTTATTTTCCATCTTACACCGGTACCTTACTTTCTCATGTATGTTGTGCGAATCTGCTGGATTTCGACAGCCTGAGAGTCATACAAGATTATATTACTTAGGTGTGACGTGGAATATATTACAGAATAAACAGCTGACGAGGACGCATAAAGAAATCCAAGCCGACTAGAAATCCGACCATCTATATCTATACGGCACCATCAAAACTTAGGAACAACTACACTGATGTAAGGGACAGCCTGGTGAATGATGATATCGACTGGTTTAGCGAAGTATCCCAAGTTCTTTCAAGTCTGGAGTTATATGTTGCAACGAACACTTCAGTGGGAAATGGATTAATGCCACAGAAGTAACAGAAAGACAACATGAACTGTACTGACATCACCATGTTAAACAAGCTAAAATCAAGCCAGCAGCACAATAACTTCAAAACCCCATATTATACAGTACTTCACTGTAACTGTAAGACTAATGGATCCACTGACCCTTTTCAAGATAATGATGATACACCCACGCATTTTACTAATGGCTGATAATGAACTTTTTTACTTTGCAGAGGCAGACTTCCATCACCCAAAACATGCATTTAAAGGGTAGAAAGTGTTTCAGTTAACTTTGTAAAGTATGTAACTCAAAGTCACAGCACGAATATTCCTAAGTGTTCTGAAACCAGTAAATGGACAAATATTATTACACAGACACAACTTCTTAATTACTATATCTGCTTTTATACGGTACGAGCATCTGCATGTTTGATCACCGAAGCCAATTTGACCAAGCAGAGTAACCTTGAGTTGTCCTTGCTTCGATCCTCCTCACTCAGGACCAACTCGTATAAATTTATTCTGCCGTGGTAGTTTATGTCGTATCTGAGGTCGAGCTCATATATCAACTGGTAATACTGACCAACACTTTCACCAACATTACTTCCGCATGAATCTAGTTTCTACCAGAGCATGTATTGGAATTACAATGTTTATTTTAACGTTTTGCTGTCGTCTGCCAACCGCTACGAAATCAAAACAATGAGATTGTGCTCTTATTTAACGTTACCACAAGCAGTTTTTAAAACATACCAAATTCAGTATGACGCCTCACTTACCTGGCGTCTTTTAGCAGAGGTTTCCATAATCACTACTCTTTGTTTAAGTCAGAAGAATCTAATAACCACTCAGAGACGGAATCTGTTCTCCATACATCCAGTGCCAGCTGATATTCCAGTGTTGCCATAACCGCGTCGCCTCTAGCAGCTAGCTCTCTTTGCTCAGCGTTTTAGAAATAAAACTTTCATGTGTATATTTAAATTTGCATTTGTTCTCTCGCTACTGCTACTCAGAATTAATTTCAGAGCACGTGTCTGAAGATCTGACAATTAGTTGGCATCTGACGAAGGGTTGGCACTTGCCAGCTAAACCTGCCAACTGTCATTGCAGTGACATTTCACATTAGACCACTCAGAAAATTCCCAGCCGTCATAATCAAACATCTACATTTTAATTATGTAACCTTCCAAAGTCTTATTTGCATTATGTAATGTGATTATGTACAGAGGTATTAGCTAAGTTGGTATCACTGTACGACTGGTTTTTACCGCTGGCGCCGTGTTTACTTATTCGTCTGCACTGAAAGTTGCCACGGGTGCCTCAGGAGGTGGGACGGGGAGCAAGGGCGAAGGGATGGTCCATGTCCCAGCTCTTCATGCCCCATTCCCACCCCAGTGGTGCAGTGGTAGCATAACCAGCTAGCAATTGGGAGACAAAGTTCAGTTCTAGGGCCCGTCATACAAACTTTTTCCTTCATGTCCCTGCGTCTTGAAGATCTGAAAAAAAGAAAAAAAAAAAAAAAAGCCAAACCCCTGTGCAGTTGATGTTTTAATTCTACGCCCTCTCTCCCCCTTACTATGGTCATCTTTATCAATTACTGATTCGAACTAAGACACTCCCTGATGTACTTTCATAACAATACTCGTCCCCCTCCATGCACATATCTCGGTTGTAGGTACAAACTAAGCAACTTTAATGTAACTACTTGCATTAATTTAATACAAGCACAAGTGCACATATGGTGCACCACACAATTTCCACACATGATCACCACAATGCCTCCACACTCTGCACACGACACTGCGACAGGCAGGCAGGCCCATGTGGCCCTATAAAACCGCTAAGCTCCTCTGTGAGCGTTGCCCATGCCGGAGCTTTCGCAAGTCCACCAAACGACGCTATGAGAGTGGAGACATGCCTAGCCCAATAACCTTCCTTCTCTCCAAGGCACACGATACCAAGGCTTGGCTTGAGTGATAGGAACATAAAGTGCTTGAGGCTTCCTTGTGGCTTCCCGCAGTCCACTCCTGACCCCAAATAATGCAACAGCTGGGCCTCTCACTTGCAGCCGGGCCCCACGCCCACGGCTGCTCGGCCGGGAACACACACACACATACACACACACACACACCACGTGCTATCACTAATGCTCTTACACTTAAGGCCGCTTTCACACAAGTGACGAGGCCACCGGTGGCCCAGTGGAAAGGGGCCGGCAGCTAGTGTAGCCGCATAAAAGTTCCGATTTGAATAAATGCTTTACAGCGAGTGGCAGCAACCGCCAGTAGCGGACAGCAGTTGCGCGAGCGAGCCACCTCCTGGAGCTGGTTGCCGGCAGGGCAACCGCAGTGGCCTCGTATGAAAGGCTCCATTGAAAACTATGGGAGGCAACAAATTGCGGCCACCGGTGGCCTCGTGTGAAAGCGGCCTAAGGGGCTATCGCATGGGGACTCGTGGACGTCCAAACTGGCCGTGGATGTCCAAATTTGCTGCCGCGCGAGGGTCACGGGCATCTACGGGAGGAAGGCAGCCAGACCCATTCTTGGACGTCCATGACTCCATGGTCTGCTTCTTCTCTATAGAGTTTATCCATAGCTGTCGCCATGTAATGTGTGTCGAATGCTATCTTATGATAAATTCAATACCATTAGTATAGTTTGTATCTTGTGTTTTTATTTGTTTTAGAAAAATACTCATTGCAAGTCACTGGCTGTTGCATGTCCATTGCTGTTGATGATAAACACGTCGTCTGCCGGGGAGTCAGAACAAGTGACCTTCCAGTCGCGGGGAGTGAACTCGATATGAAGGAGGTGGCCATTGACATCCACTGTGTGATAAGGAATGGATGTCCACGCTCAGATTGGACGTCCACTTTGTGATGCACACAACGTTCACGGGTCCCCGTGTGATATCCTCCGCCAGAAGCAGGCGAAGGCAGACACGCCTGCTGGCCCTGTTCGGCCCCAGTCCAGAGGGCCACCTCCTAGGTCGAGGCCCCACCAGGAGAGGGCCTCCCTGTACACCAACCAACAACCCCATCCTGACGACATCACCCCTGGCAGTAGTTCCATGTCCCCTACAGGAGGGCACGCCTGACAAGTTACCTCCCACGGTCGGGCGCCACCTGTAACTATAGCGCTGCCCAGGCCCCAGCAGCCCGAGACAAGCCTGACAGTGTCCATTTTTACCTGTACCTGTATATTATTGCTGTATATTGAAGAGGATTGTAATTAAGGCAATATATGTGTAAGGTTGGTCTGCCGAGTTTTTATGCCCTGTTCCTCTTGTAGTGTATTCTAGTTCTGGTCTCGAAAGAGAACCCCGCTCAGTAGCTAGTGTTCTTAGGACTAGAAGTCGACCTAAAAACACCTAGCATAACAATTTTATCACTCATACTGTTGCTAATATTTGCAGGTCTGACTGAACTGAATTGAAGTATTTATTGTTGTAAAAGGTTCAGAGTGGTAATACAACAAAAGAAAGTGGTGGGTCTTGCCCACACATCTTCAGCCAATACAGTTAAACACATTCGTGGGTGTGGTCACACAATTTTTTGGATTTTGCCACATACCCTTTGATAAAAATAAGTTACACTCTATATTATGAAATAAAGGCATTCGTATGATGTATGACAGAGAACTAAGGGGCAGTAGTAGAGTTGTAAAGGAATTCAGTGAACAAATCGGCCCAGTGACTAAAATTGCATTTGCAAGTGTGTCGCAAGACACACCACCTACTTCTGTTGTATAAGTACTCTGTATACCTTACAACGATAAATATTCAATCAATTCAATATTTTGACTAGTAACTGCCGAGTGGGCGTACAGCGTGGGTGTGTGCCGACATGGCCTCCCGCAGCCGCCGCCACAGTCACCTCCGCAGTCGCCGCAAGCGCTGCGGGCCTCGCCCTTCTGACCATACCTATAGCAACATGGTCCAGACTGATGCCCATGAGTTTCCCGTCCTTGGAGAGTGACGGGGAGGGGCACGAAGTACCAGTCCCTCAAACACGAGACATGAATATGGAAGATGGTGCAGCGGCTACGGAACATGCGGCACCGTGTGATACAAGTGACACAGATCCTAGTGTCAAGAAACGACAATGAACAGAGGACGGCGATGTGCCTGCACCTGAACGTGGCACGAACTTCGGTGTCCCAGAGGAACGACGTGATGCCAGAATGAAGCTGAATTTTCCCTCGTATTGTGAGCTCTCCCTCTCAGAAAAAGCAAAGTGGGCCATTTCAGTGGCAAAATAGTTTCCTGATTTTGTGGTACTATTGAAAGAAGGTAAGAAACATCCATACGTGACTGTCAATAGTGGCCCTGCAATAGTAATGGGTTTTTGGCCGTTGTCTTGGAAGCTGTGATCAACCGTCCCCCTTCCAGGATTATTATTCATGGTGTTCCTTTCTACTGGGGCGTGGAGGACCTTGACTCCTTGAGACACCAGAAAACGTCCTGTGGATGAAGAGTAGAATAGTTGGCCAACATCCTCAGACCGCACCTAATTGCTCTATTACAGGGGCAGATTCCCAAGAAAGTATTCATCAAGGCACTGGGATGCACGAGAGTTGCACGTTATGTTTCGGAACCTGACCTCTGCTACCGCTGAAGGAGGTGGGGGCACCCAGCATGGAAGTGTAGTACAGCATACAGGTGCCGCTTCTGTGCTGGGAAGCATGAAGGTACCACTTGCCTGGAAAAAAATCAAGAGGGGCGAACACTTCAAACCTACGTGCTGCAACTGTGGAGAAAACAATGCCCACTCTTTCCTTTGTCCCCAGAAACCGCAGATGACCCCGACACCACGGCACACTGCCGCTCAACCTCATGTGGCCCAATCACCACCACCGCCTCCGACCAATGCTTGGGATAAAATGCCCGCGACCGGACCTTCCGTCCGCCCCGCCACCCCCCACACCACCACCGGGCCACCACCACCCCACCACCCGAGGAGGAGATAACGGTCAGGTTAGTGACCCGGGACAAAAGGGTCATCCAACCACCACTGACCTGTGCCCCTTCTTCCCGCAACAACCTCAACACCAGGTGAGCCTAGACCCGCAACAAATTACAAGGCGGGTTAACCATCGACAGCAGTGGGGTGGGACTGATACGTCAGTCCCTCGTAGTCTTGTGGTGACGACCACAACTTCACCCCAACGGGACAGGAGGTCCCTAGGTGAGCCACGGGGTGTTTCAGGTTAGTGACCCGGGACAAAAGGGTCATCCAACCACCACTGACCTGTGCCCCTTCTTCCCGCAACAACCTCAACACCAGGTGAGCCTAGACCCGCAACAAATTACAAGGCGGGTTAACCATCGACAGCAGTGGGGTGGGACTGATACGTCAGTCCCTCGTAGTCTTGTGGTGACGACCACAACTTCACCCCAACGGGACAGGAGGTCCCTAGGTGAGCCACGGGGTGTTTCCACCTACTGCCACCGCGAGCCACGAGGAAGTCCCTTCCTCTGCCGCAGTAACCCACGTGAGCCACGAGGGGCTTGTCTCCTCTGCCACAGTGAGCCACGAGGGCGCAATACCCTCTGCCACTATCAGGACAGGAGGTCCTTTGACGAGGGAAGAGAGCCCTCTATAACAAATAGGGCAGGAGGCCCAATAGTGGATTGTACGGGGCTCACGCCCCTAGCCACTCTAAGGGTAAGAGACCCTCACACACCGCCACAAGTGGGTCCCAGTACCGATCAACCTGGTGCCACGGCAATTATAAAGACAAGAGAGAGAGTCGCCTCTGTGCTACCCTCCATAAGTGTAAGACAGACCACGGCCTCCGTGTGTCCTCTAGAGCCAGCTAACTCCTGCAGGAGTAGCCGGACACCACCCGGGGAGTTACCCCTAAAGTGTCACCTGAACAGAGGCCTGGTCCCAGTCGGGACCTACCTCCTACCCCCGGGAAATTCTTGTCTTCCCCAGGTACCAGCGGGAGACGAGGCCGCAGCCCACACCTGACGGCGCGTTCCCCGGTAGACTTCCGCAGTCCTCGGACCCCTAGGCGAGCCCGGCAACCCGTCAACGCCGACATCCCCCTGCCGCAGACCCTACGACGTCAGGCCCGTCTGCTACACCTGTTTGGCCCCAGTCCCTAGGGCCAACACAGACAGGCCTCCCTTCACAGTGACCAGAGGAGGGCCTATAACAGGTCGAGACCCCAGACAAGAGGGTCTCCCTGCACCGTGACCAGAGGAGGACCTACAACAGGTCGAGACCCCAGGCAAGAGGGTCTCCCTGCACCGTGACCAGAGTGGGGACCTACACCTTACAGTGACAAAGTGATATCGCCCCAGAACCTCGGGCAAGAATAGTGACTTCCCCTTCCCTGTACTGATCCAGTGACAGAGTGAACCAGCGGGAATACACCAAAAAGGGTCCGTAAACACCTTCCCCTAACAAAGACTATAAGTTCTGGGTTCATCCGAACAGTGCTATCCCAAAGTCCAATCTAGAGTAGTCCCCCCCCCATTGTCAGTGTACGCGCGGGCGAGAGTTGCCGCGCCGAGCCTAAACAGTGAACTCTAGTGCTCTACCTCCCTTGCTAACTTATAGTAATAATCCCTCCTCGGCTCATCAAGCCCAGACATCTCCATTGCCCCGACACGCTAAGACCTTTTGGACTTTGATACAAGTGAATCCCATCCACTTACGGACTCTTAACCTATTATAAAGCATAATTAAGGAGTGTGTGAATATCCCATATTACATTAACGTAACTCTGTATGTCTGTATCCTCTGTTTATAATACCATCCTATGTGATATTGTTAAGGTGTTGTAATTAAGGTAATAGATGTGTTAAAGGTGGACTGCCTAGTTTTTATGTCCTGTTCCCTTGTTAGTGCATTACTTCCGGTCCGGAAAAAGGACCCCGTTCAGTAGCTAGTGTCTTTAGTACGAGGAGTCGGCCTAAAAACACTCAGCATAACATGGGACACCCGCCTTCAGGCCTCAAATTTCCCACATCTGGGACAATCATCGGCTGCTGCACCAGTGCACGGCCAGCCAGCAGTACGTCCTGCTGAGTCCTTGGCAAATGGCAAGCCAGCCCCCAGATGGCGATTCAGGTCAGCACGAACCAAGCCTACGGGAAATCGTTTGGGATCTTCAGTTGACAGTGCAAGACTTATCACGGAGACTCCAGGAGGTGGAAACACGTTCGCAACAGCAAAAACAACAACTGGAGGACGTCGTTGAGTCCGACACGGAGGGCGACGATTGCGTTTCTGCAGCAACGGCAGGAACACTGCTGAAACCGTCACTTGAATCAAGTTAAACGGAATTTAAGTATTATTTATGCCCCAAGGTCAAGTAATGAGTAACAGGTTATTCTTGCTGAAGCTACAGATTTATGCACAGTTTGACAGAATATTGGATGGCAACACTTGAAACTCCTCAGCTGCTTATGCAACAGCAACAGCTGATTTTGAAAATGGAGTAGCGAGGCACAGTCTTCAGCCATGAATGGTTTTGTGAACGTGTTTCGAATCTCATAGCAAACGGGATATTACCAGTTTTATTTGCTTAAAATAACTTTGGAAGCAACGTCATAATGAAACGGGTCCTTACTCTACAAAACTTTCAGTTGCACTCAAGACAAGATTGGCAATGTTGTTGTGATCAGTCGGCCCAAGGGGTGCATAACATACTTACCAAGGGTCATTTATGACTGAAAATCACTGACAACTGAAGTACAATGATAAGGCAAATCGGAAAGCCACAAACACAAACCGGAGATTAACTTGTGATCATGAACCCCGTACTGTCTAGAAAAATAGCTGGAGTTCCGGTAAATGAGTGGCTCAGAAGTTACTCGGTGTGCAAAGTATTGTCAGCTGAAGTTGTGAATCATAGGCATGGCATCATCCGCGCTGCAGCTGCTTTTCTCAACCTACAGCAGAGATTGTCATACGCCTCTAGGGTAGGGCAGAAGAAAAATTACTACGATTTACTTGGAATAACCCCAAAGGCCACACAGGCACAGGTAAAGTATTTCTGATAATATTTTCATGTTTTCAGACATTTCAGTGTTCTATGTTTCTGCTATATCTTAACTCCTACGGTAGGGAGGCACAGTGGCTCAGAGGTAGAGCGTCACGCTCGTGACCAGGGGAGGTTGTGAATTCGAGCCTCGCCCGGGACTGTCATGCCATGCCGGGAGTGGTAGCATCCTCCTGTAACCTACCGGGGCTACATGGCCATAGTTGCCTAGCTCGGGAATTAAATCCCTTCCTCTTAACAACTGCTCCAACTTTTCACCAAATGGGTTTTGTGATTCCAAGTACAGTAAATTCTTACAAACTCATGCTCTGAAGGAAAGGAACTTTGGTACATATGCTGTACAGTTAAGTATGGAAATCTGACTGCAGGAAAATGGGTATTATTTTACAAGTTGCCAATATGCAATTCAGGGATATTACCACCATAAATGTATAGTATATTACCTAAGAATGCTAATGAACCCCCATAACCCCATTTGGAAATTGATACTTATAGAGATAATACCCAGACTCAAATCTACAGGAAACCTAATGATCCCACCTAACTTATCCTAACCTAAATGGGGAGCTTTGCCCCCCCCTTAATTTTTTTCCACCTAGCCTAGGATTGCTACTAAACCTTAAAGAGCCTCCAAATACCTATCAGGCCAAATCCCAGTCTAAGCCGTCACTAAACCTAATCTATCATAACCTAACCCATGGGTCGGCAACCTTTTGAACACAGTGTGCTAATTTATAATTAATGCCAATTTTTTTTACTTCCTTGCCTGCCAATTATGAATTTTTTTAACACTGTAGCCAATGAAACTGATCAATATATACATATGCCTATCATAATTATACAGTGCATCATTTAATTAAAGTAATATATACACATGCATAATATGCATGTTTTATTGTAGTATTTATTACTTGAATATAAAACAAACAACTGAGTAGTTATGGTATGATATCACAAACATTACTAAAAAATTGTTAAATGATAAATTTATACACACAATATTAATGTGATCCTTGCCTTTGCTTCCCTTTAGCCAAAGCTGATATTTTGGGTGAATATCTGGATACCATGAGCTTCACATAACCCTCAGAATGATCCTTTGTAAGCTTGCTGCGGTGGGGGTTAAGGATGTGCTTCATGTGTGAAAATATCCGATCACCGATGTGCAGATCCAAAGGCTGATAGCAATGCAAAAGCAACTTTCTTCATGCAGCTGAATGTGTCAGGCAGTGATGTCCAACAGCTTAGGATAGAGGTTCCATGATCACTCGCAGTAGTTTCCAGCATTTCTAGAAGCTCCTTGAATTTTGCTGACCACAATGAGGAGGCCTGAAAGTCAATTGACAGCAATTCCAACTCCTCAGTTTTCATCCACTCATGAATTTTTACACTGAAGAAGATGTCCCACATGGAACCAACCATGTTGACCTATCATAAAGATGATAGCTTAGGTCAGTATCTTTATTACTGATCTGCTATGAAAGAGTTATAGTCTCTTCTGTTTGCAAGGATCATTTCAGGTCATGAATCCATGGTCAGACCATATTCTATTTGGGTTGTTAAATCGGCAGAATCTGTGATCTGCTGCGAATCCACCTCTCGAGTAGAGTTGAGTTGGGTCATATTTTTGTTTATTGGCCATTGTGACCTTCTTTTATTTACATAATGGCAGCAAGTGAAGATGTATAGCAAGTACTCAAATACAGCATCAAGTTAGTGGATGACTGTCCCCATTACCACCAGGAAGAAGTATATAAAATTACTGAATGGATAAAAAAAGAACACATTGCCATATGGACATATCAGGTGTATTAATATGAAGATTCACTAAGGTAAGGTTCCAAAGAAAGTCTTTGAAAACAAGATTGAGGGTAGCTGATGTTGGCAGAGGGAGACCTTATGTGTATGAAAGAAAGTGGAGCAATTAAGGTATTTTTGTGAGAAAGAAGGAAAAGGAAGAGAATGAGAGAGGTATTAATGGATAAAGTAGTTTGGAAATAGGACAGTCATGGCCACCCTGTCAGGTGGTTCTTAGGATGGTATGGGTTATCAGAGATGATGATGATGATGATGATGAAAAATACAGTATTTTAATTTCGTTATGCAAGTTTTAATAATGTGACTACAGTGATCCCTCAATTATCAGGACACTCATTATCCGAATGTGTTCAGTACCTGGACGCTGGGCCTTGGCTCTATTAAACCATTACCGGTATTCAAATTTACCTGCTATTATCCGGACATAAATGTGCCTGAGAACTTCGGCTGGCAAGCTGACATGTCCAAAAATTTGGTATCGTGGCTGCTGGGTTCGAGCCATGAGCAGGAAGTAGTAACCCACAACCAGAGCTAAAATGCCCATCTGACCCTGTACTGAATGGTCGAACTCGCGTGCTCGTCCTATCACTCCCAATGAACTTTCAACACCTGAGTAATACAACTGTAACCCGCAAGTGGTGTCAAAACGTCCATGTGCATTACCCACCAAATGTCTAATATCATGCGGCCATGGGGACTAAGTCTTTCCCAACCGCCACCTCTATCGAACACAGACGACAAGCCACAATAAGTGTTCGGCGACAGCGACCGTCCACCTCTCTATCGAAGGTCAAAAGTCTCCCGGTCATGATGTGTTGTGTTTCCGCATGGCCACTCGGCATGTAACAAGACTGCAAGCCACGAGTAAATGAACGGCAAAAGCGCCCGTCCGCCTGTTGACAGAAGGGGGAGAATCCTGCCCACAGCCTCACCTCTCCCCCCCCTTCTCTCCTCCATACCCTCCTGGTTCCCTCCTCACTCCCTCAGTCCTTACCCCCTTCCGTGGTGATAACACTGTCTCGCGAGTATCAGTGTTTTTTGCAATTTATTTGACTACTGTTGGTTGAATGGAAATTCTATGGTGACCATGAGAAAGCTCATGAAATTCTGCATCTAAGCATATGCTTAACTCCTGGAAAATGCAGGCAAAATTTTGAATCAGAATGGTGGGAATTTACATGAAGGTAAGTTTTATTCTTGACCAATTTATTCCAACATGAATTTCATACTCTTACTTGTCAGTTTTATATGTTTGTATTAGCTTATAGTATAAACACCACCTAAGATGATGGTATATGGTTTATACCAATATAACCAATTTACAGTGGCATATTTGGCCATTAGATTTTTTTTTTTTTTTTTTTTTTTTTTTTGAGCCCCAGGAGCAATCACTCGTCACAGATAACAGATTTTCAAAGCGTCATCAGTTTTTTGTGGATTTTGTTGTTTATGCATTGTTTTCATGATGTTCAGCATTAATATGGATAACTGCATGTGTTTTGATGTCTAAATATGGTAGATTGACCTGAAAACAGTGCCAAAATTAGGAGGGGCACTGTACTTACAGTCATGTATAATTTTTTTTTTTTCTTTTTTTTTTAATGGTTTTCTTGGTGTTTAGCATTACTTTGGATATTCCTATGTGTGTTTTGATGTCTAAATATGCCTGAATGACCGGAAAACAGTGCCAAATTAAGTGCTGTACAAATAAGTTAGGTAGCTATAGGTTGGAGGTGGGTATAGGGAGGGTCTGGGTGTGGTTGGGGAATAGTGTTCATTATCTGGATGTTGCCACTACTTGGACATGCTTTTGGGTCTATTATGTCTGGATAAATGAGGGATTATTGTAATTTGTATATTCAGTAACACTGCTATGCTTATGGTAAAATGCATGGTTCTTCTTTCAGGTGAAGGATGCATACTACAAGATGTCGAAAACCTATCATCCTGACCAGTACAAAGGCACAGGCATTGATGATCCCTCACTTAAGTTTCGGGAGATAACAGAGGCTTATGAAGTTCTTGGCAACTATCACAAGAGGAAAATGTACGATAAAGGTATTCTGAACATCTCCGCTGCTGCAACACCTGCTGAGGCTGAAGAGTACGCTTCTAAATTTTATGAATCACGTCGAACTAAAGGTCAGGCTCCCACTGCAACAGGAAGAACACCCATATATAATTTTGATGAATGGTCTCGGATTCATTATGAAGCTTCCCGTGAACGTAGGGTAAATGCAAAGGAACGATATGAAAGACAGCAGAGAAATAAAACCGTTGTTGCTGAACAGAAGAAAACAGAAAGTATAATTGGTGCTATATTACTGGTGATTATGTTTTTCATGTTTAAGTATGCACTAACCCCTGTGGTTGATTCACCAAAAGTTAAGAAGACTTAAAATTTCATCAGCTGAGTAGAAGTGCTTTCATGTTGTTCAGTATTACTTGTCATTCACTATTTCTATTGGCTCATGGTAATTATATATCATCCTCTCAGATATTACTAATTTTGTACCAGAAATGTAAACTTTACTTCAACACTGCATGTTAATAACACCATGTGCAGGGGAAGTTTGCCAAGATAAAATATACCAGTACCCCACAGTCAGGCAAACGGCCAAACGTGGAAGAGGGAAGTTACTAATTTCTGTTGTGTGTGAGAAGGTTAATGTCAGTGTGTGTGAGAAGGTTAATGTCACTTACATCTCCCAAATAGTTATTAGCTTGTCAGGTGGCGCAGCACTCTTCTCCATACTCTTCTATCGAAGGTGTCCCTTTCTCTTACTTGGTCAGTGTTATTCAGGCGTTTTTTTTTTTTTTTTTCCAGTACAGTATCTGCTCGACACTGTCCCTCATCTCTTTCTGGATCTGCCTCTCAGCCTTCCATTTGGTCTCTGTCTAGACTCTAGATCAATCTTTACAATTCTCTCTTTGGCATTCTGTTTAGATGACCTGACCACTTGTGATCTACATGTCAGTAATCATCATCCATCCATCCGTCATCCAATCCTATGTTGCCCCAAGAGGAGTGTTGGAGCCAGGGGCTAGGCAAGTTGGTCCTGACATTAAAGATCTGAGTGACCAGTCTCACTCATCCTCGAGTGGGATTACGTGAGCAATAAACCCCAACCACCTCTTTGGATATAAATCTGATTGGAGCATCTTAATTACCCACTAAACCACCATACGCCATAATCTGGCTATATGATTGCCACCCAGTGTAGTAAATGTTTTCCTGGTGTACAGGAAACCATATGGCTTGTCACTCAGTGTAGAGTCACCCATAGGCAGAAGGAAGAGGAAAGAATGAAAGACAGAAGAAGGAGCGCAAAGTCATCCATAGGCAGAAAGAGGAGGAAAGAATGAAGGTAAGAAAGACAGAAGAGGATGGAAGGAAGAGAGGAAAGGGCAGACATCCGAGAGCAGCACTACATCGAGTGAGTGGATGGTGAGGGCCCCCACCTACCACAAAGCAATTTTAATGTTACTATTGTATTTCATTATTTGACACTTATCATCTGCAGTACTTTATATAGTACTGCAGTATCCATGTTAACCTCTTCAGTTGGGTGATGTATTTTCTGATTTTATTCTAGTTACCTCCAGATGACTTTATTCAGCTTAGGATTTCATTCTCTTCTGTTTTTCTTTCCTTCATTCTTTCCACATCCTTCTGCCTCCGAGTGACTTTACGCTTCCTCTTCTGTCTTTCTTTCCTTCGTTCTTCCCTCTTCCTTCTGCATGTGGGTGACTCTACACTGTGTGACAAGCCTATTGGTTTCCTGTACACCAGGAAACCATTTATTACGCTGGGTGGTAACAGTATAACCAAATTTTGGTGCCTGGTGGTTTAGTGGATAATTACGGCGCTCAAATCAAATTGAGCCGATGAAGCTTTATATCCAAAGGGTGGTTGGGGTTTATTGCTCACATAATGCCACTCAGGGATGAGTGAGGCTGGTCACTCTCATCTGAAATGTCAGGACCAACTTTTTTTTTTTAAATGTGTCCAACTTTGGGCATAGGCTTCACAGCCTGCTCTCAAGGCCAAGTAGTTCTACATACCATACACCTCTACATGTCACCATTTTGGCGCTAACACCCACCGTCCATATTGAATACATGCTAGGGCTGTCTCATACAGGACTGGTGTATTGATATTAGCGGGGGTATTTTTACGACATTTCGACGGGTCTGCTGGTAGATCAGTAAATTCTGATTTTTGTAAAATTCAAATCCTTAAACTGTTTCCTGCCCCAGCGGGGATTTGAACCTGGGTCCAGTAGGACTTCAGGCCACCTCTCTACCGGTTGAGCCTAACCCAGGGCTCTTACACTCCTCATGGGGCAACGTAGGATTGGATGATGGATGGACAGACTTTTTGAAATGAAGTTAGATATAGCCAACATTAATGTCTCCAGTACGAGATGTCTCAAATAAGCCGAGTACCATACAAACTGTTTGAAGGCATCAGGAATCAGAATTAAGCTACTGGGTATGTCACTAATCTGAAGGGGATTAATACCAGCTGCTCCTCTATTTAAGAGACAAAGCATCATCAGTACCGACATCTGATTTAGTGTTGACTAAGGAACTGCAGTAGATTGGAAGTTAAGACAGCTACTTATCTCATAATTTATAAGTTCTGAGTTTAGAGTTGGAGCCCATGCCATGAAGGGACATTTAAGGTGGGTGCTGGTAATATGTTCTTTCATATACTTGGATATGTGTGCCTCCTGTTAGCTCTGCCATTGAGACACCTGACATACAGGCATAGTCAGTACAATACTTGACTTTTACATGCATCTCTTCCTGCAAACATCCCTTCACCATTTGTTTTGCAAAATGGGGAAGGGTTAATCCTGGCTATCATTCTCCCTCCAAGGAAAAAATTTGATCCTGCAGTATCAATACAAAGACAGTGGGTATGGTAAGCACTGTACTGTACCACACTTTTTAAATTAGGCATTCATAATTGGAAGTCTGTTTAGCCCAGGGCTATGTATACAAAACTCACTTTCAAGTAAAGTATCATGGAGGCACTTCATGTAAAGCGTGATTAATTTCTCTGGCTCTGTATTCATCATTAACATTTCCAGTCATTTATAATGTACTGTAGTGCGAGATGGTTTTACTCCCATTCAGTATCCAGTATGTCTGGCAAAATCAAGGCACTAAGAAAAACTTTTCAGGGATGTGTTCTGAACTCCCAGGTGTTAAAATCTCCATTACTATCCAGAGTTTGTTTTGATTAATTAGCCTTTTCATTCAGATGATGTATTTTACTGATTTATTGTTGCTACCTCAATGATTTTGTTCAGGTCTAGGGAGACCTTGTGTGTAACAGAGTAAACGATGATTATCCTCTCATCTGAAAAGTCTCTCCAGAGCTGAATACTGTCTCAAGATGGTATGAATAAAAAAATGAGAAATACATTGCTGGATCAAAAGAAATAAGGAAATCCATTGCACCAAGGATCGAGTGGTTTGTTCTTATAGTACTCCCATTTATTAAAATATGTATTGATTATTTTAGTATTGTAACTGTAAATCAAAAATAGTAGAAACTTCACTTAATTCAGGATTTCTTCCCAGTGAGGAAGAAAGATACTACCCAAGTTTTCCTACAAGTTGACATCTTGAATCTGGTGGTATATTTACAGTAGTGCATCCTAAGAGGATTTTCTTCAGCTGAAGAGAGACTTTTCAAGTTAAAGGAGATAGAAATTGCCTTTATTGGCCCCCTCATTATCATACTTGATAACCTATTGTCTGGCAGTACCATAATATAAATGAGAAATACATCATTGTAGTACAGGAGTTAAAGGACAAAAAAGGGCAGTGTTTTGCTGGCAACCTTATCTCTATGTACTGACACAGGAATAAGGGCTCATCATCCAGCACTGGTGTTGGAGTGGTCTCAAATTCCTTACAGCACAGGAGAGGGGGATATTTTTCTCAGATTGTCGTTTCACCTCACAATTCTATCTCCTTAGATCAGAGAGCCATGTTCTGAATCTGCCCTCAAGTTGTCAATAAAGGCTGTCCTTGGTGAATTAAGTTTCGCTTAAAATTGCCGAGTATTAATTTGCTGTTTAATTGACTCCTAGTTTCACTTCAAGTTGCTCGACTCTGTGTGCGTGCGTGCGTGAGTGCTGAATATTTAACCCCTCATTCATGAACCCAAAGAATGTCTCACTTAGAGGTGTTTCAGTTAAAGCAATACAGTAAAAGCTTGATTAACCTGCATCTGATGCATCGGCACATCCGTATAACCAGAATGCAAATTCGATCCGGCATGGGGTCCAAAATATTCCAGATACTGGTCTGAATCCTCATTTCATGATCCTGATGATCACCCTATAATTCTTGATTAGTTCTGTACAGTACAGGATAAAGTAGTGTATGAAGCTAAGTTTTCAAAATTATTTTGGCCTGTAACATATGCTAAATTTTTCTTTAAATAATTTTTGGTAATGTTTGCTGGTTTGTGTTCAGTCCTGTACAATTTCTCTTGCTGTCTTGTTTTTTTGTGTATTGTAGTGTACTTGTACTGTATCTAATACTGAATAATGTACTTTATGAAATAAAGTAAAGTCCCAAGTTTGGTCGTATTTCATTTGTTTGCCCTCCCAGACTATTTCTAAGAGTAACATTTGGTTATCCAGAAAATTCCATATCCAGAATGGAAGAGTCTCCGTGCATTCCAGTTAATCGAGCTTTTACTGTGATTTGCCTGCATACATCCTAGATTGTTATGGGAAGACCAACCATGAGAAATTATATTAAGATGACGTCAACCATTCCATAGGTGTTCGAAAGTACCAGGTTATAGTGTTCTATGCTCTACACTCAATTTAATTTGAACTGTGGATAATCAAATGCTGTATTCCATGTTTATGTTTCTTCTTTCCTTCATTTACACAATTTTAACGAGTGCAGTATATGTGTAACAAATTTTGAACTGTTAAAGGTTTTACATTCAGCCTCAAATGACTCACTTTCAACTGAATAAAATAATGTGAGGTTAAAAATCCTGTACTACAGTCATTCCACCCATGAGAAGTTAATGGTGGCAGTGTTTACACATAAGATGTTTGTGACTCATGACAAATCATCTGGCATTAGCTAGAATAACTGCTTGAGAAGATGTGAATGAGAGAATGAAAAAACAGTACAGATGTTAAAGTACTGTATACCAGTACAATGCTGCAGTAATATGGATGTAGAGTATTCCTCCCAAGTAGGGTACAAGTAAATGGTACTGCTGAGTCTTTGTGAAAGCTGAATGATACATACTGTAATTAAGAATCAGGGTTGTTTTAACTTTACTTATACCTAAATCTGGTTTAATTACTGAGTCAAGTAAAAGAGCAAATTGTGTGCTGCTGTTGAAAAAAATGTTGTAGATGATGTATAGTATTTTCCCAAGCTGAAATTCATTGTATGCACTGTACTCAACACTTTTTATAGTGTCATCAGTTTATGAACGATACCTCAACATAATTTAGTCTGTATATATGCACTGTACCATATTGCTAAATTAAATAGTGAATTTTTTGTATTATTATTATTATAAACCTGCAAGTATACTAAAATCAGGTACGCTAACATTATTCTGTTTCTGTGCCAGTGATATTAAGAACTGACTCGGTATCAAGTGCAATTGGAAGGAATTAACTACTTTTCCAAGGAGGCAGTGTTATGATCCAATGAGGTAGTGTTGTGATGCACTTCCCTCTTGAGGAGTAAAGGAATTCTCCCCTTATTTAACCCCTCGGTTGCATACAGCATTCCAGAAATGCTGATCAGTAGACTGCAGTGTACATTCCGGAAGAGCTGCGTGAAATATTGTGAACATTTTGGTCATTTTTTGCGCCTACTGCATGCTTATGCTTGATGAGCGAGTAGCAAATCGTCAGTGTGTAGTGTAAATTTTGTCTTGCCTTACTAAAATGTTATAATGTTTGGTTAGGTATAAGTTGGTCAAAACACACGATGAAAACATGATTTTTTAAACTGGTTTTTCTGCTCCATGGACAAGGGAAATGTTTGGGCCTGCAGCCTAGGGGTTAAAGGGGTTAAAGACCTTTGTTTAGGCTTAGACTATTTTCCAACCAAAATACCTTCCTGGTATCATCCAGTGGCCTTGGTAAAATTAAATGCTTGGCTTATTAGATGCTACATTCTCTTTAAATTAAAGGCTACAGGGGGGCTATTGATTAAATCATGCATTAAGCATATTGTGCAAAACAATTACCTAGTACATGCTGACTATGAGAAGTCACTCTATGGCTTAAGATGCAGATCATATTCACTGTACATTATGGTAATATGTAGTATTTTTATTGAGAAATGATGACTCCTTTCTCAGTTCTCAGTCTCAGGCTTATCACTCATCATCTCTCAGGGATGGTCATGACAAAACTGCATCTAGGCTGCTTCATTCTCACATACCTCTCACATTCTTTGACACTTCCTCCTTATCAATGAACTGTTACACTCCCTTCTTTTGTACTAGATAGGTCTGCTTCTTCCAGCACAACCTGCACTTTTACTTAAACACTTTCTTTGGCGTCCTGTCTATCTGCATTCTTTGAATATGTCCATACCATTTCAATGCATTTCTTTCTACCATCATCATCCTGACCTTTTAGTTTTTTCTTTAGTTTTTTTTTTTTTTTCCCTCAGTGTATGGTCAAGGAACCTTTGCCAAGAAGTGCAAATAGATGGTGGTGGGAATCTTAATCCCTGCCACCCTCTCCCTTTAGCCCTTAGGCCCACAGGGATCCCATGGGAAATATTCTCTCTCTCCTTCCCCAGGGACTGGTTATAAGGTTATCATCCAGAGTAGGAAATAGTTTTCTGGGTTACAAGAAATCATCTGACCTATAACTTAGTGAAGAGCACTACATCAAGTGAGTGGATGATAGGGCTTCCATCTACCACAAATCAATATTTTCACATTTCACTCTTATCACCGTTTCAACCATTCCTGCATTCTCACAAGTTTCTCTTTAACACCATCCATTCTGCTTTTGCCTAGAGCTGTTCTGAAAAAGTTAGTTTCCTTCATTTGTGGCAAGCAGATTTTATAGGGATGAGTGCAAGCCTTTCTCAACTTTTCAAGCCAGGCCAAGGCTCACTTTAGAACATGGGTGTTGATTCCCTAGGCACCAAGCCTGGCTAGCCAAGTGGGCTGCCACTGTGGCTAAGGAGTTCCACCCACCCTGCAAGATGACTATTGACTTTAGCTCAGATGGAAAGAATATTTTGAAAGCCCAATAATAGGGAATAGGAAGAGCAGAGCAGCTGTAAACATGACTGGTTTTGGGGGGATGCAGAGAAGGAATGCAGTTCCAGGAAACGTGACACTTGCACTGGTGAAAAACACTGAAGTGGCTGAAAAATGGGAAAGCAGCTGGGGTTGATAAGGTGTATGCAGAGATGATTATGGCTTGTGGAGAAAGCGGAATGAAGTGCTTCTTGGAGATATGTAAAAAGGCATGGATGAGTGAAACTGTGCCAGCAGAGTGGAAAAAAGGCTGTAACTGTACCCTAGTGCAAAAATAAAGGTGGGCGAAGTGAGTGCAAGAAATATCGTGGCATAAGTTTATTGAGTGTGGTAGGGAAGGTATATGGAAGACTTATTATAGGAGGGGGCACCCATCACTCACCCACTTAGTGTAGTGGTACTCTGTTTTTAGGTTAGCTCTACACTAATGGCAAGCCAAATGATTTCCTGTAAAAAAGGAAATCATTTACAATGCTGGGTCGTAATCTTATAACCAACCAACATATGTTCCCTATGTGACAAAAAGTGAGTTGGTAGAGGGTTAGTGCCCTTCCCTGGAAAACAACTGACTAAAAATACAAACAAGAAGTCTCGGACCAGGACTGACCAACAGGTAATGACTATGGACTGAACAAAGGACATGGTACGGATTGCGACATGGAATGTAATGAGTGCAAATGATGGAGTGAAAGAGATTGTCCAGGTGCTTAGGGGTGCAAAAGTGAATATATGTGGATTAACTGAAACTAAATGGAGAGGTTAGAGTGGGGAGTGTGGATGGGGTATATACATGGGAGTACGTGAGTATGAGAGGGCAAAAGAAGGAGTGTGTAAGTTGTAATAGATGGAAGGTGAATATAAAGGAGTATGGGTCAGTTGGGATATATGCGTGGGAGTATGTGAGAATAAGAGGGCAAAAGGCGGAGTGTGTATAGTTGTAACAGATGGAGGGAGAATTTAAGGGGGTCTGGATCTGTGGCTCAAGGATTGTGCGGGTAAGACTGAAAGTTGGACTACAAATGTAGGCGATTGTGTGTGTGTATGCGCCCACACAAGATTGTACAAGCTAAGTGACAGAAGAGTTCTGGACAAATGTGGAAGCATGCATGGAAAAGTTTGAAAGGAATGAGAGAGTGTTTTTGATTGGCGATATGAATGGGAAAGTAGGGAATGTGAAAGTGGATGGAGTAGTTGGTGAGTGGGGTGTGCCTGCAGAGATGGATGACAATGGCACTGCTTTAGTGAACATTTGTGCTGGGAGGGAGTTGGTGATAGGCAATACCCTCTCCAGGCACAAGATGATCCACAGGCATACATGGCGAGAGATGAGAAGGGTGGATGATGAACTAAAAGAATGGAAGGCAAAAATTGATTGTGTGTGTGTGGATGATAGGATGAGGAGTGTAATGGATGCAAGAGCATACAGAGGTTGGGGGAGTGGACTTTCTGATTACCATTTGGTGGTGGTGGTGGTGAGAATCAAGGTCCAAATGAAATGGAGGAACAAAAGAAGGGAAGGCCAGGAGGAAGTAGTTCATACAAGATGGTTGGAAAGGTTACAGGATGGAAAAAAGGCCTGTAAGAAGAGTGTTTGCGGAGTGTAGCGGCCTAAAACCATGTTGTGATGGGGCTAGGGGGACGTGAGGTGTTACTAATTAAAATACTAGTCGTTCAGTGACTCTGGAGGGAGTGCAGAGGAGGGTGATGGGGCGGTGTGAGGAAGGCAACGTTGGGTCTTTGTTATGTTTGGGGACAGTGACGATAGCACCATGCTTCCAGATGCTGGGTATTATGTTGTGTGAGTAGCTGCAGTTTGATATGCTGATGAGTGCTTGTATGACTTGTGGTTCAAGATGTTTAAGGTGTATGTTGCTTATGTTGTCTGGGCCACAAGTAGATGAATGCTTAAGGTTGCTGATGATGTGCTTCGTCTGGCTGTAAGTGAAAGGTGCGAAGTCTGGGTTTGTGGGGAACTGTCTCTTGAGTCGGATGACACGTCGATCGTCGCGATGGGGGTTTAGATGACTGGCGTGTGAAAAGCAATTGATGAGAGTGTTTGCTTGGTGTTTGTTGGAGGGTATGGTGTCGGCTGTTGTGATGGCAGCATGTGATTGTGTAGTGTTGCTGTTGGTGAGTGTGATGCTGTTTAGTGTTTTGTAGAGATTCCTGGTGTTTGTTTTGTGATCAAGTGTTTGGAGATAATTACCCCAACTTAGTGTTTGCTGCTCTGATATTTTATTGTTTATTTGTTTAGTGCTTGTATTTGTTGTACGGTGTCTTGTGTATGGGGTGTTGGGGTGTGTTGTAGTATGTCGCGTTGACTGATGAGGCCTTGAATTTCTGGTGTCAAGCTGGGATTGTCTCTCTTTCTGTTGTCTCCAGGGATGTATCTTTTGTCTGCATTATGAATAATTGTACTGAAAGTGTGCACAGCGGTGTCGATGTTTGTGATGGGTGTACTGATTAATGTTTCAAAGTGCTGTTCTGTTTCAGTCGTGCAGGCCTCCCAGTTGGCCTTCTTACAACAGAGTGTGCATGTCGGTGGCCATCTAGGGTGATTCTGGTTTTGGTCGTGATGATGATCGCGAGGTGGCCAAAGCCAAGGGTTTTGACCACTCTCCAGGATGTTGTGGGGACGACGTTTGGAAAGCAAAAGGTGATGTCTGGGGATGATGGGAGGAGGAGAGTTTGGTGTGGGATATGGATATGTTGATGGAGATTGTTATGGATGAAAAGATTATCTGTTTGGGATTGTAATACCAGCCCTCTGTCTGTGTCAGGGTTGTTGACATGCCAGGTCGAAGCCTTGGCATTGAAATCACCACCCAGGATGATGTTGAGTATGTTAGTGACGTGGTGTATTTGAGGAGTGTGGTACTGTGGGGAATGATTGGGGGAGAATGTATGTGTTGGTGATTGTTATGTGTTATTTGTTGCCAGTGCGTATTTTTAATTTATTGTATTTCTGTTGTGGTTGATGGACTGGTGTACTAAGGTGATGAGTCCACCGCCACAGCCGTCAGCCCGGTCTTGTCTGATGGCGGTGACGGGGAAGTGGTGGTGGTGGTCTGAGGGAGTAGTAGTGGTGATGGGGAAGTGGTGGTGGTGGTCTGGGGGAGTAGTAGTGGTGGTGGGAGTAGTGATGGCGGTGAGAGAAGTGGTGGTGGGGTATTGGTGGTGTGGGGGAGTAGTGATGGTGGTGTGGGGGAGTAGTGATGGTGGTGGGGGGAGTGGCAGTGGTGGTGGGGGGAGTGGCAGTGGTGGTGTGGGGGAGTGGCAGTGATGGTGTGGGGGAGTAATTGTGGTGGTGTGGGGGAGTAATTGTGGTGGTGTGGGGGAGTAATTGTGGTGCGGGGGGAGTAGTGGTGATGGTGGGGGAGCAGTGGTCGTGGTGAAAGAGTGGTGATGGTAAAGACAGGGCAATGGTCATGGTGGAAGAGATGGTGTATGGAATATACTCAGGTCAGCAGAAGATAATGTATACTGTTAGTCACTAATCAGTGCTGTGGAAAGGATGAAGAGCCGTAGCACTGTCTTATTCTGCCAGTGAACTGCAACAAGAGATTAATACTAAAATACGGTGCTGGTAACAAAGATGTGCTATGGAAATAATGCAGAGTCGTAGTATTGTTTAATTTTGCAATTGAGGCAAGATAAATATTAGAAGACTGTTCGTCTCGTTAAGGTGGACGAACAACAGTCACTGGGTGGTGGTGGTGGTGGTGGTAGGAGGGCAGCAGGTGACAAGAGAGAGTGGGTGGGATAACGGGAAACACGCCATGCTTCACAGTCCTTTCTGGCTTCTTTCCAACATCACTCCCACTCCTCCCATCCCTCTGACCCACTCTGCTCCAACCCCACTCCCACTTATCGCAGTTACATGAAATTCGTGCTTTCTTAATATACAGTGCGGTATTTATATTTTTAACAAAATATCTAAATAAGCACATTCGTCAACCTCGTACCTACGTCATGCCAGCATGAAAGCCAACAGGCAAACCGTCAACCATCAAATCGCCATAAAAACTACAGTCAAGATGGTCTGTGATAAGATGGCTACTGCAGGTAGGCTGGTAAGACGCACATCAAAGTAGGAATAGAAAAAAAAGCGGGGGGAGGGGGGAGGAAAGGCAGGCGTAAAGGAATGGGTGGGATTGAACGTGATGGGGCAGAGCAGGATGACGACACCGTGGGGAGGGTGGAGAGAGGCCGGTAGGATGGTAATGGGCGATGGGGTAAGGCGGGACAAGCACATCCTGTGCAGAAGTAAGACATTGTATGAGGGTCAGCGCTAACGATGGGGTCATTTTTTTTTTTTTTTTAATACATTTTGAAGTGCCAGAAAACATGTGGGGTGGGGTGGAGAGGTGGTGGGGTGGAAAGATGGCGGGACGGGTAGAGGTGGTGGGACAGGGCGATGGCAACAAACCCTAGGAAAACAGACACTGTGGATACGAAAACGTTCTTTAAGCAGAGCAATACGTAAGTAAGCACGCTCCGCTTTCATAAAACTGTCGTCTTACGATGCATGGAAACACAAATTGGAGAGCATTCATTGTATATCTAGCTGATATCTAAATTAAATGAGCATGTGTAAATACGAGGTTCTCATTTGCGCCGCTTGGCATGAAGCCTATTTTTAAATCCCGAAATTTGTGTTTCATTCTTGTAATTTAGCAACCCAAATGATCAATTGTAAAATTCCGATTGCAATACAAAAAAGGTACCACTACACAAGTATGTATAGTATATATAGAACTGAATGGAGACGAATAGACTACAAATGACAAATGTCATTATCCAGCTGTTTAACATAGGTTTTGCTTCAATTTTTCAAGTCACTACATTTACCGTTGTTTACGAAGTGAGGCTTGAACAAGTCTCTCTCTCTCTCTCTCTCTCTCTCTCTCTCTCTCTCTCTCTCTCTCAGTTATTAATTATGCACACGCACACTCGTTACTATTATGAATACAAGCATGTCCCGGTGCATGCAATGGTCATACACCGACTTCAAAGTACATTAATTAGCATATAATCACACACACACACACACACACACACACACACACACACACACACACACACACACATGCTTGCGGTGGGTGTGGAAGTGCCGTTGTGAGGGCAGAGAAAATCTCCGTACAGACTCAAGTCACGTCGCCGCAGGAATCTTGGCTGCTGTGATACAGTAGGGCAGTCCTCATACAGCTGAACTGATTAATGCTGAACAAGAGGATTTGGTCCACCTTGTAACAGTATTTACTCTTTTCATAAGACAACTGAACATCTTTGTGGCTACCAGTTCACCGCTTTGGGTGTGACTCTTCAAATCCTCAGCAAAGTAGTCAGCATGCAGTAACCAAAGAGGTGGCAAGATCCTCCCGCAGCAACACAACATCCTGGGAAGCAAGGAAAACACAGGTTTCCAGGGACGTACCCAAGAGAGGGGGGGGGAGGGGACGATCTCCCGTACTCCTTGTGCTACTAAATGCAGTGTATCAAAATAACACACAACGTTCTCATGTCGGCTTCAGATTTTATTTTTTAACTTCTTAAGACTGGTGTGTATTGAAAGCGCAACGGGCCATCTCGGTGAGAAAGGAATTTGTTGTGAGGGAGGACTGCACACACTGCTCAGTTTTCAGTAATTAACAAAATCTGGTATTTTGAAAAAGTATCACATTTCTGGAGGACATCTTAACATTTCGGAGTACTTCCAGCATAATCAAATTCAAAAGAAAACAAACACCTGGAATAAATGTGACTGTAGTTTACACACCTCTGCCCCTACTTACACTAATGAAGTTCTAGGCACACAGTTATGTTGGAAGTGGTGTATGGGGATGTCAGTGTTTAGCTGTTGAGAGGTCAGTAGATGCCATACTGTCTTACGGCTGTTACCCGGGAAGTACTAAAACACTGCTGAAAACAGTGCTCTGGAATGGTGCTAGTATACAGTGTACGGAGTGATGTTCTTTTTTGTGAAGTTAAATTTAGATTGTCCCATTACACCTATGCAAAGTGTAAAAGTCCTGAAGTCAAGAAGCATAAATGGAGTACACAATCAAATATTTGCTGTTTCAATCTTCTCCTAAAATACGACTCGCATCGGTCCTTGTTAAACTCACGTCCCCAGTTGCATTGGTGGGTGAACTGGGACATGGAGGAAACACGTAATGAAAAAACAATACCGGTAAGTGAAATAAAATAATTCCCACTGAGCACAAAGCATGGCTGGTGAGCAAGGAAAATAAAGGATGACGTGTGCTTGAACGGACCACCAATGGGGATGGGAACCTGTGCAGAACATTATAAGGTAACGCTTCTATGTCCTACTTGGTGCTACTGGCTCCCTTAGGTAATGGCTCCTAAGTGGCAGTTCTGAGAGAGAGAGAGAGAGAGAGAGAGAGAGAGAGAGAGAGAGACAGAGACTGCAACTGTGTGTGTGTGTGTGTGTGTGTGTGTGTGTGTGTGTGTGTGTGCGCGCGTGTGTGCGTGTGCGTGTGTGTGTGTGTGTGCGCGCGCGCGTGTGTGTGTGTGTGTGCACGCAGGTGTGGTGACGTCCACTAATTATGAAGTTCCGTTACACAACCTGGAAACTGTACGGAAGGAAAAGGATACACAACCTGTTATCTGATCTTTAATAAATTACAGCTAGTATAAAATGCCCGCTGCATCTAATAAACAGTCATAAAGTTATATTTGTACATCTTAAAACTTAAAAACTAATTCATTATCTCCAAATCAAGTTTGGATGGCATGCATATACATACATACATATATATATATATATATATATATATATATATATACATATATAACCAATCACACCGCATCAGGGCCTCCAGCAATACCGTATATCTGAATATCGGGGTCTTTCACTGGTGTAGCAGTGCCCCTCAACAGTGAACTGTCCTGAACAAAAATTCGCTGACAATAGCCTACTAGCATTCTGTTCTCAAATATCACAGAGTATCCTTCCTTTTCATACTATTTTGTTGTGTTTCATAATTGCTATCACGTTATAATACACCATTTGACATCCTCCATCGTAACAACAAGAATGGAAATATCGGCGAACAACTGACTGTGGTAGTACCACCACAGAGTGTACCAGGAGTGACTCTAGTGTACTGTGGGAGAAAGTGAGATGTGTGGAGGTTATGTCCTGAGGGAGGGGTCAGTGTTCACACTGTCCTTCATCTCCGTTACAACTCCGTGGACAGGTCCGGTATGGCTCGCCTGACGCGGGACTGCACGAACTTCACGAATGACCTCCACAGGTACCTGATTCTGTTGGTGACGGTGCCGAACAGCTCCCTACCCAGCAGCTCACCGAAGTTCCATACCTCCTGCCAAATGAAGGTCAGTGCGTTGACTTGGGTAGCCTCGTAGTGCACGGTGGAAGTGTCGACAGAGGCCTCAGTGGCAACCCGTTCACTGGACTCCGTCGTCACTGTCGTCTGCTGTGCCTGCAGCTCTTCCAGTTCCTCGCCGTCCACTTCCTCTATCAAGACCACTTTCTCGGGGTCCGCCACGAACCTCGAAGACTTAACAGGATACTCCTGAGCGAAGATTCGCCTGCTGACTTTGTTATCTGGATCTACGGCCAAAGATACCATGCCATCTCCCTGCCTCCCTTCTTGAACACTATTCTGGACGTCAGGTATGGCAGCTACCGGCGACATGACTGTGACCAACAGTGGATTCTTTTCGGAAGTGTGGTCGAGGCCTTGGGTGTCGGGAACGTAACCTTTCTTCAGATACAGATCCCACACCCTCGTCTGTTCTTCCTCAGACAGGTCGTACGCTTTGTTGTTCACGAATATAAGTCTGCGATCATCACGGTGCAGCGGCTGGTGGTAGGAAGCAGAGTACTGGTGTCGATGGCTACCGGTGTCCCTGCCGCTGTACCGCTGTGGGGTACCGGAATCATCAACAGCAGACTCGCTACTCACAAGCAAAAGTGCTAGGACAAGGCAAACTGGGTACAAACAACCAGCCATTATTACTGTTGTGTAGCCACCCGTAATATTACACTTAGTACTTTGAGAAACCGTAGTATTACACTGTGATTACTACTATCAGTTTTACTGGATCATCTCTTTGTTCTTTTCACTCTTCAGACGCTTCGTGTGGTAATAAAAGTTCAGCCGCAGTAAGTAAAAATATATTAGTGTAAACGATTTAAGTGCGGTATATGTTAGCGTAGTCAGCGGTAAGACCGGAGGTGAAGTGTTGTGTCAGCTCCTGCTGTTTCCAGAGTGTGTGTGTAACGACCAACACCAACACCCTCACTGACACGCTGTGCTGCGCCAGGAGCTCTCTTCCCTTCTCTCTCTCCCTCCCCCTACCCCGCCCCCACAATCCACCACCCTCATCCCCATCCCTCCCTCATCCTCTCCCTGCCATCATGCTCAGTCACATCATCCTGCCACCATCCTCACTCACATCATCACCCTGCCACCATCCTCACTCACATCACCACCCTGCCACCATCCTCACTCACATCACCACCCTGCCACCATCCTCACTCACATCACCACCCTGCCACCATCCTCACTCACATCACCACCCTGCCACCATCCTCACTCACATCACCACCCTGCCACCATCCTCACTCATATCACCATCCTGCCACCACCCTCACGCACATCACCACCCTGCCACCATTACTCATAACACCACCTTGACAACACCCTCATATTAACACCCTGCTAACACCCTCATATCACCACCCTGCCACCACCCTCACTCAAATCACCACCTCGTCACCACGCTCACTCATATCACCACCCTGCCACCACCCTCATTCATATCATACCCTGCCACCACCTTCACTCAAATCACCACCTCGTCACCATGCTCACTCGTATCACCACCCTGCCACCACCCTCACTCATATCACCACCCAGCCACCACCCAAACAATCAATCCACTACCACCCTTAACCTAAACTGCAGTTAAGAGCAACTTTCAAAAGACAGATGCAGTTATAAGAAGTAATGACTAGGATCCCACTGCTGAATAAAACATCTGGTGGGTAACCATATAATATTATACATTATCACTAATCAATCCAATAATTTGTTTGCTCTCATTCTGTGTTTGTTTATATTAGCTCTTTATATATATATATATATATATATATATATTTATATATATATATATATATATATATATATATAGAGAGAGAGAGAGAGAGAGAGAGAGAGAGAGAGAGAGAGAGAATCTATCTCTATCTATCTATCTATCTACATCTATCTATCTATATAAGTGTTAAATGGCCTAAATACGGAAAGCCTGAACGTTGGGCTAATGATGAACCGGAGTAAAACTTTTCATCCAAATACAGTACACCAAAGAGAGTCATCAAAATAAATAAATTTGTAATGAATCTGAGTTTTGTAATCACCTGGGGCAAATACTAAGCCTAACGAAAGACCATAAAAACGAAATAAAGTGACGCAATACAACAGGATGGAAAGCTTCCGGTAAACAAAGGCATCATGAAAAGTAGATTGCCAGTATGTATGAAAAGAAATGTATACGACGAATGTATAATCCCATCAATGACGTACGGTTGTGTGACCTGGAAACTAACAAAATCAATGGAAAACGAACTAATCTGTTCTCAAAGAATAATGTTAAGGTCAATGTTGGGAATATCTTTGAGAGACAGGAAGAGATCAACCTGGGTGAGAGAGCAAACTAATGATATTACAGTGGCTCTAAAAGAACTGAAATGGAGGTGGGCAGGTCTTGTAGCAAGAATATGGGATAACCGATGGAGCAACAGGTTGAATGACTGGACTTCAAGCATAGCAGACAAAGGCCACACAGGAGGTGGAGAACTGATACTGAGAAGTTTGCAGGCAAAACCTGGTAGAGATTGACTCAGTCAAGGAATTCTTGGAGAAGGTCGGGAAGGCTTTTGTTCAGCAGTGGACTTGCAATGGCTATTGCTGCTGCTGCTGCTGCTGATGATGATGATGATGATATATTAGACTAAAGCAGATCCCTGCAAGTAGCTGACTAGCAAGATATGGCAATATTAACATCGTTACTGTTTGTTATTAGAGGGCGATGTGGTCAGAATATACAGTATTTCTCAATCGTCTCCACCCATAAAACTTCGCTGTCATTTTTTTCAGTTTTGTACGTGTTCTCGGTTTATCACGCCAGCTTCATCCGAACGACGGGTCCTACGCTTCACTGTCCCTATCTTTTTCTCTTGTAAACGAAGTCATTACGGCAGAATTACAAACGAACTGCAGACTATGAACACATCGATCTACGGCATGTTTTCTTCTGTTTGTCTTCGTGCCATATCAGCTGCTGTCAGTAATGCCACTGTTGTTCTACACTGAGCCATATTCGTTGAACAGACTGCAATGGTTTAAGGGCCTTGTCAAAATGTGATCGGAAATGGACAAGCGGTCGTATTCTGAGTGGCATAGGAGACTTCGTATTCCCTCTTCCTCAGCAATTTATTTAACATATTATATTTTAACATTTTCTTGTATGTTATTTATGTCGGTTTAAGATCGACATAATTTACATGGACAACATACATGAGGATAATGATGTTTCATGTGCAGAATGAACAGCTTATGGATGAAGTATTACGAAACCTCCAAAGCGACTCAGAATGCAACCCATATTCTAACGCAAAATATCCGATCGCGTGGTCGGGGTAAAAGTTGCAATAAGAACACCCCGTTCGTCTCACGGGGTCAGGTTCTTCGTATAACGATTCTCACTGGCACCTGCATCCTGCCTGGCACTGAAGAACGAAATGCCCGAAATGCCTAGAACTCTGTCTTATGAAACTGTGTATTCTTATTCCACAACCCCGACCTAGTTGCTGGAGAGGGATGTCCTCTTGCCGTGAAACAGATATATACCACAGATCCTCCACTGCACAGTTTTATAAGCGTCCCTCATCCCCCTCACTAACCCCAAGGAGGAGGATGGGAGACTGCAGGAGGAGGGTAACCATAGCTGCGAATGCATTTACTAGTACCCCGACCTACACGACTGAACAATGTGAGGTAGAATATGGGTCGTGTTCTGGGCGACTCTGGAATTTCGTAACATAATGTTTCTTCGCGATTTACTTTGCAAATTCACCTCGATATCCTATTTTATGTTGTTGATGAAAGTATACTACTACCAAAATTAAGTAATTACTATGCAACAGAAGGTTAAGGTATAATATGCAAATAAATCGCTAAGGATTTGGCGTTACGAAGCTACTATGCCACCGTGCATGCGATCCTGGTTCCGATTCCTACCTCACTGGGACGCGGCCTTTAGAAATTCACTAATTTCTGAGTCATTTGTGAAAGCTGATGGCAGTGAAGCGTGTAATGTGGCATGCAGACTAACCATACCGATGCTCATCACTATTCCATTGTATGTACAACTGGCGTGCAGTGTGGGGACTGCACGTAACTCCGACCTCTCAGTTTAACCACTTCACTATACAAACTTTTTTTTTTTTTTCTTGTACCGAGATTGAAATCATAACTATGTGCTCGGGATGATGATGTTAACCTTCTCACAGTCGCGACAACTCTAGTACAGTATCCTATTCCAGGTAACGCCAAGTGATGTTATTCTGTTGCGAGTGTGTCACAGGAAAGACAATACTGTACACCACTGACCCTCTCATGGTCTGGACAACTCTACCATTCTGTCTCAGCTAACTCCAGATGGCCGTGCTCAAGTGATCTGAGTTATAGATGCCTGAAATTGTCAAAGAATACGGCTGATGATTTTGCCACGCACGAGTAACACACTAATGGAGGACACGAGTCAGGTAGCTCATTAAAAGTTATATGACGTGTGTGAGTACGTTACTGCGCTGGCAGGGTGACTGTACCAGTTAACGACTGTGTTATGGATGTCGTGTGGCTTGAGGAGGAGAAGAGTGGTGGTGGTGCGGGCTTAACTTGGAAACAAGTATTTTGGACGTTATTAACCATAAAAATTCCTCATTATATATACTCACTATTAGTGAGTATGGCTTCACGACCAATACCCCTCATCCCTTAACACGCTCTCATATGAGTCATGCTCAAAAAGCTATGGATGCAGGTTGCCAAATTTCGTTCGTCAAAAAAACGCAGTCACTCAAATGACCAACACAGGTGCTTGTATATAGAAATACATACGGAATACAGACAACAGGAGGCCCATGATGAGTTATCTGTTGGAAAAAAAAAAAAAAAAGATTCTACCCAGATCTACCCTGCATGTAAGAGACACGATAGAGAAGAGGAAGGCTCTCCCATCCACCACATCATCCAGTTAAACCGGCAGAAAAAAAAAAAAAAATCCAAGTTAAAAAGAACAAGCATGGAAATTTCAGTACGTGAGGCAGAAGAGGAACAACTATGCACTGTGTAATCTCTAATCTAGAGATCTGTAAATTAAAGAAAGAGCATACATACTGTAATCGCCGAATTTTCTCAATGTCAAGGGCATGGTCAACTCAAATTATACCAGATTTAACCAAACATGAACAGGACAGGATGAATGAATTAATTAGGAGAACATTCGGTCAGAGGTAAAGACCATAGAGCAAGGTCAAGCGTCTAGTCCTCTAATTCAAATCGGGTAAGGACGGGTCTGAGGTTAGCAAGAACAATAGGTCAAACGCCGTGGACACAGCGTACGGTCACCTTAAACACTACTGATTCACTGCGTATTAAACCTGGTGGATTGGTTGAGGGTCAGGTAAGGAGAGAGAATTTTTTTTTTTGAGAATAATATGTCAAAGGACAAAAGCATAACGCAGCGCTAAAATTTCGGGCTAAAACCGACTGCAAGGCGAGGTTCGTGCAACCTCTGAGTGCTCTTTCTTGTGGGGGGGGGTGGAAGAAGGGTGTGTGTGTGTGTGTGTGTGTGTGTGTGTGTGTGTGTGTGTGTGTGTGTGTGTGTGTGTGTGTGTGTGTGTGTGTGTGTGTGTGTGTGTGTGTGTGCTGGAGGAAAGGAGTGCGAGTGTGTGGTTGGAGGGAGGGGTGTGTGGCTATCCCCTCCCCCACAACACCGTTACACTGTCCAGGCCAGGCAGTGGACGGAGCTGCTTCCTGCCGTACGGTAATGTATTTTCCGCCAACAACTTTACAACTCGTTATTAAGCCATCCACGCCTCCACCCGTGAGAAGTGGGTCAGGATGGGCAAGTTCATGGTCAAGTGTCGTGGGTTAGGTGTAATTACGTGGTCCAGCCACTGACCAGCAACAGACAACACAGAGATAGAGCTAAACATTTTCTTTAGAATAACAATGTATACAGTTATTACTGGCCAACAAGAAGGGAGTGTGTTACCATAAGCATGTGAGTGGAACAGCACAGTTTAAAGTATGTATGCCTCTGTGTGCATGGACAGTTATGTTTGTACTGAAACAACCCGCTTGCGTGCACAACACATGGGCGGGCTGTTCAAACCATCTGACTACGAAGTCTTCTCAGTTTTATTCTTGCTACCACCTGACGATCCTAATTAAACTCAGGAAGGATCTCTTGTGGTGAGGGGGATAATTATCACCAAATATAATCCCTCTAATGTGTGTGTGTGTGTATGTATATATATAAGGCTGAATGATGTCTAGGGACAGCACAACTAAATCGACAAGGACACACACACACACACACACACACACACACACACACACACACACACACACACACACACACACACACACACAATGAAAAGTAACCTTATCAGTAACTTGGAGGGAAGTGAGAGTGAAGGTGGGGAAGGGATGGAAGGGTAGGGTGAGGGAGGGGTTATGGGTGGAGGGGCAGGGTGAGGAAAAGGTGACGGGAGGGGCAGGTGTGGGAGGTGATAAGAGTGAGGGGCAGGGTGAGGATGATGGTTAAGTAAGGGTGGAGGGTGAGGGTGAGGGAGGGATGAAGGATGGGGAAGAGGTGACGGAAGGGGCAGGGTATGGATGATAAGAGTGAAGAGGAGGCGGAGGGGAAAGGTGATGTGAAGGTGGAGGGTTAGGGCGTGGGAGGGGTTCAGGGTGGGGTGGTGTTGAAGCAGCGGCAGAATCGGCATCAATGCTGGATAACAAGACTCGCCATGACAGGTGATCATCCAGGTCACATGATACACTCCAGTACCTCTCTCTCTCTCTCTCTCTCTCTCTCTCTCTCTCTCTCTCTCTCTCTCTCTCTCTCTCTCTCTCATTAAAGATAAAGTTTTACATGCACTAAGGCCAAGAATGGATGACGACTGTAAGTTACCACAAACGGCAGCTCATCATCATCAGCAAAAGTTAGATACTGGAATTCTGCAGTGTTCTCTTAAATTACTTCTGGTGACTGAATTACTCGCCCATGAAGTAACACATTAATGTAACACTGATTTCCTACACCCATGTGAGCCGGGAAGACGTACAGTACGATCGATTCACCCCTGGGAATAAAATCTGGGGTAGAATGAAGGCCTTAGGTACACATTTCGTTTCATCCAGTCCCACTTATCGTCTTATAATTAGGTAGTGTTTTGTTATCAATCAGAAGGAGAGCTGATGAACTGAGAGTAATCTGTAGGAGGTGAACAATCGTAAGGTGAAGCGAAGCGAGGCTTCAGTATCTCACCCTGGAGGTCACGGTCTATATACAGGAGTAATAACACCACACAATACCACACCACATCATACCACACTACACCACACCACATCCACCACACCACACCACACCACATCAAATCACATAACATCACATCACACCACACCACACTACACGAAACCACACCACACCACACCAAACCACACCATCACCGTACCACAGTACATCACACCACACCTCATCACACTAAACTATAAGACACTAAACCAAATCACACCAACTACACTACATCATACCACATCACACAAGCGCCACACCTCATCATACCACATGTCTCACATCACACAATACATTACTCCACATTATGCCACATTACATCACTCTGCATCACACACCACACCACACAACACCACACCACACCACACATCACACCACTCCATACCACACTGTTTCACACATCATTCCATACCAGACCAGACCACACCACACCACCCCTATGATCAGTCAGCTCTCCTTGCCGAATCTGCTATAATTTTTCCATGGCTTGATTTCTGACTTGGACACACACACACACACACACACACACACACAGGCGTTGAGTATTATGAGGTGCTATTGAGGTGGGAGCAGGATTATACTAGTTTTAAACAGTACAGTATGTCTTGCATTCCCATTTTATTATTACCTTCTGAAACTACACTGCGCAGTTGACCCGCGTGCGGTGAGGATCTGTCTCTTCTCCCCTTGGGCTTATGATACGAATAAATGTGTGTGTGTGGATGAGTAAATTTAGAGTGTGTCGTCCTGTCTCGGCTACCTCCCTTTCTTTGGGTGAAGCAGCCTAGGTATACAGATGACAGAAACTAACTCATCGTTCCACAGCCCATGACTCTTCACTCTTTAGTGCAGCTTTTACTTTCTCACCCACTCCTCAGGCCAGGGGTTTCAAAATCAACGTTTTATAACATTCTAAAAAATTATCCGAATAATATCGCAGGAATTTAAGTTTATTCTATAATACACATAACAGAATTGATTTTAAATGCTATTATCAATATGGGCCCAATTTTCTGCAGCCATTAGGAGCTACAATATGTATGAAACTGGTCGCTCACATAATAATTCACCTTTAGTTCTCTCCGACAAGGAGTGTTTTCATCCGTGTTTACCCCCACCAAGGAGGTCTTTTGCCAGCGTTAGTTTGTTGCTTGCCGGAATCGAAAGATTCGGCATGTTAGCCGGTTCCGTATGTTTGTTTGTCTGTCTGTCTGTTTGTGCGCACTCCATAGGCCACAATTTTGTGCCAATCGTTCTTTTAAAAATTCAGAAGGGATATATCCACAAACCCTGGACGCCTATTGTTTTTCATGATAATCGGTCAAAGGCCCTGGGCTGGGTGGGGGGTTGAAACCCCTTATTGGACACTGGTCCGGAACTCGTCGGGACCCAGTTGTCGGCCCAGGTACCATTTTTTTTTTTTTTTCGAAAATCGATTTTTCGTAAGAAACTGAAAAGAAACATCTGACGCACCTGACAATATAAATTTTACCTTCCTAAACCCCTCCTGTGTTTCGCAATGATGCACGAAAAATTTCACCACATGACTGCCTACACGCCAGTGAAAACTACAGTAAGCATACACAAGACTGCCTACACACCGATGAAAACCAAACAGACACAATCTGATCCATCCAGCAAACGCTCTGCCTATGGTAGTTTCATTTGTCTGTCTGTCAGCAGGATTACTCAAAAAGTTATGAACAGATTTTGCTGAAATTTTTTGAAGGGGTAGGGTAAGGCCCTGATCCGGTTCATCATCTGGATCCAGGAATTTTTTGTTGGTTTGTCCACACGATATCTCCAAAAGTTCTCGATGAATTTAAATGAAATTTTGTGGAAAGGTAGGCCATGGGCCAAGAAAGAATTTTGGGGAGGATCCGGATCCGGATCCTGCAATGTCATTGGCGGAGGTATGCGCTCTTTGAATAATTTCTAGCTTTTTGTTTGTTACTTTGAGGGTTAGTTGGGTTGCTCAAAAATTAGAAGAGAGATTGAGACCAAATCTGGTGGGTAGATAGCATGACCCAAGAAACAATCGATTAACTCTTGGAGCCGGTGTTTGTTAGCTTGTTTGTCTGTTAGCATGATTACTCAAAAACTAAAGAGATTTAGACCAAATTTGGTGGGCAGATAACCTATGTGGAAACAATCAATTAACTTTTGGGACCGATCTCAATCATCTTACAGATTCTGGATCCGGAAAACACTTTTTGCGAAACCCTAATCAATAAAACCAAGAAACCATTTACAACGCTGGGTGGTAACCATATAACCAAATCATACGTGCTCCTTACGTGTCAACAATTGGGTTGGTGAAGGGTTAGTGCTCCTCCCCGTAAAACAAATAACTCAAAGTCAAATGGCCACCTCTTACGGGATTATGGCGTCTGTCAATAGATAGACAGACTAATCAATGATGAGAAAACTTAACCCTTGTCGAAGAGATGCGCTCCACTGACTGCCCCTCTAGTTGTATACGTACTTTGTAAGCAATAAATATTTCAACAGATCAGCCACCTAAACTTTTATCAGTTAGCCCAAGAATAAATCTTGATTCTCACACACTTCCCGGGGAAACCTTTATGTGCAGTCTCATTACAGTAATCAAGCTAACTGAACGCGTAAAATAATGCAAAATCTATGTCTAAAGTATAATTAATAGTACAATTTACCTAATTTAAATAATACCTCTGTAGGTATGAGAGATTCCTTCTTATAAATCAGTTTTGTCATTCTTCTCTGCACACAGACTATGGTTTTTATAGCCAATTTGCAGGATGTCCACAAAAACTACGTTGCATGGTGTTAAAAAGGCAAAAGATAAAGCTGTATTACAGTAATACACAACTTAGCATCTTGGGCAACATAACAAACTTGCAAGCGAGGTGTGCAGGAATACTGAGGTTCCATAATGTGTATGAAGTGGCACGGGGTACTAAAAGGTGACTTGGACGTATGTTGTAAGTTTCAAGCATTACACTCCAGAAACAGTTGATACAGTGGAAGAAACATAGCAAAAAAACAACGGGGAAAGAGATTTAACGTAAAATGTGCACTTACAACCGCAAAAATAACCTGAAAATGTTAAGTCTATCAGGAAACATTGATTTGGTAAGATGCTTCTGTTGCCTTAGGAAAGCCTATGTTTACCTTCAACAGAGAAGAGGGGAAATGAGTACTTTATATCATAATAATATCCTGCAACATATTTTTCCCTGGTCCCTTTGTTTTACTTCTTGTTGGGAAATCCGATTCAGGGGTGTGAACTGTGAACTGCGATCAAACAACACCGAGTGGAAGAAGAAGAAGATTGAAGTTTGTTTACGGTGCCTACTGCCCAGCCCAGAAGTGTACCAAACAGTTTCTTCCATCATACCCAAGTACAAGATTGTTGCAGTTTTTTTTATCACCGGTTGGAGGGATGTTTCGCGTGTGATACCAGCGGACTGTCAGAGAAGTGTTCAAAAATTCGGCTTTAGGGACAGCTATTGACCACTGCAAGGAGTACCTCTGCAAATGCTCATAATTTCTGGTGCACTGGGTGTTTTTCTACTAAATCCTTCAATATACAGTAATTCTAGTTATTGATACTTTACCATATTGGCGCAGGTCTTTCAAATTTTCTATTCAAAGGAGTCGCACAGGTTGGTTGGGATAAGTTAGGGTACAAGTTTGGGCCCGATGGGATTTAGGAACTTGTAATGTTAGGTATAGTGGCAATCCTGGGTGGTTAAAATCATAGGCAGTTTGAGGCATGAAGCTTCCCCCCCCATCAGGTTAAGTTGGTGAGATCGTCAATAAACAAGCTGCCGCATGTGTCCAGGCAGCTTCCTTTTTTTTCCCATTTTTATTTGTCATATTTCATCAATGTATGTGGGTTTCTTCTGTTGTAATCTGGTGTGACTGCACAAAAAATCTGTAATTACAGTACTGCAAAGAATAAGAATGAAAACCTAAAGCCGCAAGACCGCCCCATGTGGTACACCATGTCTGATGTAAACGAATGCATTTATGACAGAATATTAAACCTCACCGAACCAAACTAGGACTAGGGAATTCATATCCGACCAAGATCAAATTGGTATTATCACTGAGCACCTTACTTCATGTCCAACAGAAAGTTAATGCTTGCTTATTTAGTTTTACAGTACTTCATAGGATATCATTAAATATAATAAGAGTTTTACACCAAACCCATGCTGGGAAAAACCAACTGGTCTACATTATATTACCCATAATTCAATGGAAATTTTCTTCCATAAACATCTTACAGTAATTAACTGTTCCCAAGATATTAACTGAACTAGCATCTTAACAAAGAGTCAAAAAGGTAGTCTCCATTTTAGCTGGAATGAACAAATCATTCATATAACCTAACAAAAGATCACTAGAAAAGCTGTGTTTTTACATTAAACTAACATACCACCACATTACCTAACCTTAATCAACCCACGCTACCTTACTGTGTCTGGGAGGGACATGAAATGTTGGTGGCTTACACACAGGACAGCAACATGTCCAGTGTAAACAAACCTGGATATTCTAAGGGAGTTTAAATTGCTCTCCTGGATATATTTAGTTTTTGTTCATTTTCATTTTTGAAGGCTCCAAAATGCTTGCAAGCATCAGCCTTGGTCACCTAATGGTGGCTCTCCATGCTGCTTGATCTCTTGCAGCTTCCCTGTTTAGTCCCTTAACCCTGAAGTCACACTCATTGACCACCTCACCATCTCTCTAGGAACTCTGTCAAGGGTCTCCTCAAAATCAACAGAAACAAAGTACAGTTCCCATTTCTTTCCTACATATTTTTCCTGAAGCTGTCAAACAATGAATATGACATCAGTGGTCCTTTTGCCTGGCATACACTCAAACTGCATCTCATCAGTATTCACTCTTTCTCTAATCATACCTTCTGCAACTCTCCATTACCTTCATATCTGGTCTATAAGCTTTATGCCTTTATAATTTCCTCTTTCCAGGGCATCACCCTTCCTCTTGTACACATTTACAATTACACTCTTCAGCCAATCATCTGGGACAACACACTCATATATAATCATATTTATCAGGTCAGTGACTAACCTCACTCCTATATCTCCTGAGGCTTTCAACATTTCAGCCATCAACCCAGACGCACCTGCTGCCTTCCCCATCTGCATCCAGCCTATTACCCCACTCACAGTAGCAGCATCAATCAGAGGCCAAGGGCCAAACACTGGATCTGCTGGCTCCAAACCATCCCTGCCCCATTCGAACTCCTCATTCAACAACCAGCTGTAATACTCTCTCCATGCATCTTTAATATTCCCACTGTTCACCACAACCCTTCCTTCATCATTCTTCACACACTGTTCACCTATGATACTCCTATTCTCCCTCTTCATCTGAGTTGCCACCTCAAAAATCATATTCATCCCTTCCACACAATTAAGGTTACCAAGTAAAAGTCTCTGTGACTCAAACTTCGCCCTATAAACCTCTTTCTAGCCCTACGCTTGGCAGCCAAGTATTGTATTACTCTTTGTTACCACCCTTCTTCCAGTCCCGGATAAGCCTTCTTTTCTCCTTAACTACAGCTTCTATACCCTCATTCCACCACCAAGTTACATTATCTCTTGGTGAGCCTCTTGTCCATCCACATACTGAATCAGTAACTCTCAAGGGGTTCATTAACACTTCTGTCAATGTCTCACCGTTCTTTACAGAAGAAAAGTTGCGCAGAATTATTTGGTCTATAATTTAGACCTGTTTGTGAGTTTTAACATATTTTACTTAATGATTCCATACATATACTGTACTTATGAAATCATAAACAGAAGAGAAAATTATAAGACAAGAAATGTGTGTTCAAAGGAGTGGAATACTTTCAGTGTTATAGAGGGAATATTAACCAACTCTTAGATGCTTTTAATTTCTAACTGGCAGGCTGGCATATCAGAAAACTTTTAGTAACATATCAGGAATAGTGGAAAAAAGCTGGATGGGAGGAATACCATTGGATATCCTGTTGAAAATGAGGGATTTGATGCAAGTCTGAGGGAGAAATAGCCATTTTACAGGTGAAAACTTGATATACTTTATGCAGTTGTTGTTTGCATGGCCACTTCATTGGTCCCAAATGCCTTGTAAAATTTGGGTGTACTATATAAAATATGAATAATTCATCCAAGTCTATGCTGGAAGAGTAACCACATTTTTTTTTTTTTTTTTCCCTATACAGCACTGGTAGAATAATACAGTGGCTGTCTCAAATCAGGCCTATCACAAGCCTTCAGCATCTACAATAAAACATGTAAGTTTGTAAAGACAGTACAGTACTATGGGTGACAAAAATATTGGTGCACGATATGCGTGAAACATTTGGGATCATAGAACAAAGGTATCGTAAATGAAATATTAGTGTCCAACCTATCACATGCTGGTAGCCCTGATGTCGGGAGGTGTCACATCGCTAACTAGCAATATCCTCTTGCAAACATATAGCAAATGTTATGTTTATCTGAAGAGACATTGTTAATACTGTACACAATGAGACATTGGTAATGTACAGCAGTTGTCTGAATGTTTTTGGTGGGCATCGAACCCCCTGTGCACTGATACTTTTGTGACCCATAGTACACACGTCCATAAAATCACCCTTTGCTCTATGCCTTTCTAGTGTATCTATCTATCTATTTATCTATAGCCAGACACTATAATCCCATAAGGGATGGTCGTTTGTCATCGAGTTAGCTAGTTGTCTCATGGGAAGAGGCACTAACCCTCCGTCAACTCACTTGCTGACACATAGGCAACACAAATGGGGTAGTTATATGATTACCACCCAGCACTGTAAATGGTTTCCTGGCTTACAGGAAATGATCAGAAAGGAAACTAGAGATAAAGGTACTGATAGAAGTAAAGGAATAGTAAGAGGGGAAATTAAAGATCAGTGCCAGACTCATGCTGAAAGCCATTAATATGTTAAGTGCAATGATAACAGTTTCACAAGTCCTGAAAGAAGGATGGTAGAAAATATGAGGAAAATGAGGCAATCACCAGTGGTTTATGTCTGACAGATACCATACTAGCAATCAGAGAGATTATAAGACGAAAGCTTTTTCAGAATCTTCCTGCTGAAGACAGATTAAAAAACCCTGGAATGCAAGACATGAAAACAGTTGTGCAGTAGTTAGAGGGCTAGATATGGTATCGGCAACCTTTTCTGGGGAGGCAAGACTGTGATCTCCTGTTTTTTAAATGCACTGTGCCCAAGCACATTACAATGACTATATCATATATATATATATATATACATATATATATATATATATATATATATATATATATATATATATATATATATACTGTATATATATAAATACATGGAGCCTCTGTGGTACAATGGTAGAGTGTGCGTTTCGCACGCTGGTGGACACGGGTTTGCCTCCCGCAAGGGTAGTAAAAACTTTGGGAAGTGTCCTCCAAGACACTGATCGGTTTGGCGGACACAAGGGGTGCTGTGGTTGAACCAGTATCGTATACTAGTATGCTTGCACCCAGTCGGCTTAAGGGGGGCCGATTACACTTGGTTCACAGATTACACACGCATCCAAAGCCACTCCAACATTACAATTACACTCACAAGCACTTCACATCATACATAGAGTCTCTACCAGACAGCCTAAGCCACTTGTTAGAGATACATTGAGTGTATCGTCCCGACTTCGGTCGGGATAGGCCGGTCCTGCAGTGGATACTCAAAACGGCTGATGATGATATATATACTGTATATATATATATATACATACTGTGGAGAGGATGGAGGGTGAAAGACTGACGAAGAGAGTGTATGCGAGTGAGGTGGAGGGGGGGGAGAGGGAGGGGGAGGCCGAGGATGAGATGGAGGGATGGGGTGGAGAGGTATATGAGGGAGGGGGGTGTGAGTTGGGAGCAGGGCAGTGAAATGGCAGGGGACAGAGCGATGTGGAGGCGATTTGTTTGTGGCCACCCCAAACGGGATTGAGGCATCTGGCAATAGATAGATAGATAGATAGATCTATATATATATATATATACTGTATCTATACAGAGAGAGAGATAGAGAGAGAGAAACTATATGAGGTAGCTTAAAAGTACAAAGTAACAAATGGAAACAATTACTATAACTTGTCATGTACTGTTAATGCAGTTTTGGCCTTCACTGTGATGATAGAAGGATACCGTACTGACATGGCTTGTCAACTTTTTTTTTTTTTTTTTTTTACAACCCTTTTCTTTACTGTTTTTTATCACTGTCTAGCTGAGTGTAGTGTGGCAGATTATTTGATGAATATTGTGGTACTGTACAGTATCGGTACTACATAAAGCCTTACTTGACATGTGTATTTTTCTTGTCTATCTTGTAAGTTACTCTTCTTCACATCTTGTACAGTACTGGTATAGCATGAAAGCTGCTGCTGCTGCTTTTAGTTGTGCATTTTAAGACTTATAGACTAATGTTGATTGTAGACTTCCTTTATTTATTCCTGTACAGCGTATTACAGTAATTCAATAATGTGCTTTGGATACGAATTTCAGGTCTGAATACTGGAAGTCAAACCCTCGAAAATTCTGTGATTTTTGTAAGTGCTGGATAGCCGACAATAAACCAAGTGTTGAATTCCATGAACGAGGGAAGAGACACAAGGAAAATGTACAGAAACGACTGGCAGAAATGGGTCGCAAGGGCCAGGAGGAGTATGAGGCTAAGATGCAGGAGGAAGACTTTCTCAAGGCCATGGAAGAGGTACTGTACTGCTTAAGAAATACCCGTACTGAAGATGATTTTGTACAGTATTTGCAGGAATGTGTAATAAACAGTATATATCATCATCATCATCTTGTCTTAATCTCTGATATCATTCATGGAGTGAGTAGGGTTAAGAATCCAGTAAAGGAAGGTAAGAAGGAGCAAAAAACTGTCAACAGATAGCTCTGTAAAAAAAAAAAAAAAAAAAAGGCCATTCTTCCCAATACAGTACTGTATTCTCAATTAAGGAACTCTGAGTGCCTGCCAAACATGACAAACTAAATAATGGAGGTTAGACACTTACATTTTTAACCCATGGTACCTTCAGAGTTCTTTTCCAGAGCAGCAGCATAAAAATAATATGAGGTGCTCTGTGGAGGAACTCTGAAGGCACCATGTGTCTAAATCCATATTTTATCCTCCATATTCTCAATTTTGATTTTGACGTATTCAGTTATTCCATGGAGCATCTTAATTCAACCTTTCAATTTCTTATGCTTCTTTCTATAGGAAATCCAATCACAGAACATGGTGAAATTTTTTTCGGTCTATCTGATGGAGCCAGGATTTCGAAGGCTTGAATGATGAGTGAATAGAAGCATGGCCCATTGAACTGGGCTTATGTTACTCTCGCCTATTATAACAGCCTTGAACATGGCAATAATTCACTTAGGTTATACACTCGTAGAATGAACAATATAAGCTTCATATGCTGTTCTAACATCACCAATATGACCTCTGTTACTGTATATGTGTGAATGTAAGCCAGTCTCATGGGTAAATTGGCCCTGATTTTGGAGCAATCAACAGCTTTTCGTATGTCAAGTATATACAGTTTATCAGTTGGTCCCATTTTTAGGCATAACATGTGATCATTTCTGAAGCACATTTTCACTTGGGGGAGGGGGAAATCTCCATCTGTGCATTTTGAAATACAGATGTAACTGATACTGTACCAGTTTTAAAGATTATCTTTGGACATTTTTAGGTTATGAATGATCTCTGTTTGTGATAATTGTAGATCCTACTTAATTTAATCCTTTGGTGGGGAAAAAGCTCTGATGGTGAGGATGATTTACAATATACTGTATATGGTTAGCATTTTAGTTCTTGACTCAAATAATAATTACCCTCTTTCTCCCAGGCTGCTCTGAAAGCATACAAAACCGACATAGAACACAATCCGGACATGACAGGCACCAAGATCAGCGAAATTGCCAAGGCAAACAATGCCGAGTTGGTTGTGGGCAAGAAGAAAGAAACATCGGAAAAAACTAAGGAAAGTGACAAAACTGATGAAAGGGAAGATAGCTGTAAACCCAAAGTGAAAATGTGGCATGAAGTCAAGGCACCTGATGGCCAGTCTTACTACTGGAACACAGCGACAGGAGGTTGGTCATGTTGTAATTTTTCATGAAGGGAAGCTGTACAGGTGCAGTACTGGTACAGTACTTCCATACTCTAATACTGTACTTAAATGGATACACTCTATCATCAGTTCTTGCAGGCTGTGCTGATGTTATGATGTTACTTTTAAGTATCTTAACATCACTGTTTGACTTACAAAGTACAAATTTACATATTGGAAAAAATGAAGCAAAAATCCCCACATGTAGGGACTACCATAATGCATTGCAAGAAAGTGAAAGAAGTGCAGTATTAGAAATCTTTAATGTGCAATACATTACAGTTGTAAAAATATAGGTAAAAATCACGAAACTATATTAAGAATGAATTTTTTCATCACTTGAGCATAAATGTCGATTAAACATCGTCATCATCACCATAATCTAATCCAGTGTTGCCTAATGAGGAGTGTAGAAGCCCTGGAGCCAGGCAAGTTGGTCCTGACATTTAAGACGACAGTGACCAGCCTCACTCATCCCCGAGTGGCTTTACGTATGCAATAAACCTCAACCATCCGTTGGATATAAACCTGCATCGGCTCAATCTCATTGGAGCACCTTAATTACCCACTAAACCACCAGGCGCCATAATTTGGTTTTATGGTTACCATCCGGGTTAGTAAATGGTTTCTTGGTGTCCAGGAAACCATTTGTCTTGTCACTTAGTGTAGAGCCACCCACAGACAGAAAGAAGAGGGAAGATTGAAGCTAAGAATTTAGAGTAAAAGGATCATCTACAGTATGCAGTATTTGAATGAACATACTGGATTGCAGTCATTCATATTTGAATTAATTTATTGGAATGCAGTCTTTTACAAAACTGAACAACTTTTAGGAAGAAAAATATTATTTCTACTTAAAGTTAGTTGGTGGATGGCTGCCACCATCACAGGAGGTACAGTATTATCATGGGAGGGATGCGAGGTCAAGGCCTGGTAGCTAGCCTTACACAGCACTTCCAGGTGGGGAAATCAACCACATTTGCAAATTAGTTAAAGTCCGGGCTGAGACTACTGCTTATATTGTATATACTATACACTACTCATTCTCTTGAGGGCTATGCCTCCTCCATATCCCTGCACCTTGCTATGTGGAAGGACCCTGCCCTGACCTTAGCGAGCCACTTTGTGCCACTGGGGTGGAGCAGCAACAAGAACAACAACTAGGTTCATATGAAGACCAAAACCATTATTACTTCCTTGCACTGTACTTTCAATTATTAGTCTTTTAATGTATAACTGTGCTTATGAGAAGAAAAAAAAAATCTAACTGTGAAATGGAAATATAATTATTCATAACTGCTATCTCATACAGAAACCAAGTGGGAGCCTCCAGAGGAGGGATACCTTTCCCTCACAGAACAGAAGGAACTGAAGAACAAGAAAAATAAAACGAGCAAAACCAGTAGCTCTGTAAGCAAAACCAGCAACTCAGGAAGCAACATGAATAACAGTGGTAAAAGCTCTGTACCACAAGATACCAAGCCTAGAAAGCAGGAAACCAGTTCATTGTCATCTGCCCCAGTTTTATATGGCCCTGCACCAAAAGCAGAGGCTTACTCATCATGGCAAACAATACAGAAGTAAGTTTGTTTGTTTGTTTTTAATCTTTAAAATGTATAACTATCTGTATCTAATGGAAATTCTTCACTGTCCTTGTGATTTTTTTTTTTTTCTTTCTTTTTTTAATGACTGTGTTCCTTGAGGCTTAGCTGTCCTTTTACGTGCCACACACCTGAACATGTTCTCACTTTAGCACTAATATGCAGCATTGATACTGACTACATATTAGGGCATTCTCATTCACTACTTGTGTAATGGTATGACTGAGGATATCTTTATGGCATGTTGACTAATCTTGTGGAAGATCAGTAAAATCTGGTTCAGTGCAATAAGAATAATCAAACTCTTCCATGCCCCAACCTGGAAGTGAATTCACATCCTTTTGGGTAATGGACCACCTTTTATCCCCATGACGACCACTTCCCTTGACCATCTTGCATAAACTACAGGTATCATAATCTGAGAGATATAAGAGGCAGTGCCACCTGAAAATATCACCAAACCAGATTGTCAGTGGAACAACAATGCAGTTTGGTTAAGACATAACTTTCAGAACAAGTTTCTTTTCCATTTTATGAAATACTGGTGGCATTTCCACTCTTTGCCTATCTTCCAAAGTTTGAGGTGCATTCCCCAGCCTTCTGGGTGGTAGGTTGTGGGCAGAATCCCTCTTATTTTAGGTGCTTACAGAGAGCAGACATAAAAGTTCTGTTTCATCAATAATGCAGATTTTAAACTGGAGAGCTATTTCCTTGAAATATTGTAGAAAACTACTGTATGTATGACAGAATAAGAACCAGTGATGTTGATTTGTATAGTAATGGCACAATTTGAATTTAGATACAGTATGTTTCCTTTTCACAAGAAAGAAACCAGCTAAATATGTATCTCTCTATCTATCCGTCTAATGCCAGATGCCTTAATCCCTTAAGGGGTGGCCACAAACAAATTGCCTCCATGTCGCCCTGTCCCCTGCCATTTCACTGCCCCGTTCCCAGCTCACACCCCCCCTCTCTCATACCTCTCCACTCTTATCCCTTCATCACATCCTTAGCCTCCCTCTCCCCTCCTCTACCTTACTAACAAACAGCTAAACATAAAAGACAGTTAAACATCCCCAGTATATGTTTTAACATACTGCGAAACCACCCTCTGCTGTTAGTGCCCTTATACGGAAATACCATCCATCACCCAATCCTATGTTGCCCCATGAGGAGCGTGGGAACCCAGGGCTAGGAAAGTTGGTCCTGACATTTAAGATGAGAGTGACCAGTCTCACTCATCCCTGAGTGGCATTAAGTGAGCAGTAAACCCCAACCACCCCTTGATTATAAACCTTCACTGGTCCAATCCAATTGGAGCGCCTTAATTACCCACTAAACCATCAGGTGTCAAAATTTGGTTATATGGTTACCACCCAGCATAGTAAATGGTTTCCTGGTGTACAGGAAACCAATTGGCTTGTCACTCAGTGCAAAGTCACCCACAGGAAGAGGAAAGAATGAATGAAAGAAGGACAGAAGAGGGAGTGTAAAGTCAACCGTAGGCAGAAGTATGAGGAAAGAATGAAAGAAAGACAGAAGAGGATGGAAGGAAAGAAGGATGGAGGAGAGGAAAGGGCAGAAACCTGAGAGCAGCACAACATTGAGTGAGTGGATGGTGAGCGCCCTCACCTACCACAAGTACGGAAATACTTGCTTGCCAAATGTAATTACAAACATCACATGTACAGAGCACTTAACGTCCCACACTACTGTGTTTATACCCTCATCAACGTGAAAAACTAGATATGTGACAGTTCATGCTATGTGAGTGGGAAATATATATCAGATAAAGCCAGGACTCCAGGGGATTGAATCATGAGTGAATGGAAGTGTGGCCCACTGGATTGGGAAAATTGGGCTGTCTGGACATTGCTACTCCTCACCCTGCCCTAGGTTGGGAATGGAGGTCAGGATAACGACAATGATAATGATAAATGTATACATATTTATACTGTATATATATATATATACACAGTGTATACAGTATATATTTTTGTGGTAGGTCAGGGTGCCCACCATCCACCCACTCATTGTAATGTTGCATAATGGTCTCTGCACTGAGTAACAAGCTAAATGGTTTCATGTACCCAGAAAACCATTTACTACACTGAGTGGTACCATATAACTGGGTTTTCTGGCAGGGTTAAGTGTCCCCCAGAGTCTCCACCTAAAATCAATAAATCACGGCAGATGTTTCGCACAGCCTCGGAGGGCCCAATACCTGCCCAGGGCCCCAACCAAATGGGCAGATTCACATGGCCATATGGAATGCGACAGGTGTGAATGAGGAAAGCAAGAGGGTGGATGTAGTAAATGTGTTCAAGAGTGCTAGATATGCCATGATGGCAGTGTGTGAAACTAAGATAAAAAGGTGTGAGGTGGAGTGGGAGTGTGTAAAACGTGTAAGGTCGGGCATGAATGGGCAAGGAAGATGCAAGGAGAGAGTTGCTTTGTTGATGAGTGAAGTGTGGCAGAGTGGAATGAGAGACTACAAATGTGCCAGCTTGAGAGGTACGGTATGTATGCCAAATTCAAGTTTGAGAAGGTGAAGTGGCAGTCACTGTAGTGTATGCACCGTGTGATGACAGGAGTAAGAGAGAGGAAGACAGTTTTGGGATGAGCTGGATGAAGTAGTAGGAGAAATGCCCTGGAGTTATAAAGTGTTTGTAGAGGGTGACATGAATGGGAGAGTAGGCACTGGTCCTGTGAATGATATTATGGGTAATAACGGTATACCTGACGAGAATGATAATGGAAGTGACTGAAGGACATGTCAGGAAAGGAGGTTGTGCATTTGTATTTCATATTTCAAACACAAAAATGCACATAAATATACATGGTATTGAGGGAATGAAGACTGTGTTGAATGGGAGCCTGATTGATAACGTGCCCGTAGAGAAATCGATGCTGGGAAGTGTTGTTGATATGAGGCCAGTAAGAGGTCAGTGTGGAAGTCTGTCAGATTATAAGATTGTGGTATGCAAGATCAAGCTGAGAGGAATGAAGAGGACCAATAGAGAGGGGAACAGTCAAGGAGAGAGACTGAAAGGCATGAAGCTGAGGATCAAAGAAGTGGCAGATGAATACAGGGCCAATGTTCGGGAGGAATTAGAATCAGTGAACTGGAATGAAATGGATCTGGACAGCTTCTGGAATGCATATAGGGACTGCTTAGTTAGGAATGCTAAAGCAGTGTGTGGTGTGGAAAGAGTAACAACAAAGAAGAAAGGTACAGCATGGTGGGATGAAGAGGCTGAGACAGCAGTGGGGGAAAAGTGGAAGAGAAGGCTACAGTCGATACAGGACAGGGGTTCAATTGAAATAAGAACTGAATATACTGAGAGCAAGAGGCATGTAAAAAGACTAGAGAAGAGGAGAGAGAAGGAGGTAAATGATGATCTACAAAGAAAAATGAATGCAAAGTATAGTACTCTGAAAACAGGAAGTTATCCTGAAAAGAGGTGTGGAAATGTACAAGTGACAGTGGAAAGAAATGTGTGTGAAGGATGTATGTGATAGGTTATTAACCCACGGGGATGAAGTAAGGACCATGTGGAAAGAATATTTGAAAGTCTGATCAATGGGAATGGAGTGAGCAAAGGAAATAACATTATTGGTTTTGGGGGTGTACAGAGAAGGAATGCAATGTCAGGAAACATGACACTCGCAGAGGTGAAGAACGCTGTGAAGCAGTTGAAAAATGGGAAAGCAGCTGGGGTTGATGAGGTGTGTGCAGAGATGATTAAGTATAGTGGAGACAGCAGAATGAGGTACTTGTTGTAAGACAGCATGGACGAATGAAATTGTGCCAGTCGAGTGGGAAAAGGCATTGATTGTACCCCTGTACAAAAATAAAGGTGAGTGAAGTAAGTGCAAGAATTATCGTGGCTAAGTCTATTGAGTGTTGTACAGAAGGTACATGGATGCAGTATTACAGAGAAAGTAAGAGAGATATCAGAAGCCCTAGTGAGTGATGAACAGGGTGGCTTTAGGTGTGGCAGAGGATGTGTGGATCAATTATTAGCAGTGAGACAGTTGGTGGAGAAGGCTTGTGAGAAGGACTATAAGGTGTTTATGGCATTTATGGATCAGGAAAAAGCATACAACTAAATAGAGAGAGAAGGATTGTGGAAGGTTTTGCGCATGTAGAGTGTAGATGGTAAGCTGCTAGGTGCCGTCAAGAGTTTTTATGATGGTAGTGAGGAATGTGTAAGGGTAAATGGGCATCTAAAAGAATGGTTCACGATCAGTTTGGGTGTGCAACAGAGTTGTGTGATGTCCCTGTGTTTGTTCAATATATATACGGATCGGGTGATGAGAAAAGTAAAAACATGAGTAATGGAGAGAGAGATGGCGTTGGTAATGCATGGTGATGGATAGAATATCTCAAATTTGTTGTATGCTGATAATGAAGTGTTACTTGCAAATACCAGACAACAGCCTGGTGAATTAGTGCAGAGTTGTGCTGATGTCTGTGAGAATCATGCCTTGAGAGTAAATGCTGAAAAGAGTAAAGTGATGGTTACTGAGTGAGAAGGTGACTCCCAGTGTGATGTTACAGTGCATGGAGAAAGACTGGAATTGGTGAGGGAGTTGAAATACACCCTTCCTGCTCTGTCTGCATCAATGGTTCTCGACTGGTTGGTATAAAAAACTTTAGGATGGCCTTGGCTGGTTTTGAAGCTGAATTAGGTTTGAGTAATTGTAGCATCTCGGTATTAAAATATAATACGTAATATCATTATTCTGTTCCTGACAGAGAGCCAGAGCAGCAGCCTGTAGACTTGCAGCTCCCACAACCTTTGGTGCAAGAATACTGTGGTCCAGAGTTATCTTTCCAGAATCCAGTGTCTTCATTCGAAGTCAAGACTGTTTCCTTGGGGTCTGGAGAGGCAGAAGGTGGTAGTGGGAGCAGCATTGGCTTCAAACGGAGGAAAGTTACTCAAGATAATCGCAAAATAATGAAGAGAATGAATGATTTATAGGGATAGTTCATCTATGTATACCATTACTTGTCTTCAATATAAAACCACTATTTGAAGATAAATCTATGGTAAGAAAAACATATAGGGTACTGTTTATTGAACTGTGTCTGTACTGTCATTAAATTAGATGACGTATGTAGGAAGAACAGATAATTCACTGCTGTGGGGCAGTGAATATCTATTCAGAAGATAATGTATACAGAATTAAAAGAAAATTCATGGAGAACTTGTTTTTATGGGAATGATTAACCAAACCAGACAGTAAAGTCAGAATAAACTTACGAAGTCCAACACCTCAACATCAACACACTCAACACTACACTGCTCCCAAACTTCCTCATTTGTGTGTCTGCCTCCTTTCAGGAAACTCATATCTCTTAACTCTTGAATCTTGGTGCAGGGAGAGCTCCGCTGCCTGGTTATATGACAGTCCCTCAACTCCTTTGCTATCCTCTGCAAGGAGGAGTTACGCTGGAGGAGAAGGCAACTTCAGTTTGCAATCTGACAAGTTTACGTTCAGATGGACCTGGGGCAGCTCTACTGTTTGGTTAAATGTCTTAACTCCTTCCTTATTTTCTGCAAGGAGAAGGATGAACTACAAGAGAAGGCAACTTCAGCCTGTAGTCAGATGGACTCACATTCAGATGAACTTGCAACATCAAGAACAAAAACTCTGTCATTCTTGTAATGTCCAAGCTTCATTTCTGTACACCAGTATGGGAATCAATGTACTGTCATGCAACAACTTTACTTCCATGCTGACTTCTGCATCCTTTGCACTGCCTCCACTATACCTGCAACCTTCCTTCCCTGCTGTTATACCTTTTGTTCTTCACCTTTCAACTCCCATCCTTGGTTATCTTACTACCTAGAAACCTGAAGGCACTCAAATTCATTGGTCATTCAGCCTCAATTTGCACCGTGTGGCTTCATTCCTCTCAAAAATTATAACTTTACTCTGGTATATTCACTTTCAAATATAATTTCTTGTATGTGGATTCAAACTCATTCATTAAGCCTTGCAACTCCCATTCATATCTGGTATGTATACATACGGACATACATACCTATGAATGTCTGCATGTAATTATGACACCATGCTTCCTGTCAGGGAATACCTGCACATGGGTTGGTCATGGTACAACTGATGTTTTCTTTAGGCCACAATCAAAACTTAGTGCAAAAATTAGCAAATAACTTCCCAACAGCTGCTGGAAGCTATTGGGAAAAAAATCTAATACTGTCTGTCATAAGATTTAAACTGCAAGAGTCTCAGCTTGGACTCTGAGACTTGCTTGTGGTTGAATGTTTCCTGCATATGAGTGATAGTTGTGTAGCTTGTTATCAAGCTTATAGCCACACTTCACTTTGTACCTCATATAGCTGATGCTACTGCAGCCATCCATCTACTGCTTATCACAGCACAGAACCATCAGCAAACAACAGTATTATTCAACTTCCACACCTTATACTCTCATTATGGACATACCAATATGGAATACCTTATGAAGTATTTCTCTGGTAACACATACAAATCTGATAATTCCGGGTTCAACACACTTTCAGTCAACGTGTTTTTCACAACTAAGCAGATAATAAACACTGAAACTCTCCAACCGGACCAATGTGCAACAGGTTCGGGGCGAGGCTTACACTACAGCCCTAGACAGCACCCAAGTGACGGCCACTAGCTGTACTAGGCAAGAGACAGCCACTGACCTCGCTAGAGCTGCAGCCCCCCCTTCACAGAGCCAAGTGACAGCCACTAGCTGCACTGGAGAAGAGATAGTCACCACCCGATCTTCATCTGGAGACACTCCTGGAAGCAGGAATTCGGTGACGGCCACTAGCCACACCAGCAGGCAGGTGATGGCCATTAGCCGCACCTCGCTCGCAGTCCTCAAGTGGGACAGGACCTCAGTGACAGCCTCTAGCCGCACCAACAGGCAGGTGATGGGCACTAGCTGCACCTCACCTAACCGGGCCTCGGTGACGGCCACTAGCCACACCAGCAGGAAGGAGACTGTCACCAGCCGCTCTGTACCTGCTGTCCCAGGGACCTCAGTGACAGCCACCAGCCATGCCAGGATTGGTACAGTCACCGCCCGTCCCTCGCCCCCCACCCCTGTGCCTCCCCCCATGGAGGGCGTCCCTTGCTTGGCCCACCACTCCAGAGGCCGAGCAGGACACCCCTCCCTCTCCCCCCACAGAGGCAGCCCCCACAAGGCGTTACGCCTGGAGGAGGTCTGGCGAGGCCCCATTGCAAGCCCGAGGATCTGTGCGGCGCAGCCAGCGCCCAGACGAGACCACCTGCTATCAGACTCCCGGAGGAAGGGACGCTGCAGGCAGCCCCTGACGGCAGTGTGACCCGAGAGAGACCGCAGCTCTCGGACTTCCAGAGGTGCCCCCAGGACCCAGGGGTGTGACCTCTCCAGCCCCATCAGATGACGACCTACTCCTCAGTGTGGGCGAAGGCAAGCGCGCCTACTCTCCCTATTCGGCCACAGTCCCGAGGACCGAACTCTCCACCAAGGCCCTACCAGGGAAGGGCCCCTCCCCATGCCACCCAACAGCTCACTCCGGATGACTCGGCCCCTGGCAGTAGGCCCGGGCCCCCTGAGGGATGGCAGGCCTGACAGGACTCCTCCCACACCTGGTTGACACCTGTAGACAGCCTGAGACTGCAGTAGCCCCAGTTGGAGTTCTCCTGTCCTGATAGTGACTGAAGCCTCTATAGTGTATTGTGTCAATACTGTATTCACATCAGTGGCGTAACTGAGGGGGAGACAAGAGGGGGCTGTTTGAAACTGCCCCCCGGGCCCCCAATTGAGGGGGGACCCCCAAAAGCCTTAAAAATTTGTAAGCCTTCCTACACTGGGAGCTGTAAGCACATCATATTACCTAGGCTTCTTGGAAGAGTATTTTGTTGATTTTTTAATTGTTGTCGAAACTGTTAGTCATACATATGAAACGTAGGTTTGACTGTTAAGAGGAGTAATGTAATATAAAGATTACACACTCAGCTGCTCTTATTCGTGATCAAATATCACCGAGTCTCGCCACAAAATTTTGAACGTAATTTTCGACTGCAATTGACTTTGACGAACATCGCGTAGGCTGTTAGTTATCATTTAAAAAAATATATATATATATATTTTTATATCGTCCGTAGGCATAAGCTCCTACACACTGTAGTCTTGTTTTCCTTTCTCGTTTGTTTTTCTCCCGTTTATTTACCTACAACCTTGTACTAACATGTAAAATGCACAGTTGAATCCACCAGACATTGTGTGAAATCAGGATATTATGTAGAAACACGCCCATAGTCATTAATCCCCTTAAATTCCATGACCAATTTTTAATTTTACTGATGTTGCTTTCGGGCGATTTTTTTTATGCATAAGGGTTTTTTCCAACAGCAAGAGTTAGGTATAGCCTTCATCAACGCCTTCCATACAGGAGGTGTTTCCTATGCTGAATAAAATCGTCCAAAAGCAATAAGAATGTTAAAAATACGACACTGGTTTGAAGGGGTTAACAAATTAGCGACGCCCCTGACCCCCTCACCCTTGGCAGCTGGCACCTAACTTCCCAATATACATACCAAGTAGCTGCCACGCCTTAACACGCGTAAAGCAAGCAGGAAGTGCCACAGTTGTCTCGAGTTTCTGATAAAATATATAAACATGACGAAGCACTCACAGAATGCAATACCTGCGCCCTACAATCGGTCTATGACCGAACCTTTGACCCTGTCTTGTGACCCTGATCTTTGACTGATTGGTCCCAAAATCGAACTAGTTCATCCCTACCACACCCTCAATTTACCCGCCAAATCTGGCCAAAATCGAATCAGAAGTGCTTAAACTGACCCAGTCCTGTGTTCTTAACCTCTGCTCTACTGTTCGGAAAACAGAATGATTTTATTCTTCGCTATCCTCAAACCTTCTCACTAAGTTTCGTCCAGACCGAATTAGCTGTATTTCAGTTAAAGAGCCGGACCTTTGACCTTGCCCTGTGAACTCTACTTCTCACTGAGAGTTCTCAAAATTGAATAATTTCATCCTTCACTGTCCCTCAACCCTTCCAATGCTTGGTCAAAACCGGATCAAAACTGTTCTTGACCTTGGCTGTGAGTTATAACGTATGACCTTTCTCGACCAAAATTTAATCATGTTCCTCTGATGGCCCTCAATCATTATTAACAATTTTGGTGCAATTCCCATCGTTTTTTTTTTTTCTTCCCACAATCTTGCTAACAGACAAAACGACAGACAATCCGACAAAGCCAGCTTACATAACCCAATCGCTCTTTGGAGGGCGGATGTAACCTGGACCCGGATCCACAAAGAAACTTATGATCAACTCCGTCCAGATTTGCTTTGCAGGATGGACAGGAAGAACACAGAATGTTTCCCATGACTCTTGCACTTTTCAAAACTCATGACCTTAGTCGCGGGGAAAATTATTACAAGCTACTGTATTATGTTTTGCAGGAAGGACAAGGAAACGAGACAGTAGAATCTTCCCATGTCTCTTGGTCTTAAAAATAATAATAATAATAATAATATCTCCTTTGCTTCCAGGTCAGGATTTTCGGAGATGGGCTGGAAACGATACTCCTAAGGATGTATGATGCTGGTGGTGATGCTGGTGGAATACCGTGGGAACCCTGTCATGGTCGAGCCAAATCTAAGCTTACAGTATATTCCAGCTGACGCCTGACGATTTTGTTCAGCGGAATGCGAGTCAGGTACCTGAGTGTTGCCAATATTGGTTAGGCCTACTGGTGCTTTTCACAAATACTCTCGAGGTCAGGATAACTAATATTATATTCCAGCAAACGTCAGAGTATTTCATTCAGCTGAGTGAGTAACAGGGGACTCAAAGTGTCAATACTGTCACCATTAACCCTCTAATGGTAGGCACGACTCCAGCATTCTATTCTGGCAAACGAATGACTAGTTTATTCTGTGACCACAGGAGCCTGCAAGTGCTTAGGTGGACGACGTACAGTCATGGTCCCCTGTCACAACTGAGATCGTATAAACAGAGGTGTTGCTATGTCAAGGAGGACGAACCATAGTCATGTTCCTATATGACTACCGAGATGCCATAGAGAGAGAAGGGCTGTTGCTATGGGAGGGCAAAATATAGTCATCTAGCTCTGTGAGTAATAAGATGCCATAATGAGGAGAGGTGTTGCTTTGCTAAAGTGAACGAATGTGGCTATCTTCCTCTGTTCTTATTGTGATGCCATAGAGAAGAGGTTTTGCTATGTTAAGGTGGACGAACTGTGCTTATCTTCCCCTATTACTAATGGGATGCCATATAGAGGAAGTGAGAACTAGTCATGTACTCGAACGACCAAGTGAAGAAGAGGTGTTGCAATGGCTGGCCCAATTAGAGAAGGAGTGGACAGGCAGGCGGCAGGTGTTGCCAGTGTCGTAAATCACAGTCAGATGCAGCGACGGTCAACACGAGAGGGAGCAAGTGACGGACAACGGGAGGCAGGTGAGGGGAAGCCAGGGGGGGCGCGAGGGAAAACCAGGTCAGGTCAGGGACAACAGAAGGCTAGTGGGGGAAAAAATACAGTTCCCGGAAAGAGTCGAAATTATGAATATATCAGCATTCTACTAACATGGCTCAAACTCCTATTAAATTCTAAGCACTGGATATTTCCCCCCTAAAAAAAAAAAAAATAAAAAAAAAATAAACAATTTAATACTGACTCATAAAGCAGGAAAACCAAGCATAAACTCGCAAAATTATCGTTCAATTTCCATTTAGAGGTAAATTTCAGGGTCCGATGGCACAGTACATAGTCGGGCTCCAAGCGAAAGAAGATTACCACATCTGCCACAGCTTCAAACACAGATGAAACTGCACTCGTTAAAGGCAAACGTATAAAATGAACGCTGCGCAGTGATACAAAGAGACATAAGTAAAGCCTCTGAAAAGGTATGGACGACGGAACAGGCAGTAATAATTACATCTGAATATGCCCCAACAGTAAAAATATTATTCAGTAACTTATATAAGGACGGTAAAGGTGGTCAAAACAAATAAAACCATATTACCAACGTTTTAGTTGTTATGCGGGGTGCCACAGGGTTCCATTTTAAGTCCAGCTTTATTAATCATACGCCAGTGATACGTCCGGCCCGACGTAATCCCTACCGTTACTCACTTGATATATACAATGATATGCACATTTCGCAACCCAAATAATATCAAATGGTCCGCTTACCAAACATGTGATTAGCTTGTCCCGAGGGAAGCAATCAGACTCAACAATTATGGTATAGATTGGAAAATAAATAAAAACACAGATAAATTAACACCTTAGTAATGACCAGAATTAAACCTGCTGATGTTAATATGCGACGAAACATACAGCATCAAAAAGCAGTTAATATTTAGGTCACGCACTATATCCCAAAGACAGGTTTACTGATCATATATACAAAAGGATATCTCACCGAAAATCAGCCCTCACATGCCTATACGGAGCTTGGAACTTTCTTGAGAAAACTTAAGTCCACCTGCTCAAACCAAAGATATAACCAATACTGGGTTATCTGCCAATCTCCATCCACATGACTTGAACAACTCGAATGCCCGAAAGACAGTGGGCTCAAAATAAAACCTCCGATTGCACACCAACAAATGATACCCTTTCCTATGGAGTGTGCAGATTATCATAACTTAAGCATACTTGTTAAGCCTATATATACATGCCTGAGAAAGGCTGGCTGCCGTAATGTATCGGAGAACTTGAAACCACTGATGACGACGCAAAGTATGGGTGAAACCTGAAACCTGTGATGATGCAAAATGTGGGAGAAACCTGAAACCTGTGATGACGCAAACTTAAAACCCTTATTAAACCCTTTACTACGACAATTCATAGTGAAAGGGCCAACCAGTACATCGGGAGTCTGAGAGTGGACGGTGCACCTATTCGAAAACCAAATCTCAGGATTACACGAGGGTCATTAAGGCAGACAATTAGATTTTTACCATGTCACAGTCTTCCCCTAGAACACAAGAAGTCTAATATACCTTAAGGTCTCCAATATTACTGGACTGCTGCGGTAGCCGTGTGGTTACTGCTTCTATAGTAGCTACGAAGCAACCGGGTCGTTAACAACATATTTAGAATGCTGGTGCATGCTACTAGTACCATTTGACTCATGTGTCCATCCACTCACTGCAGCTTCGTATGTAAAATGAGTAACGGTACCTAAGGTAACACCTCTGAGGGGAGTAGACTGTAGCACCAGTCGTGCAGGGAGGTACTCCTAAGGTGGAGGTTAAGTTGATGACAGGGAGCTGGAGCTCCCGTTTCATCAGTCCTCAGGACTAGCTTCTGATCATACCCCTTTGCTGAACTCTTTCAAGTGTTTCAATAGCACAGAGAGTAGGCCAGCATGATCTCCATTACAAGTTCCTCTTACTGTCAACATCAAACTACATGCACGTTACACACTACCATCTTATTCAAAATTCAATAAAATGGCGTCTCATGATCAAGCCTCGTAGTCCCCAGGGGGGGAGGGGGGACCGTAAATGCCCCCACAATCTGCCCCTCCCCCAGTGACGACCCAGCGACATGCCTGGAACCAATCTAACTCACTTCTTCATTTCAGAAACATTTGCCGCCTTTCCTCTAACTTTCTCTCTGTTGAGCACCGTCTCTCCTCCTCTAAACATCACTTTCTCATCCTAACAGACACTCAGCTGTCTGAGGCGACTGATAGCAAACCCTTCTCTGTATCTTCGCACTTTCTCTATACTCATTTCAAAGCCAATGGTGGCTGTTGTGTATATGTACGCAACGACATATCTTGCTCTCGTGTTCCTGAACTTGAATCTTCTGAATTCTCTACTCTCTGGCTTCGGCTTTCCTGTTATCCTCTGACTAAATATATCGACGCTGTTTACTTATCCCCAAATTGTACTGACTATGAAAAATTCTTCGACTATTTTACTTCTAAGATGGAACACATCCTATCTATTTCACCCATCTCTTAAATCTCAATTCTAGGAGATTTCGATGTTCACCATCATCTTTGACTCTCCTCTACTTTCACTGATCCACCTGGTGAACAAGCCTACGTCTTTTCTTTCCTTAATGACCTACAGCAGCTTGTGCAACACCCTACCCATATCCCTGACTGCCTTGGAGAGAGAGTTCCAACATACTTGACCTCTTCCTTACGACTAATCCTTCTGCTTACGCTGTTAATCTTTCCTCTCCGTCAGGCTCCTCCAGTCACAACCTTATCACCTTAATATATCCTATTGCTCCCCTAAGGCCTGTGGACCTTCCAAAGAAACAGCGGCAGTGGCACTTTGGAGCTGCTGATTGGGAGGCCCTCAGGCAGTATTTATTTGATTTTCCCTGGAATGATTATTGCTTCCATGGCCGGGAGCCATCTAAGTGTACCTTGCGCATTACGGAGGGTGTTCTCTCGGGCATGGAAGTAAACATTCCCTTCTCGTATCCTTTGACCAATGAAAAAAAAAAAAAAAATCGTTTAATCACGCTTGCTCTAATGCTGTCCACAACAAGGAGAAGACCTACAAAAGGTTCCAGAGCCAACTCACTACTGAATCTCATCCCTTTTCTGCTTCTGACCGAATTATGCTCCTGAATCTCATCCCTTTTCTGCTTCTGCCCGAATCATGCTAAGTCTGTTCTTCGCGCTGCTAAAAATAATTTGATTCGTACTAAATAGTCTGAACTCTCCAACTCGAATTCTCCCCGCTCCTGGCACCTTGCCAAAAGCCTTTCTAATAACTTTACCTCATCATCCTTCTCTCCCCTTTTCCACTCTGATGGCTCCATAGCTATTTCTTCTACTGACAAAGCAGAACTCTTTGCTCAGACTTTCTCCTCCAATTCCATCTTAGATGATTCTGGTGCTGTTCCTCCATCACTTCCCCCTTATGAAATCCTCATGGCTGACACTGAAATTTCTTCAGTTGATGTATTTTCTGTCATCACTGGCGTCAATACGAACAAGGCGTATGAGTCTGATGGGGTCCCTCCTGTTGTCCTCAAGAACTGTGCTTCTGTGCTTACACCCTGGCTAGGTAAACTCTTTCGCCTTTGTCTATCAACTTGTACCTTTCCTTTTTGCTGGAAGCTTGCTCTCATTCAGCCTGTCCCAAAGAAGAGTGACCATTCCCAACCCTCTAACTATCTCCCAATTGCTTTAGTATCCTGTGCCTCAAAAGTTTTCAAGTCTATTCTTAACTAAAAAAAAAAAAAAAAGTGTAAAGCATCTTTTCTATCACAACCTTCATTCTGATCGTCAGTATGGGTTCCGTCAGGGACGCTCCACTAGCGATCTTCTCACCTACCTTTCAGACCCCTGCCCATCTCCTTTCGGAACTTTGGCGAAAGCTTTGCCACTACACCTGGCATCTCAAAGTTTTCGATCGAGTCTGGCATAAATAGTTAATTTCCAAACTGCCCTGTTATGGTTTTTATCCTTCTATCTGCGTCTTCGTCTATAGCTTCCTTTCTGGTCGTTCTATAGATGCTGTTGTAGACGGCCACCGTTCTTCTAGATTTATCAACAGTGGTGTTCCTCAGGGCTCTGTCCTACCACCAACTCTCTTCCATTTATTTATCACTGACCTTCTATGCTGTACATCTAACCCTACCCACTCATACGCTGATGACTTCACCCTTCACCTTTCCATTCGCTTCCCGCAGCGCACACCTTATGTCTGACTTGGCTAGTATCTCTGACTGAGGTAAAAGTAATCTAGTTTTTAATGCAGTTAAACTCAGTTTTTATACCTATTAACCTGATGAAATCTTCTAACCCGCTAATGTTTAATAATACCCACCTCAATCCTGCATTATCTTTAAACATACTTGGGGTTTTATTTTCTCGGGATTTATCTTGGAAAGATCAGATCACATCTCATGTAAAATCTGCATCCATGAGATTAGGTGTGCTAAGCTGACTCTGTACCTTCTTTACCCTCGCGCAGCTGTTGATTTTATACATGGGTTTTATTCGCCCCTGTGTAGAGTACACCTCTCATTTGTGGGGAAGTGGAGTCAAAGGCCTTTCGTCTCATTAAGGAAAGCAACCCGGCTAAGTGCCTCATGGAGTCTATCCCAAGCTTTGCGCTACTTTTATCTCCAACATGAACAGCTGAGTGAGCAGGGACAAGAGGGAAATAAATTGTCCAAGAGACTGACCAGCCAGAGAATCGAACTCGGCTTTTTTTCAGTTGAGAGTTGCACGTGTAATTGTGAAATGTATTATAACCAGCTTTGGAGATTTCACAACAGTTCTTCATTAGCTATTTATTCTGCACATCATACATCAATATACTCCCGTATGTTACTGATGCAAATTAAACTGATATTAAAACGATTTAAAAAACATACATGACAGTGTTCAGGTGCAATGTGGAAAGTAAACCGCTAAGGAAGAAGTGTTACGAAGCCTCCAGTGGTACCCAGAATACGGTTCCATGTGGCAGACAGAAAATGCCGAGGTTCTCCAGAAGTCGCGTGAGGGGGTCGATACAGCGGCGGGAGTCACTGGCCTCAATAGCGTGCCTGTTTTTTAATTCCTGCCCCTCCCTTTAGGCGAAATCCTTGGTTCTCCTCTCACAGGGATCATTAAGACTGCCAACCACCAAGGCTTTCTTATTCCGCAGCGACATGGCCTATCCGCTGCAAGTCAATTACCGCGGACTGGGACGGAGGGTGGAAGAATATCCAGTAACTCCCACGCGCACACTCAACAAATATCGCCAAAACTTTATATTCTTAAGGTATTACGGGGATTTTTGTTATTTTTTCTTCTCTCGTCAGTATGTCAATTACCGCTGACTCAGACGGTGGGTCGCCACTGAATGTATTTATAACTCCCAATCTTCTTTTCTTCTTCTATTCCTTAGAGACTGGCCTGGATTTCCAGGCCTGGCCTTTATAACGGCACACACACACACACACACACACACACACACACACACACACACACACACACACACACACACCGCTCGCTGGCTCAGTGGTAGCGTTCTCGCTTGCCATCTGGTAGACGGGAGCTCGCGCCTCGCTCAGGTTGCGAAAAGTTTCACTGACGAAGTGGGCGGTTACTGTCCCCCTTGAGCAAGGGGACGGGTGTGTGTGTGTGTGTGAAGGTCACAGCCTTGCCCTTAGATCGGACTATATGAGCTCCCAGCTCCCTTCCGGGAGGGTAAAAGCTGACGATCACGACCATCACGACCATCAAGTGATCCTGACCGACCCGGTGAATCACACACACACACACACACACACACACACACACACGTTTACACCAACACAATAAGTGTCCATGTGATGTATGTACAGTGTATATGTGAGGATGAATATGGGGAAGTGTACATGTGTTGTATACTGTATATACGTACTTGTGGACTATCGTTAACCAGAAGCAAGCCCTATTCCAACAAGCAGCATTGGACAGAATCACTCCCACGACCATACAGTTCTCAGCGCCACTCTCAAATATGCAGCACAAGAATATCGTTGCAACTTTGTATATACGAGTATGATGTATTATTTGTCTTTGCTTTTCGTTTTTTTTTTATCGTAATTATTCCCATATTCTCGTCTGACACTGAACGTCTTAACTATGAGGTATCCCCCCGAAGCTTAGTGAAATCGTCTGGCTGCAGAATCATTCCAACAATAACGGGTAGTTTTACTGACGGGATCACTGGAGTTTTGCCGAAGAAAATCTACTAACAGGAGCAAAATCTAAAATAACACCTAAAATAAAACAAATAAATACATAAATAAACGACGTAAAAAAATGTCACTATTGTGGGGATTAATAGCACCAGAGAAAAAAAATACGGAATGTGAATGATTTGCCTCAGAAACAGGATCGAGAATTTTGAAGGTATGAACGACAGAGGCGACGGATGTGTGCACCATATCATCGAATACTGTGCTGATAGTCCTCCAACAGCCAAGCTTTCCACTTCGGCTCCTGAATGCTGTCAACCCCATTTTTATTAAGAAATGGGGTTAGGAAGAGATAAGTCGTCATCGTACTGAAGGGATTAAGACGATACAAGTAACGAGAAATCATCATCATCATCATCATCATCATCCGGAACTCTTTTCCCATCCTTGGGCAGGGTGAAGAGTAGCAATGTCCAGACAGCCCAAATTTGCCCAATCCAATGGGCCACGCTTCCATTCACTCATCATTCAAGCCCCCGGAATCCTGGCTCTATCGGATGATTGAATATAAAATTTAGGACAGACGCTTAAAGGGGGAACAAGTCGGCCTGACAATGTTTATCTTGGCAACAAATAACTTCTCCAATTGTGCGTATAATGCTTCCTTTAAGAGAGAGGGATGATGAAGGTGGCTGTGATGGTGATGATGATGATGATGAATGGGTGATGATGATGATGATGATGATGATAATGATGGTGGTTGTGGTGGTACTGATAATGATGATAATGGTGAAGCTAGGTCTGACATAACACCGAGCAAGATGCTGTTGTAATAGGACACCAAACATGAGTAAGCCTTGTGTATTAGTGAGAGTCAGATTACGCAAGGGCTCCAATAATCCCACCTTACTACCTGCCTCACCCTGACCCTCCCTGCCTCACTCTGTCCCTACCTGCCTCACCCTGACCCTACCTGCTTCACCCTGCCACTACCTGCCTCACTGGCCCTACCTGCGTCACCCTGCCACTACCTGCCTAACCCTACCTCTGGAAAAACCATTTTACTCTCTCTTTTAGCTAGTGTCTCTGAAAATGCCTTACTTCACACACACACACACACACACACACACACACACACACACACAAACGCATTACCTTGATTTTCATTTGCTCCATTAAAACTCAAATATTAAAGTTTCCTTACTCTTTAAAATCACTGTTTTCTGTAAACTGGTATACATCCCTGGCAAATCCACCCCTGGACTTAATCCTTGTTGCCGGACACCCCTCTGACTACGGCTGGTTATGTGTTTCGAATAGCGATCTGTTGTTTGAATGGACGTGAGTTCGATCCACAATGACTTTGCTGACCTTCCACAAGACCCACTTTCATGTCAAAAAACACGCCCACTAATACCATCACACATATCGTCAATGAAACGGCCATAGTATATATTCAACATGAACAGTAGGCATTGGTGCCAAAATGGTGACATGTGAAGGTGCATGGCATGCAGGAAGACCGCTGGCCTCAGAGAACGGGCTGTAAAGTTTATGTCAACAGTGGGACAAAGATATATAAAACAAACAGGTAATTAACAAATAAACTATTACGGATCTTGCCTTTTATATCTGAATCCACACACCCTGATAATATGCCCTTGTCCCAAACCAATCGTATGTAAGTGTAAATATAATACACAGGCAAAGTTGCAACAACCTATAAACATACAAAGCGTAGGCAAATCTAAGGAATCTCCTCTTTCCTTCATCCCTCCTCCACTCACCCTTAGCCAGCGTCCTGGTTTCATATTCTGGCACTGCGACCTACATCTCTGACCTATGTGTATGACGCGGTTAGTGGATTTTTGTTGTTGCTGATGATAATTCGTTTCTTTTTAATTTTTTCCTGCGTCACGAGACTCCAGGTATAAGCTGGCAACATGTGCTTACTCTTTTGATGTTCTACTATGACAAGACCTTATTTTAACCATAAGAATTTGGAAGGTTTCCTAGTGGCAAATAAAACTACTTGGCGTTAACCAGAATAAGTGTTACCCGATGTTTAAAGGGTTAAACATTCACTACATTCATGGTATACACCTTACAGGTCGTACTACCACAACCCTGCCTTACTACTCACCACCATCCCAGTCCCTCCTTCCCACTCCTTTCTTACCTTCCCCCCTCAACTCATACAAGAATAGAATTTCTAAAAAAAAACCTTCTTTCACCGCCAACGCCGTGTCTTATACAACGAACGTCATTAAGTTATCCAAGATCCACTCATACAAAGCACCTGTCCCATCCCGTCCCACCATTCACCACCATCCCACTCACTCTCTCCTGCACACCCAGCCAACCGCTTTTTTCTCCCCAGTGAACATCTGATTTTTCAGTAACCACAGAACCAATCGAATCGTGAAGTGCACAAGGCATCACAGCTTGATTACCCATACATGATGCTCGACTCGCTGGCGGTCATACTTGATCTCTCTCTCTCTGCTTGTCTTTTACTGCGTAGATATTGCGCGTAAGTACGGAGCGCAGCTCAAGCTTGTAAACAGTGTAGGTATTGCGAGGTGTGTGTGTGTGTGTGTGTGTGTGTGTGTGTGTGTGTGTGTGTGTGTGTGTGTGTGTGTGTGTGTGTGTGTGTGTGTGTGTGTGTGTGTGTGTGTGTGTGTGTGTGTGTGTGTGTGTGTGTGTGTGTGTGTGTGTGTGTGTGTGTGTGTGTGTGTGTGTGTGTGTGTGTGTGTGTGTGTGTGTGTGTGTGTGTGTGTGTGTGTGTGTGTGTGTGTGTGTGTGTGTGTGTGTGTGTGTGTGTGTGTGTGTGTGTGTGTGTGTGTGTGTGTGTGTGTGTGTGTGTGTGTGTGTGTGTGTGTGTGTGTGTGTGTGTGTGTGTGTGTGTGTGTGTGTGTGTGTGTGTGTGTGTGTGTGTGTGTGTGTGTGTGTGTGTGTGTGTGTGTGTGTGTGTGTGTGTGTGTGTGTGTGTGTGTGTGTGTGTGTGTGTGTGTGTGTGTGTGTGTGTGTGTGTGTGTGTGTGTGTGTGTGTGTGTGTGTGTGTGTGTGTGTGTGTGTGTGTGTGTGTGTGTGTGTGTGTGTGTGTGTGTGTGTGTGTGTGTGTGTGTGTGTGTGTGTGGGTGTGTGTGTGTGTGTGTGTGTGTGTGTGTGTGTGTGTGTGTGTGTGTGTGTGTGTGTGTGTGTGTGTGTGTGTGTGTGTGTGTGTGTAGGCAAGGTATGGGGTGATATATGGTCTCTCCCTCTATATCCGCCTCTTATGAAAACAATCCATTTTAGAGGTGATAGGAGGTGGCGGGGTGATGACGGGATGGGGGATGGGGATGGGAGTGGGGTGGGGGATGGGAGTGGGGGGAGGGGGGATGAATACAGAGGAAAACGAGGGCTGTAAGGCTGTTGTGGGATAGAGGGATTGGGGTAGGGATGGGGATAGGCACAGAGAAGCCAGGAAGAGGGTGAGATGGGAGAAGTGAAGGAAGAACAACACCTACAGAACTCTTATCGCTTTACTCTCACCTGATTGTTATATTGTATTTTCCTTCCTTGTTTTTGTTCAGTGTTTGTTGTTGCCTGGCATTTGTCTTGTATATTTAGTCTGGAAGTTCCGTGTGCGTTATACCGTGCTGTGTTATCGATTTCACCCTCTTATTTGGTCAGGCTAATCTCTCTCTCTCTCTCTCTCTCTCTCTCTCTCTCTCCCCGTAATAAGAGTACTGGTCGGCATAACAAGGTATTCTGAATGTGGAGGGGGCCCTGTCAGCGGTGTGGCAGGGGGTCCTTGTTAATGTGTCTTCCCTGATCCTCTCCTACAAAAACATTACTGGTGATAGGCTGGCAAGGAGAGAGGGAGGGAAGAAAATGAGATGAAGGATGGAGGAAACAAACGAGAAGGGAAGGAAAGAAAGGGAGGAGGGGTGGAAGTAAACAGAAGAGGGAGGGAAGGGACGAGTGGAAGGAGAGTAGAGAGGGTGGAAGAAGAGAGAAGAGGGAGGGAGGAACAGAAAGAGAGGAGGGAGGAACAGAGGGAAAGGGAAGAGGAAGGAAGGAACAGAAAGGAGGGAGGAACAAAGGGAAAGGGAAGAGGCAGGAAAAGAGGGAAAGGGAAGAGGCAGGAAAAAGAGGGAAAGGGAAGAGGCAGGAAAAGAGGGAAAGGGAAGAGGCAGGAAAAGAGGCAAAGGGAAGAGGCAGGAAAAGAGGCAAAGGGAAGAGGCAGGAAAAGAGGGAAAGGGAAGAGGCAGGAAAAAGAGGGAAAGGGAAGAGGCAGGAAAGGAGGGAAAGGGAAGAGGCAGGAAAGGAGGGAAAGGGAAGAGGCAGGAAAGGAGGGAAAGGGAAGAGGCAGGAAAAGAGGGAAAGAGAGGACAAAGAAAAAGGTATGAGGTACAGTTAGGGACAAAAGCTCGTCTACTACTGCACTACATTTACTTCAAACTTAGTCATGTCTCCTCCGTGGGGCACTAAATAACAGAAATATACAAAGCCTCGATCAGCTTAGGAGTATTAGTCAGCAGAGGAAACTGGGAACAAGAAGTGAAATATTAGGCGAACTTTTGTCTCCCCCTGTACATGAGTTGAGAGGGAATGAGAAGGAGGGGGGGGGGGTGGAGGAGGAAAGCATGAGGTAAGAGGAGGAGAAAGGAGAGGACGGAGCAAAAAGGCTGAGAAGTACAGGACGGAGAGATAAGGTGTAACGTGAAAAAAAGGTGTGTGTGTGTGTGTGTGTGTGTGTGTGTGTGTGTGTGTGTGTGTGTGTGTGTGTGTGTGTGTGTGTGTGTGTGTGTGTGTGTGTGTGTGTGTGTGTGTGTGTGTGTGTGTGTGTGTGTGTGTGTGTGTGTGTGTGTGTGTGTGTTGACAAAATAACTCATCTTCAAATTTGCTTTATAGGTACGGTAGCTTGTACCTGAACCAATAAAATATTTTGGCGGGTGATAGCATTCAGCCCCCGAATGCTTTTGTTTCATTCCACAGCAGATTACTAGAAGCATTATTCTTGTCCATTTTTTTTTTTAACTCACACGACAAGTACTACAGTAAAACAAGATGGCTGGTCTCAATTTTCAAAGCATAATACCAAAGGTAATCGTTTTCATTTAGTTTTTCACGACACTCAACAATTATTTTCGTATAATGTTTCACGTATATTTTCGTTCAATTTTTTCAAGACACAAGGCATGTATACCTTAGTCCAATTTTTCCAGGTCACCTAAAACGAACAATTAGGTCCATTATATGTTTTCAAGTGACTAGCCAATATATACATATATCTATATCTATATCTATCTATCTATATAAAGACGCTCGACACATATACTCGTATTTTTGCCTAATTTTTTTCGACACTCGACACGTAATCAAGCAGGAGGGAGAATAAAACAGGGTGAGTGAGGTTTAGGAGGGCCTGATGAGAACTTGATGAGGTGAAGTGGGGAAGGAGTGTCGCGTTTACGGCTGTGTCTTGGGTAATGTCAGCCACACCCTCCAGTAATCACCCCCACGCCTATTGCTAAATCATTTCCAGGCGCAGTTTGTATACTTGGGTGGCAGTGGGTTAATTAACGCGTTCTGGCTCCTAAGACTCACCTTTAAATTAACACAGTAATTACCGTACGTCAATGGATATCAATACCATAGTCATTTTAGTGCATTGGCCACCTTACGAATCATCTCTGGGCTCTCACTGTATATGTTTACAGTTTACGGCCCGTATTCTCGCCAGCACTGGTGGATTTCTGGCACCGCTTTCTCAAAAATTTTACACCATGAATTGTACAGCTCAGTATTCACTTTCATGCTACTTACCCGAACACCCTTTTAATACCCAGACTAACTGTATAAAAGCCAAATAAAATACTAACATGGCGCTTATAAAAAAAAAAAAATGTATATACTGTATATCCCCTTTTCACTCAGCCTTGGCTTAAATTGCTGTCTCCATCTAAGTACAGAGTTAAAAAAAATAAATAAACACTAAAATGTGATGCAGGTCACGAAGAAGTGCTATTTAAAGCAGGCAATAGAGCAGCATTATCTTGTTCTGCCACCTGAACAACGTGAAATAAGATGCAAAAGGACGAAAATCTAAGGCAAGTAAGAAGACCATAGTAATGAACAGGTGATACAGAGCCTCCCAGACCGAGGAAAATTCACACCTCAGGCTCCCATGACTCACCCAGATGAATAAAATCGCCTGGCGCTTGCAGGAACAGAATACTAGAATTGTTTTCGATCATGAGAGGGTTGATGGGGGGAGTATTAACACACTAAGGCTTATACCACTCCCTCTTAGCTGAATATATCCGTCTGGGGTAGAAATATAACAGGGTTGTTTCTACCATGAGAATTAATATAAAGTCGCGCGCGCGTGCGTGCGTGCGTGCGTGCGTGTGTGTGTGTGTGTGTGTGTGTGTGTGTGTGTGTGTGTGTGTGTGTGTGTGTGTGTGTGTGTGTGTGTGTGTGTGTACGTACAGTACCTGTATGTGCGCAAAGTATTTCTGACTTAGTAAGGGACACAGGCGTCGGAAATTAGCCCTTGCACACACACACACACACACACACACACACACACACACACACACACACACACACAGAGGGAGGGGGGTACGGCAGGCAGGTGAGTATAAGGCAGGCAGACAGGTGAGTATATGGCAGAGGATTGAGTGTTCAGGCAGGCAGGTGTGCGTACACAGAGAAAGCATGTTGCCTGCGCGCTGGTTTCCGGCGCCGACTCGTGCTGGGAACCTGCGCGGGTACGTGTTCACAAAGGAAGCAGGTAACCAGCTCCGACCCGAGCGATGTTAAAGGGACGTTAAAGGGACAAGGACCTAGTAATAAATTTGCTCGTCATTGCTGACTGTTTCTTTCACTTGTTTTTGTAATCCACTGCACCCATGTCAACAAACAATTTTTGTGATAAAGCTTCAATTACCAACCTACATAATCAGGACAAATTCACACGATCAAATGCTATTTTGCTTACCTTCACAGTCTAATTCTCTGCTTATTTCAGCCCACAGTTTATCCGTTACATTTCTGTTTGCATGGAGCTTACTCCTTCTGTCCCATAATGGTGATCACTCAAAAACTTTGGCAATTAGGAGCTTAACGTCCATCTTACTCTCCAGTCTGTACACCTCTACCCACCTCTATCCGCGCGGGTTGAGCAGGCAAGAATGGTCCGAGGATTCCGGAAAGCGGGTTAAAGCGGGCTGCTTGCTCCGACACGCTCGACCCCGCTTCTTCTATGAACACCCTCACTTGTTTGTATAGTTTAATTCTTGGCGCAGGTCGGCGCCAGTAACCCGCGCGGGTAAACCATCTTTCTCCGTGAACGCACTCTTAGGCAGGGAGGTGGTCGTACGGCAGGGGGGTGGTCGTAAGGCTGAGGGACGCTCGTAAGGCAGGGGGGTGGTCTTAAGGCTGAGGGATGCTCGTAAGGCAGGGGGGTGGTCGTAAGGCAGGGAAGTGAGAAGTAGACTGAACAGCTGTCAACGGGAGGGAGGAGAGAAGGCGTGGGAGCAGGAAGAGGGGAATGGGAACAGTAAGGCTGGGATGGGATAGGGGATGGTATCATATGCTGTTCTGATGGGTGAATGTCCTGGGCCGGTGCTTATAAAGGATCATAACCAATTTATACAACAAACAAGTCTGCATAACAGCTAACTCTGATCCCAGATGTTGTTTAATTTCATACTTTTTCACTTAATTACTGAGATTTCATTGTGAAGTGTCTGGCAGCACTAGGAGTGAAGGCAAACGTATAGCCAGGTAATCGTATACATAACTTGAGCTTAAGAGGGTTTATGAATACGGGCAGAGATGAAGCTAACAAAGGTCTGGCTTCTCACAGTGGCAGTGCAAGGGGCCGAAGGCAGAGGGACCTGAGGGAGAGATAATTGAATTGCCTGTATGGAAAATGAAGGCACGAATGAGATGGGAAGGGGACCGGGAGACTTCGCTACAATACTCTGCCAATCATTAGTTTACCCTCGTACGTCTGACGGCGTATTTTTTTTTTTTTTAATCTGAAACGGGGACTTGCATTGTTCGTTGGACGGCTGTGCGTCGAAGTGTAAGATGAAAGGGTCTGAACAAAATATGTATTCCTTCTGCTCTCCTCCTTTCTTTGACAGCGACCCTAAACAGGAATAAACGCTGCGGTCTCACAATCGCAGTCATAAAGCTGGAATGGCGAAGGTGTAGGCCATCCCTTATACTGTCATGGTCATACTCTGATCACTACACTGCCAGCCTGTATGTCACTTTACGAAGCTCAGTGAACACGAGTCATAGGTAACACGAATTTCATCTTCGTTTTCATAGAAATAAAGTCCGTCAAAAAGTTAAGGCTTGCCTCTCCCATTGAAATCTCAAGAATACGAAACGGTTGTCAGTCTCTTCCTAAACAAAAAGGAGGGAATATTCTTCTGGAAATAAACAGAAAATACAAACATGCACGTATTGTACGACTTTATATATATATATCTTATATATATATACAGAGAGAGAGAGAGAGAGAGCAAAACAAGCAAGTTAAAGAACGTTTTCCATTAAAATAATAGCGCCCAGAAAAACCGTCGCCAAAAAAAATACACGCATGAGAAATAAGAGTTAACAAGACACACATAACGACAAGAACAGCCTCAGTTGAAAAGACCGCATTATGAAGAGGACGACGCAGGTCCAAGTGTGTTGCAGCAAGACTTTCACTCTCTGTCTGTCTGTCTGTCTCTCTCTCTCTCTCTCACACACACCGTCACCTGAGACCGTATTTACAAAATCTCCTTTGCTTTAGTTGTGCACATAATTGTGTTTGTGCATATACATTTGCCGCTACTCACATGGGTACCAAACAATTCAAAACCATTGTTCGTATTAAAGTCACACAAAACGTAATAATAGTGCAATATTATGGAAATATCTTTAACTTACTAACTGGTGCTGATCCTTTATACAGGGTGTCCATAAATGATTACCCTGAATAGAGCATGCTTTGACCTTTAAATAAACCCTCGTACTTAAAAACAACTCCCACAGCATACCTAAAGGCGAACAGACGTGCCCAGAAACTCTCTGAGTACGAGATCACCTTTAAACGGAAAAAGGATGTAAGACTCATCATTATAACTAAGACCATACTGCTTTCATGGTAACTACATAGCGACATCGTGCGCGAGATCTTTGTGGCTGTATTTATAACCCGTCTTAAGCTTAATTTCTGTACAGGAATTGTGCATGTGTGTGTATAAAGTTTGTCTTCTCGGCACCAAGTACTTTACAACCACACTAGAGTCAGTGTCAAAGTAACCAAATACGAAATGTCAAACTGTTATGGAGGCTCCTTCAGCGAGGTACCTGGTTAGGATCCTTTATAAATAGGATCCCTGGGTTGTTATCTTTACGGTCGGCGGGGCTTCTAAACATACTGTACACCCGCGTTGGCTGGCTTCTGGACCGTGTGCTCTTTTGATGGCGATGCGCACCAGATTCATTCCAGCCCCCGCAGGAGCTGTTGCCGTATGAGTAAGGTGTTTTGCTGTGTCGTCGTCGCGGTTACAAGGATCCGGGACCCGTATTTACAAACTTTATCAACCCCTGTAGTAACGTGGATTTGCTTTTGTATGATGGAAAGGAGACTACGGAGAATTCTGTACTCTTCTCGCCCAGTCCTTACTTCTAAACAAAGTAACTTAATGTTTCTCTCGTAATTAAGGCTGGTTTTTGCAGAAGAAACTATGAAACACGGGAAGAATTATCTCTTCTTGTCTTTTCTGTAAAAAAAAAAAAAAAACGATCGGGAGTTGTTCGTAAGTTTCCTCCTCTCGCCGATCACAGGTGGGAAGGTCAAGCTCTCGTGGTCCATCTGTTTCTAAGGTGTACTTTCGCTGGCACTGAAAACTTCGTGACGCCCCTTACTGAGTGATTTATTTTCTGCCTTACATCCTATCGTCTGTATGTTATGTATATCTGCTTGACATCGACACAGTTTGGTTTAATAATGTACACAGGGCTTATTAAAGTGCCAAATAAATGCAAAATAAATAACTGAGGAAGAGGCATCCTGCAAAAGTCAGCCATGGCGACCTTAACAGACTGATTCGGCTGAGTACAGATTTTGACAACTGATAACATTTTAAGCGTTGTTACTCCTGTATTAAAACAGTCCAATGTAATCTTCATACATGACTGCCATCCGTATTTTTCGTGTGGATACAGTGATGATTGGAACAAAAATATCTGAGACTGTCACTTCATAAGTGCGTGAGGAATATAATAAAAACCCTTTGTCTTGTCAGCCAACCCATCTAACAAGAGGGCGTAAGAATGTTAAATTTCTAACGAAAAGAGTGGTGATGTGACAGGTGATAGGTATGCAAAAAGAAAAAAAAAAGTACCAAACAACCTCAGTTTGCGTCCTTCAATGTGCAGTGGCCAGAGGCCAGGCTACTGCAGGCCAGTACATTAAAGGGTAGATGACCGGGCATTAGTGCTGCAGAACAATGTTTCCTTTATGATCAATGACTTCTTTAGTCTGTCCGACAGACCGATTTAATGCGAGAATCTGCCAGTTTCATATGCATATATTGTAACTCAATGTGGTAAACTTTGAAAAGAGTGCATGTTACATGACTTCGGAGTGAAAAATGGTGTAAACACTACTGTCATTGATTTACAGTTGTTTTCTTAACATCGTCGTTGTATTACCTTATTTGTTCTTTACAGCTGTTACATTAACACTCTTAGGCCTCCATGATTTACTCTCATTAAAAATAACAAAATAATAAATCATCTGACGTTAGGTGGAAAGGAGTAATAGGGTTGTCCTGAGTATTAGTTAATGGGAAGAGTATTAACACTCTCAGGCTCCAATGAATTACCCTCAGGTAAATAAAATCATCTAGCATTTGCTTAAATATAATAATAAAGCTGTGTTGACGATGAAAGAGTTAATTAATACACAATAAAATCAGTTCGTTAGCAAAACAGAATGGGTGAAGACTCCAAACATAACTGCACCTCTTTTTTTTATTTTTATTTTTTTATTTTTTTTACTGTCCTACGAGCTGCAGTCTTCATAATCCAGGACATTACGACAGTGGTTGTCTAGGAGATGCCGTGTCTGCCTACAGCATAACGTCAAATTGGCCCGAGGGAAAAAGAATGAAAGAAAACTGAAGCAAAACACTGTGGAAAGCAAATTCAGATACTGGAATAATTCTCTCTGTCTCTGTCTGTCTGTCTGTCTGTCTGTCTGTCTCTCTCTCTCTCTCTCTCTCACACACACACACACACACACACACACACAGCTCTTGAAACATCTGACCCACACGCAGAACACACACGGCGGGGGTAATATTAAAGCCTTCCCATTACCTACCCGACATCACTGCTGCTTGGCCGAGCTTCGTGGATAATTCGTGCTATATTCAGATTCTCAGTGTGAAGGTCAGGAAAAGCGTAAGAAAATATAACGATCACCTGGGCACTTGCTGTAGTTCGTCTCCTCTGACTTGGCGCAGATTTTCGTCCTATTTCACCTTATTCCTCACAGCTTAATAAGTGAATTGGTCAGTGCTACGGTTCTACATACTTTCCATGGCACATCTTCGTGACTAACATCAGTCTGATCTTACTCTCCTGCTACACCTCAACAGCAGAATAATACAATGTCACGGGTGTTCATCGTTTCTTCATGTCTAATGCCATATTCTACTACGGTGTCAGCCTTTTGTTGCGCCTACAGTAGATAAAGTGTGTGTGTGTGTGTGTGTGTGTGTGTGTGTGTGTGTGTGTGTGTGTGTGTGTGTGTGTGTGTGTGTGTGTGTGTGTGTGTGTGTGTGTGTGTGTGTGTGTGTGTGTGTGTGTGTGTGTGTGTGTGTGTGTGTGTGTGTGTGTGTGTGTGTGTGTGTGTGTGTGTGTGTGTGTGTGTGTGTGTGTGTGTGTGTGTGTGTGTGTGTGTGCAGTAACATTTACCGACGTGAGTTCTAAGAAAGGCATTTACACCTCAAAAACTGCTTTCCAAAAGGTCAGACTATAGGATGATACTGCGTTAGTTCATGACACAGCCACCAGAGGGACGTGGCTGATCTTATTCAAACTCCTGGGGGGATTTGCCAATAAACTCATACATAACAGGCAAAGTTAGATTAGTACCGGGCCGCCTGCCATCAAGTTAGCCCCGAGTGCTTGAATAAACGCCTATGTTAGTAAGGAACTCCAATAATGTCCACGTTAGTAACGAGTTCTTGGCAACGAACTAAGCGAGTGTCACCTGTTGGAAACTGGGCCATATTTTCGTTGTTAAAGAAAAATGGGGTTGTTGTGTAAGAGCTCTATTACAAAAACTACTAGCACCAAGGCGTGGAAAAAGCCCACAGTATTGTAAATTCTAAAGTATGTGATGGTGATATGTCTGACCTTCCTGTACGATTGCTAAGTATATCTAACAACTAAGGGCGCTCCACATATGACTGTCAAATGTTATGGGCTCGCTGACACCCTTGTAGACACAGTTTACGGCCGTTGGTGGTTTGGGAGAGTTTCGTAATACCTCTTCCTTAGCGATTTATTTTCAGCATTACACTTTCCCATGCTCTCGTTTCATCATTGATATAGTTTGCATCAATAACATATTTGAGGATACTGAAGTGTCAAGCGCAGAATAGATCGCAAACGAAGAGGTGTTAACGAAGCCTCCGATATCACAGTATCGCACTTCGTAACATCTCTCCCTTAGCGATCTGCTTTTCATATAAACCCTTAACCCCTTCAGTCCGGTGATTTCTTTAGTTTACTCTTACGTGACCAGCGACTTTGTTCAGCTTTAGATCACTCGGACTGAACGATACTGCAGCCTGCCTCTAAAAAAAAAAATAATAATAAAAAAATAAAAAAAATAAAAAGAAAAATCTCCTAGGCTGTATTCCATTGTCTAAAGGCAGCGAGAATAAAATCAAAATCACGCTATTGCTCTAATCCTTTGAACATCGACACAATTTTTATCAGTACCATACAAGAATATAGTAAGGCGTAATGGGAAAATAAATCGCCGACGGAGAGGTGTTTTCACGTCTTCTAATTCATTAACAATACTGGTCCGTGCCATACTCTTGCTGGCTTTGGCGCTTTCGTAACCCAGCTTTCTCAGTGATTCATTTTTTACACCTTTATATTCCTCGTTAATGTTACTGGATGCAAATTATGTCGCTATTTAAAAGACAAATAACATACAGGAGAATATTAACCTTTCCAATACACTCTGATTATTTTTTCTTGCCAACACCTGACGACTTCACTAAACTTTCGAGTAATCTTTATTGTATCTATGCACTCCACTTCACCATTCTCCTCAGTGCTGAATAAAACAATCTAATGGCAGCAAGGGACACACGAAAAAGTACGTCATTGAACTGAGAACCGAAGACGTGGTGTGCAAAATACGGGACACTGGTGGGGCAGATGAACTATGAAGATTCCTGTGTCACCTATGCCCGTATTCCCGTAGGTTAAGGAGGCTCCCTAGCACCTCTTCCTTACCGACTTGTTTCTGTGACACGTTGTTAGTCTATTATGTGCTATGTATGCAATCATGTATCTTTAGTCCTAGGATTGATACAGGACAATATTAAACCGTAGTATTTGAGACTGGCTGGAGAAGTGTATGTGAGTCAGGTGGAGAGGAGGAGGGATCGGGGGAGGTCAAGGATAAAAAGAAGGGATGGGGTTGAGAGGTAGATGAATGTGGGGAAGGTATGAGGTGGAGAGAGGGCAGCCTGATGGTGGAGGAGAGGGTGATATGAAGACCAACCTTTCAGGGATTGAGGTGCCTGACTATGGATAGATAAATAGCCTCCTGCCTCACCCCATCTTTAGGTGGGAGAAGAGGTTTGGATGATTGATAATGACGACGACGATGGTGATGATGATGAAAAATAAATCGCCAAGGAACAGCTGTCAGAAAGCCACCTTAGCTCTAGTGATTACGATGCCTAGAAAGCGACCCAGTGCCTCCTTTTTGCTTACCTGTTTTTCCATCAATCACCAAACAAAGTGTACGAGGGAGGGTACGATGTGTGTTTTTGATGATGCCTGGAAACTCGTATTTTATGCCATTAGTCACGGGAGGTAAAGGGGACCAAATAATATTCCTCTCTCTCTCTCTCTCTCTCTCTCGTCACAGGTGCGAGGCTGGGGGCGCCGCTCCCGCCACTGCACTTCACCCGGCCGAGATAACGACACCACCACGATGACAAAAGGAGCACGCCTTCATTCCCAACACAACTCAACAACACACTTCATAAGAGCTGCAAATTTCGTGATAAAGCTTCGTAATAGTAATAAATCTATGAGGCATTTTTTTTAGCTTATTTCAAATCCTAACAGACAATTTCATTCTACTTAATAAAGGCCATTCGTATTAATGACGTTTATTAAGGCTGTGTCTAACCTCTCCAGTTCCAGTTCAAAGTTTACCCAAAGGTGATGAAAAAGTGATAAAAATTAAATGCAAAATACGTCATCGGATTCATGGGGTTATTATTATTTTTTTTTTTGCAAGTAAGAAGGAACCAAAGGCTAAAGGCCCGAAAATTGTTCCCTCCAAGAAAAAATAAAAACAAGACAAGAGAGCGCCAAATTCAAGATCCGTTCATTTCGAGATGGCTGGACACACAGCCTTTAAAAGAATGGAAGTCATAGGCAATGGGAAATACAGACAGAGTAAGACAGTTCCAGAGTTGACCTGCTGCATGCATGAAGGACTGGGAGTAACAGTTAACATCTGGATATTTCATGATAAAATTCTAGAGTAAAGACAGCACCAATTTCAAGTTGCACAACAAAACATGCAACAATAGGTGGTTGCTTGACGATACATTTCCAGGACAGTATTGTTATCCTGACCTGTTTCTTTCCACGAGAGAGAGAGAGAGAGAGAGAGAGAGAGAGAGAGAGAGAATAAGACTTTTGGTATATACGCTTGTCTTCACTCACACAGCTACCAAACACTTGACAATCTAATTAGCGAATATTATTGTAAACTGTACGAGAAACAAACCAAACTGTGATAAAAGCTTAGTGTAATAAACAGTATATGGTAAAGGCTGGTTAAGATGCTCCATAAATACAGCCACGGAATACCAGTGAACGGCTACTACCACCTTGATACGGTATTTCACGACGCCCCTCCACAACAAGGTCGATGTCGGGTGGGTAGAATGCCTTTGCTCCCACGGTGCACAATAAATAGTGGCAACTGCTCCTTAACTTCTTCACTCTGGCGTTTTACTGGCTTATTCCAGCAATCTATAGACGATTTTATTCATACTGACAGAGGTGTTGCGGAGTGACAGGGTTCAAGAAGGTTATATCTAACTCCTTCAGTTCGAAAAATTCTATCCTTTGGTTACTAAAATCGTTTGGAGATGTAATTTCTGGTTTGTTTGTGCGTCTGTATTACATGTTTTTGAGTGTGCTTATTCCAATCACTTTAGTAACATTATACTTATTATACCTTTTTCACTTTAACCTGGCCCAAGTTTTTGTTCTTTTGTGGTATATTTCATGTAGCTCAATAGCAGAAAAAAAAAACAAATACGGTTTCACATCTTTTCCACTTCACCTCTCAGCGATTAGCACCATAATCTAGTATTAACCAACTGCTACGAATCCATACGCAAGATGAAGAGATGACAATTTAGGGCCAAGATTTGTAACAGGAGCACGGTCTTGCTACTTAACAGCCTGGGAATGACCTTTCGAGCTGGAGATGGTATACATGGCCTTCATTGGTTCCACTCTACAAAGGGTACTTCACCAAATTTAACACATTCGTCTGGAGGAAGAAATACTAAGAATCAACAAAAGCAAAACTCCTCGGCAGAAAAGGCTGGTGGGCGGGAAAGCTTAAATACCACAACAGAAGATTCGCCCCTGGGACGGACATCAATACATTACCTCACCTTTATAAACTAACATTTGTAGGTCCATCTTCTCAATTAGGTCCTCAGCAGATTACAAAAGGATGGCCATATAAAGTTCTACTGCTACCTATACGGCTGATATACCAATTTTTACTCAAGTTCTATGGCTATCTATAAGGCTGATATACCAAATTTTCCCAATGAACAGCAAAAGTCCTGAGAAAACGCAGCCAGTCTGAAACACATCCCTGCCACGCAAAGAGGACTCGCTGTTGGTTTGCCTTCCCTCCTAAACTGGGGACAAGGTGCACATCGGCTTGTTATTTTTGTTGGCAAGGTTTACATCGGCTTTTTAATTCTGTTGGCCAAGTGCACATCGATTTTTTATTTTATTTCTGTTGGCAAGGCTGATATCGACTTTTAATTTCTGTTAGACAGGAACTACGGGAAATCACAGAAGCGAGATGAAATTTAAGCGGTGTGAGTTCAGCGCCTTTCTAAACATAAGTTACCGGTATGTGCACAGCCTGATATTATCCCTCTCACTGCCATGGTCGCTCTTGTGTATACTGTTCATTTTCATTCCAAACTCTTCTAATCTGGTGAGGGAAGTTCAAGCGCTGCACAGGATAATCGAGACAGTTTTCACCCCTCTGACTACCAGCCTCAGGTCAACCAAATCGTCCAAAGAAGGCAAGAGGGCAATCACCCGGCGAGACTGAGGCAGCTGAGACAGAGTATCAGGCATCGTTAATTTTCCACACATAAAAACTGGAGAATCGAGGTGGTGATCCTTGGGCTGCATTTTAGCCAATGCAGGGATTCTAATAATAATAATAATAATAATAATAATAATAATAATAATAATATGAAAATAAATAATAATAATAATAATGTAACGATACTAATACAACAAAAACAACAATAACAACAAAAATAATAATAATAGTAATAATAATAATAACAGTAATAATAATAAAAATAATACCGGTAATAATAATAATAATCATCATCATCATCATCATCATCATCAATCATAATACAACAGGGTTCATTACGAAACTGAAATAGCAAAACAACTCCCGAGGTATGAACTGGCCATCTCGTACTTTGGCTACAGAAGATGCTCACCCCCGAAGAAAACCATCCCTACATTTACACCTTCACTACGGGTTCCGCGCTTGGTACAAAACAACCGAGATAACGCAAGCAAACGCGTGTCACACAGAGGCAAATTACGCCACAAATTCCCAAACGAGGTCGCCTGCCGTGGGTGCCGGTGCTTTGATGTGAGGGTATAAGCAAAACACAAGTTGCAATAACACGGGGTTGAGTCGCTAGGGTACCAGCGTGTGTGTGTGTGTGTGTAGTAAACGCTATTCAGTTCCTCCCGCTCTTTTATATCATTCTTAACTAGCGGACGTACCCACCATGACAAGCTGAGACAACAAAGCCACTTCACAAAAACGTATAACACCACTACCAAAACAAAACCAGTATCACTATTGTCACTATCATCATCCTCACTCCATGACCAAATATCACCATGGCCACCACCAACATCACTACTTATCACTGTCATCATCACTACAACATCTGAATGTCCTAATTTAACCCCTTCAATCCAATGACTTGTTAATTCTTGCCATTCGATTCAGGAGAGAGTTTTGAAGCGCACGGGCTAGATACATCCTTAATAAATACCTTCAAAAATATAGATCTTTCCAAAGTTAAATATAACTGTGTGGTACCAGCAACAATAAAGCATAAATGACGTCACCCAGACTGATGGCGTTTGCGCATGCACAGATGAACATCCAGGAAGCCAAAAGCATGTAGGTTATGTTCATCAAAAGTCCAACCTGTGTCAGCTTTGGTGGCGAGCTATTCGCTAGTGTAAAGAGGAGAGAGATACCTGTAAAGATGGTTCTGTTTCGGTGCATTCACGAGCCCAAAAGAAACCATGAGTATCTTTATTATTCCGAAAACTACTGTGTTGTCTAAGCGTCAAGTACGTATGGTGGCAAAGAAAGCCAAAGGGTGACGTCACGTATCCAGGTCCTTGACAACCACGTCCTACACAAACACAGCAGACGATGATTTGCTGTGCTGTCGCTAAAGGGGAAGGGAAACTCATTATTTCTGACATTAGTACTGCTTGATGAAAAGTTCGACCTTTCTGCCCCGCTACCAGCTGCGTTATATTGAGTAGAATGCAGTTTAACAATTCTCTCTCCTCACAGGTATTTCAGGACTAACCGAACACCCTCCCCCCACGTTTTTTTTTTTTTTTTTTAATAAAATAGTTTGTCCCACAGTTTGTACATAAACGACAAATTCTGGTGGGTGTACGTGGGGATTCTGCTGACATGCATATCATTCATCACCGACTAAAAAAAAAAAAATGTTGTCTTTTAAATATGTTCAAAGGTGTATCGTATGTTTAAATAATATAATGGGTGCTGGAGGAGGACACCTTCACGCGCTGGCATTGATATAGCCGGAAAGCGGAGTGCAGGGGAGCTGTCATGTTCTATAAACGTCCCTTAACTTCCTTCCCATCCCCTGACAAGATGACTGTGAACTTCATGAGGACTATTTCAGCCCACAGTCCACCGGGTTCATGTTCAGATGAGTCAGGGACCAACACAAAGAAAATAAACAAAATACGATTACCGAAACACAATTCTACAGTGCTGTGGACCATGAGAGGGTTTAAGGCGACAACATTAACATCCTCTGATTCTTATACTCGCTCTCAGATGAAAAAGATAATGTGCTCTCAGCTGGAATATAAGAAAATAGAGGGATGACTCCATGAATCTGGTGACATTTTACTTATTTTTTGGAATATCTGGATCACCATATTTAGAACGGAGGAGCAGCCTGTTAGTGAAGAGGGTTAATGAAAAATGCATCTTTCTTCCGGTACAAAAAAAAATTCTGCTTAAAGTAAAAAAAAACCTTAAACTAGGTCCTCGGCTTGAAGGGGTCCATGAAGGCTGTCTCTAACCCCTCCAGATCAAAGAGTCTACCTACACTAAATATAAACCGTCAGGAAAGAGCATGAATTAAAAAAAAAAAAAACAATACGTCCTCGGGCTGAAGGGGTTGGGAGAGCAGAAAGTAGCAGCTGTGGCTGAGACAGGCCAATATAGCTTAGTCTGACGCTGGCACTATGATATGATTGATTGACTGATTCTCCTTCCCCTCAACTGTGTGTGTGTGTGTGTGTGTGTGTGTGTGTGTGTGTGTGTGTGTGTGTGTGTGTGTGTGTGTGTGTGTGTGTGAACTGTTCCTTGATCCATGGCTCACTCTTCCACATTATTTTATTGAAATTCATTGAGAACTTTTTGCGATACCGTGTGGACAGACAAACAAACAGACAAACACTGGTGAATACGTAACCTCCTGCAACTTCGTCGGCGGAGGTAACTAAATGTACTGACAGTGAAATTTGGCACTGCAGAAACCAAGTGAGGTGGTAGCGGGTGGTGTCCCTACAACCTTGTCCGGCACAGTGGTCCGCTGGAATGAAACAACTCGCAAAAACTGCGGAAAAGTTAATTGCACTGCCATTTTTGACGGCTGCATTTTGTATGGGGTGGAAGACGAAGAAGAATGGAAAAAGGGTGGTAGTGAAAATGATGAACAGCATGGCTGCAGAATATATATACCACATGTCAGACCCGGTAAGCTTTTACGTACAGATCTCTTCCTCAGCTACTGGGTAATCCTAAAGCTTTTCCTATAAATTGTGTCAGTTCCTCAGCAAGAGGATATCATACCTCTCTTCCTTAACGTTATTAGTTTAAGCTATCAACGACCTGCTGCGTCAAAATAATCATATATGAATTCCTCCTGTGGCACAATAAAGCTGGCTTGATCTACACCACAACATTTTCTTGTACTGTATATCAGAAGGGTAGAATTATAATACTTACATGCAAACCTCATCGAACATACCCGACACTGTAAACTTTATCTCCTCACTGACCTCAACAGATCGTCTTTCCAGAGATGCCAACGTGGCTGAAAATTAACAAAAGAACAGTCTTCCAAATTATTTATTTATTGTCCGACGTCGCATCCTGTAAGGTCTGACCTTGACAAGAGCACTATGTCTTATTCAGCTGAATAAAATCGTCTGGCATTCGTTGGAAGCAGAATATTATTATAGAATCGTCCCGGGGATGAGAGGATAAACGGAACAAGTATTAACACTCTCACCCTCCTATACTTACTCGAAACAGAATAAAATCACTTGGCGTAAGTTCAAATAAAAATGTGGGAGAAGACAGCACCTCGATAGGGTAGAGGTATAGCATGCAAAATAAATCTCTGAAGAAGAAGTGTTAAGAGACCTCCTACGCCAACAAAAATACGACTCCATGACAGGCGGGGATGAGACTCACGAACAAACTTATGTCCAGCTCCCTCTCGTAACTCACAAGTGTTTTTGCAGGAAAGGCAAGTACAGGAAAGTGCTAAGCCTTTCCTTGTCTCATGGGGCCTTGATTTCGTCGGTTTACGAGGATCTCTAATACGCTACCGTCTTCCTATGTTATGTATACCATATGAACACTAGAACACCTTGGATAAGTTACATAAAAGAGTATACAAAAGTGTCGTATGCAGAAATAAACTGTAAGGAAAGGGTGGTGGAGCAGCCGCCTGAAAAGACAAGAATACGATCCAAGTGTTCTTCCCAAATACAAATCTGTTCTTCTTCTTCTCTTTCTTCTTCTTCTTAGCGCTATTACTACTACTACTACTACTACTACTACATATTTACCTATTTATTTATTACGAGTTAGGAAGCACAGCGAGTGAAGCGAAGTTTACGTTCAGTTGAGAAATGAGTGGCGCGACAAGGCCCAGCCCGACCGCGATGATTTGCAGTGGCTAACAATTTTTTTACTATGTGTGTCAGAGAAGAGATTCTTTCAGCAGATAGTAGATACATTAAAAAAAAAAAATTTGTTTTTAGCTATATATTTACTCATGAGACCAAAGAAACCCCCTGGAATCCCAGCTTTCCCAGGGACTGTACCAAGGGTTTCAACTGACATGTTCCACTATGAAATCGAATTGAAAGAAAGATTTCCTGCAGTGACACTAAGTTTTCCTGCACGAATTCTAACAATTAAATATCGGATATTACGCTCATAAATTTATATGAACGTTTTTTCTACGTTTAGGGGGTGAAATCAGCATGGGCAATCACCCCATTTCTGGGTTTTATCATTCGATCGCTATCCAAGAGTTTATCGACGCCGTTCGTTGACGCGGCAAGTCGGAAGCAGAGAACTGAAAAGCTACGGCGCCTTGCTATATGCACATTCAGGGAGAAAACGCGAGAGAAAGAAAAAACGTGAGAAAGTAAATATTTTAGCTCAATTATTCTTCTGTTATTGTTCAACTACCTCACTAAAACTGTTGAAAGTTTACACCAATATACAATTACAATGATAGGCATATGTACAAACGCTCTCTCGCTCGTCACGTACTCACAAAGCGCACTTATTGCTTTTTATTAGTACTGTGAATCAGGACTCAGGGGATGGAATGAGAGGACGGGCACAGAGCCACTTAGTGAGACAGTCCATAAATGTGAAATGGTGTGTGTGTGTGTGTGTGTGTGTGTGTGTGTGTGTGTGTGTGTGTGTGTGTGTGTGTGTGTGTGTGTGTGTGTGTGTGTGTGTGTGTGTGTGTGTGTGTGTGTGTGTGTGTGTGTGTGCGCGTGCGTGCGTGCGTGCGTGCGTGCGTGTGTGTGTGTGTGTGTGTGTGTGTGTGTGTGTGTGTGTGTGTGTGTGTGAACAAGGCTGTCCTCAGAAGTCTGCGAGTGTAAGGCATAAGGGACGTTTACAACACAATCACTTTATCACAGGAGCATCGCCGCCATAACACCGCCGCAGGTGTGACGTGGCCAGAGTAAACCCCTCTGTTTTCTCTTCATCTAATCCCCGTAGAAAAGTTGGCCTCTCAAAGATTACTCTCCCCTTGAGCCGCCCACGAGGACCTGTCTGGCATGGTTGAGTACTTGGATGAGAAACGGGATTGCTTGAAACTGAGGCTGTAGTAACCATACCTAAATTGTTAAAGATATTTAATTGTGCAGCAGATTTTAATAAGAGCTTAGTGTTGCGGCATGTTTGGTATAAAATTCTGTATTCAATTTAATCTACAACTCAATGAAAATGTAGGGTAAAGATGAAGAAATAAATCAGTAATGTGGAGGAGTTTAAGTCGATGAGATTTTAATCCTATACTTCTTTACCTGAGACAAGCATATCAACCAACTGCACCCTCAAGGTCCTGCATTCCCTCCCTTGGTGTATAACAGCTTAAGAACTCCTACTCTAACTGTGCCTCGTTTAGATCTGAATCGTTATACATACGGCGAGTCTTTGGTGAAGGCCACATCTACTCATCTTCTGGCATCACTATTAAATAATGTGGTGTTAATCCCGTTAGTCAGTACCCCATATCTTAGTCTTGCTATCTCCAGACGACATTATTCAAGTTATGAGAGCCCCCAGTAAGTGATGGAGTTAATGAAAGCTGTAACCCACCCCTCCAGTTCTACAAGTCTACCCTTAAAGAAAATTGCGTGGCCAGCAAGAATTTTATGAAGAATACGTCATCGGAGTGAAGGAATTGAGGGAGGTCCTAAGATGGTGTCTCGCCTGGGAGCACACTCGTCTTTATTAACATCACCACACCAGAGTAATGATAACACATGGGGGCGGGGAGGGGCACTGCTGGGGTTGTGCTGTGGTGGAGTGGAAAGTTTGGGGGGTGAGGCGATGGTAGTTGTGGTGGTGGCGACGGGGATGTTGATATGGTGTGAGGATTGGGAGTCAGGATTGGTGGGTGCTGGTGAGATGGGGTCTTGGTGGGATGAGGTGCTGGTGGGGTGGAGTGTTTTGTGTGGTGGTGTGGGTTGGTGTTGGTGTGTGGTGCTGATGTGGTGTTGTGCTGTATTGTGTGTGTGTGTGTGTGTGTGTGTGTGTGTGTGTGTGTGTGTGTGTGTGTGTGTGTGTACAGAGTAGTAACAACTGGAAGAGCAATAAATGAGGTTACAGGCGTCCACACTTAAAAGTGTGGAATGTGTTCTAGCAAGCATTCTTGCTAATGATACGTCGTGTTTCCAGCGAAGTGAATAGGTCTTTGTTACTTCATTAATTGCCGATATAATTTAGTTTTTGGTACTGAATCTGGTGATTTACTTTTAGCAATATGGTGGCAGAGTTTGAGAAAAGACACTAGAGTAACTACTAACATTTTTGCATAATCTTTCCAAAGATGTGTACTGGTTCGCTAAAGGCTTTACAGTTTCCGCGATGGCCTAGTTTTCGTGCACAAATTGGCACTTTTATGCTTTTATTCAGCAACAGCCTGGCGAAATATGAGAAAAGCCACTTAAGTAACGCCTGCTACTTGTCAACAAATTTCCAAAGACGTGCCTCTGACTGCTGTAGCTTTAACAGTTGCACGATAACACAGATTTTGTGCTGAATTTGGCTATTTTAAGCCAGATGGTGGCGATTTTTGAGAAAAATCACTCATGTGATATGTAGAGGTGTGTGGTACGTAGGAGGACTACTGGGCCTTGAAATCAGGCTGTGAAGCCTATGCCCAGAGTCGGTCACATTAAATAAAAAAAAAAAAAAAAAAAAAAATGTAACATTGTTTTTTCATATGCTTTTCGAAGATGTGCGTAGATCCGCTGTAGTTTTAACAGTGAATTAAATACCAAACAAGTGATGCAGTGCTTGGGCTGGTCGTCCACTTTCTACATGTCTGATAGCATTCTCTTTTGCTGGCTTCACTCGGCCGCTCGAATATTAATCCTTTCAATCCGGACGTCTTTCTCCATTGTAATCTTGCCGTTTCCAAGCGATACTATCATCAAAGGAGAGCCGTCTACTACTGCCATCATTAAGGAAGACAGGATCCAAACTCTCCTGATTGAAAGGTCCATCCTAAACTGAATAAATCATCTGGAGGTAGCAAGACTAAAACAGAAAATACGTCATTGAATTGAAGAGGTTAACGAAGCTGTGAAATGCGTGGGATCAGAAATGGAGAGGGGTGGGTGAGATACTGACGATGTAATTGGTCACTTCCTGCTCTGAGACGTCATATATACACTGTGGTTCATATATAACTCTCCTCTTCCACTACGATGGGCAGTTTCTCTCTCTCTCTCTCTCTCTCTCTCTCAATTATGGGGAAGGTTCAGTCAGCGTTATCAATGTCTATCCAGCATCTACATTAATTTCGTACTCTCACTGCCACACCCACGCCTACACCAGCAGACTGAGCCGTTCCCAGAACACACAAGATACGGCCAAGTGAGTCTGTAGAGGAGCGTTATTTACAGAGAAGCTTGTACTGTATTCTTGCTACCACCAGCTGATATTTTTACCGTAAGGGTATATCAAGTGTAGTGGAGGGGTTAATAAGTTTCTCGTCAGATGAATAAAATCGTCTGGGGGTAGCAATCATAAACGCAAAGACATGGTGGTGTAGGGGTTAATGATATGTTACAGTCTACTACTGCTACTGCCAGATGATTTTAGTTAAGTCTGGAGAGTGTTGGAACTGCACGGGTTAGATTATTTCATCACCACCATCTTCACTACTAGAAATCCTTCCTAACGAGAGAGTCTTGTAGCAGGGAAATAAGATATAAAGTACACCTTCGAACTGAAGGTGTTGAAGGTGTAAGGAATTGTTAAAAAAAGGAAAGAAAGAAGAATACGCACCGGAGATCCATAGTGGCCGGACCCTAATTCTTATCTATATCTTATTTTTCTTTGTCCAAAAAAGGAAAAAGAAAAATGTTTAAAAGCAGCATTTTTTCTTTCAATTCTCTCTCGTATGAATTTCGCTTTGGCGATGAAGTTATACAACTATGATTGTAAATAAAATTGTAAATGTAAGTAAACTGTGAATGGTGGATGAAGAATACGTGACAAAGTCAAAGTTTATTCCCGACTGGTTTCACTAAAAAACTTTAGAGGTGAAGTTTTAAAGCGAAACCAGTTGGGAATAAACTTTGGCTCTACTTTGTGTATTCTTCATCCACCATTAGCCAAACTGTCACAATGTCACATGTAAGTAAACTGTCTTTATCTCAATTTTATATTTAGGACTCGTCAGCGAATATGTGTTTAAGATCCCCATCCTCTTATCTTTTTAAAACGATGGGCCCGCCCCAGATATGATAATGATACGGGATTGAGAAGCAATAATGGTACAGCACTGTGTGTCTTTGTCTAAATCATCTCACCTCTCTGCTTTTGTCATCTTTTCTATTATATCTTATTAGTACCTGCCTGCAAAAATGTGCGGGACTAATAACATATTAATTATAAAATGTTACCTTTGTTTTCATACTCTTTATTGAGTCCACAATGACCAATTTGATCAAAAAATCGAAAAAATTATTTTTGCATATCCTCGCGTGTCGCAATTTCCGACAACTTCGCTCCGTCGCGTTGCGCCCATTCGCCAAAGTTTGTTTGGTATATAATGACACTCCACGGACTTACCCCGACTAATGCAAACAGAATTAGGTCGATACTCGTATCTATTACCATTCTCGTGAAAGATACGTGGAAACGCAGTGACAGATCCACACGTACGCAGCTTGACTTTATTATTTAGATACACATATCTTTTAAACATCTTACCATATGTTTTTTTTTTATTTCAACTGCCACCCCTCAGAGTCTTCTTCTTTCCTATTTCGTTTATTCACTTCCTTGAACACTCTTAAGCTCCAGTGACACCCTTGGCTGAATGAAGCTGTCTGGCGTTAGCTGAAATTTAATATCAGAATGTCCCGACCTTGAGAGAGCTACATGTCTCATCAATTAGCTGCTCACATATCTTTTCCCCTGCCTCACTTCTTCTACGTCTTCATGCTTACGTTTTCCAATTATCGCTCTTCCTCAAGTGATGGAAAGGGACGCCTTCACATGGTGGCACTGACATATCCGGGTGGCTCTGCTGCCCGGGTATATGAACATCCCTCAACTCCCCTCCCTGTTCCCTTAAATCCACATCAACAACTCTTTCTCTCCATCCTCCTCCTCATTCTGTGTATTGAACATTTCCTTCCCTCTCGTCTCCACTTTGTCATCCTCCCTCATGACCCCTCTCCATTACACCCTCCCCTCTGCGACCATTCTCCATCATTCTTACCTCCCACACACACACACACACACACAAAACAAAGCCGAACCAAAAATATTAGTGGCAGACCAGGGCCGACAGCCGTAAGCACCTTGACCAGTCCCACGTCTCTAGCCCAACTCCTCTCTCATCTTGTTAAAAAATACCTTCATCCCCGTCACCTCCAGTTCTGCACTCACCATCTGCAGTTATGCGTTGCCTTATTTGCAAACGCATTTCTCTGTATTCTCCTCTTATTAGCATATTTTCAGCCATGACTATCTTCCTTTTCGTACTTAAATGTAGTGCTCTCTCTCTCTCTCTCTCTCTCTCTCTCTCTCTCTCTCTCTCTGAATCCGGTGACATAACTCTAGATATTATTGTTTTTATGTTCATGCAATTATATTCAGCGCTGAGGAGATTTTTCGCGTTGACGGGAGTAAATTTAGCGTTCAATAACCTCTTCAACGCTACCCGTCCTTCCTCGTTGAATGAAAATACAAAAGACGTCATCGGGTTGAAGTGATTACCTATATTTTTATCTTGTTAAAATCTCTCCCTATCCAACATCATTGCAGTACTTATGTTTTGCAGAGAGAGAGAGAGAGAGAGAGAGTGTGTGTGTGTGTGTGTGTGTGTGTGTGTGTGTGTGTGTGTGTGTGTGTCAGGGTCATTACAGATGCAAGACGCTGGGGGATTAACACTCTCAGGCTCTTATCACTTCCTCTCAGCCTAATAAAATCGTCTGGCTTTGGCTGGAATACCATGCTAGAGCTGTTCCGACCATGAGAGGGTTAATGGCATCAGTATTAACAGACTCACTCTTAGCTGAATAAAATCACCTGGCGCTAGCTGGAAGAGATCACTAGACTTCTCCAAACGATGAGAGAGTTATAACTTAGTATCTAGTAAATTAATTCTGAGAGTGTAATATGGGACTGATCTGTAAGTCTTATTCGCCCAGGGGAAAGCCTGACGAATGAGTTCCCTCCGCCGTCATTCGCTGTGGCGTTACAGATGAAACTTTGGCATTTGCTTTACAGTCTCTAGTTTATGTATCGTAGTTCTCAGGAGACGAAATATTAATACTCTCAGGCTCCAGTACTCATTTTCAGCAGCATAAAATCGTCTGGCGCTGACGAGAATGACTAAATACTTGAGGTGGGGCTTCCCTGAACATTCTGGCACTCGGCTTCAGTAACGTCTTCAATGTTGCACCAGTATTCGTTTCGTCTGTGAAGCAAGTACGAGTGTTGGGCCATATATCGTGTTTAAGTGTGACAAGCATTTTTCCCGCCACTAAGTAAGACCAGTGACAATCGCCGTCTTGGGGTGGAGAGAATGCTGGAAAGGCGAAGGAAATGAGAAATGAGAGACGCTGAAAGTAATGGAGAGTGGAGGAGGGACGATTTAGGAGAGACGATTTATCCTTATGGCGATCATGCAGTGGCCTAATGATGAGACGAATGAAGGGGCAGGTGGAGGGAATGAAGATAAGTAGGTTCGAATGTCGGAACAAATGGAGAAGACATGAAAGAGGACTTGGTGGGAAAGAGGAAAATGACGAGAGAGAAATAGGGGAGATGAGGGATTGGACAGGAAGAATAGCAGAGAAAACGGGCCGCATTCTCGTGTGGACAGGAGTCTCGCTGGCACTTCTTCCTTACCAGCCCATTTCTTCATATGACACGCTAATGTGCTATATGATATTTGGCAGAAGTGACTTTATTTGCACTCTCAGACGCATCCACTCTCTCTCCTCTGACGTTACCTGACATACAACACTAGAGCTTTCCCAACTCTGAGTGGGTTAACAGGGATATAACACTGAGATCGTCCAGTATTGGGTAGAATAGCAAACCAAAGCTGTCAAGACCAAGAGAGGATTTAAGGGATACAGTAGCTTACAAAAGAAGATGGTGATCTATGCAAATCAGGTTACTAAGGAAAAAGATGCTAACCATGAAAATACAATCCCTTCAACGGAGAGGAGACGCCTGAGGGTTACAGATGACCCGCCTTAACCTGGCAGAGATTTTCGCCATTATGCAGTTTACTTCCCGTAGCTCAATGGCAGATGGTGATGATGAAACTCTACATCCGTTCCGCAATGCTTTTTTTCTGACTGGTTCCCTACGCCCTTGTTGATCTTTTGTTACACCTCAGGATTCAAGATGATGAAAAGGCAATTATAGGTTCCAATGGTCGTGTATTCTCTAATAATCTGTGGCTGCTAACACCAGACGATTTTATTCAGTTGATGGTGAGTCACAGAAGCCTTTAACTGTTAATCCTGGTACAATTAACGCTCTCAAGGTCGGGACAATTATAATACCCTACTCCAGCTAACACAACATAAATTTATTTACCTGAAAGTGAGTCATACGAGCCTGGGAGTCTTAAAATGGTCACGGTGTAGTAAGAAACCAGCGAAGAAGCATATGGGAAAGCTAAAGGAACAGAATCACCTGCGGAATAACTTGAGAGAAATATCCTGACGATCTTCCTCAGGCTCATCATTCACATTTTGCTTACCTTTCTCCATCGACCTCATATACACTTATTTCTCCTCAATACCACCTGCATCTTACCTTCACTGCATCCATTCTCTCATCACATTTTTTTTTCTCTGTATTTGTTGTTGTTGTTATTAAATTGATACTGTAGACAGGTAAATGTGTTACAATGGTCAGCGGCTCAAGGAAGAAATATGGTCGGTGCAAAGACCTTGATACGAGACGGGATATAGAACAGAAGGTGACAGAGGATGGCATGAAGGGGTTAGCGTCCACTTAACGTATTGGTGTGAGACTCTGATACGACATGAGTGAAATGTTAAGAGTGAGAGCAATGGCAATGGGACTGTTAACCTTTCATGTCTGGAGCAACTTTTGTACTCCCAGATAATTTCATTCAGCTGAGTGAGAGAAGCAGGAGTTGGAGTGTTGATACTGGTACCATAAACCCTCTCATCGTCCGGACAACTCTAGTTCTGTATTCCAGCTCATGCCAGATAATTTTATTCAGCTGAGAGTATGTCACAGGAGCCTGGGAGTTAAGGAACGTCGGTGGCGCGGTTTAGTAGAACAGGATAATAAAGACGCTGATTCATGGATAATGTGGAGCAAATAAGTCTACCTGCTAATGGCGTAAAAGAGTGTATGCTTACGTGGTATGGCCATATACAGCAGAGATAATGGAGATAGACTGGATGATGAAAAGGGTATATTCGAAGGAGGCAGGAGAGCTCGTGGAAGAAGGTGGAGAGGTACTGTATTATAAAACGAGTGTGTGAGAAACCAAAGTAAAGAAGATGAGGAAGCTAAATAACTGACAAGGGACTGAAATGGACAAAGAATTATGTACAGTACCCACGTGCTCAGGAAAATAAGGGTTGTACTTTATTTTTTTACTTGTATTGCCTTCTCTCTACTATCGCCTTATTCTGACTATGACAAGGGAATATGGGGTCTTAAGGTCCGTATGGTCTATGTAATTCTAGTTAACACTCGAACACCCTTTGTGCTTCTGTCTGTCTTTCTGTCTCTGTCTCTGTCTGTCTGTCTGTCTCACACACACACACACACACACACACACACACACACACACACACACACACACACACACACCTGGGGCGGCTCAGGTGGTGTCAACACGAAAGGGTCGTGTGTCGCGGCCTTGAAAGTGCAGATGCGTGGGGGAGGGGGGAGGAGGGAGAAGGAGAAAGCAAAGAGAGAAGTGGAGGCAGAAAGAATAGCTGGCGAGGGGAGGTAGAGAGAACAGGCAGCGACGGGAGGCAGAGAGAAGAGGTAGCAAGGGGAGGCAGGGAGAATAAGTTACGTGGTGAAGAAGGGAGAATAGGCAGGAAGGGGCAAACAGTACACGCTGAAACTGACAGGACTGTGGATGACGAGGAAGAACGGGTGAGGAGGTACGAGGCATAGGTAGGGGAGACAATGAGAATAGGCAGGGAGTGTGGAAAGTAGGCAGAGGGGGTGGAGGCAAGGAGGGGGTGAAAATAGGCAGACAGGTGAGTGAGTGGAGGAGGTAATGATAATGTCACAGAGGCAGGGTGTGTGGAGGTGAGGCAGGGTGTGTGGAGGTGAGGCAGTGTGTGTGGAGGTGAGGCAATGTGTGTGGGGGTGAGGCAGTGTGTGTGGAGGTGAGGCAATGTGTGTGGGGGTGAGGCAGGGTGTGTGAGGCAGAGGCATGGTGCGTGGGGCAAAGGAAGGTTGTGTGAGGCAGAGGCAGGGTGTGTGTGGCAGTGGCAGGGTATGTGTGGCAGAGGCAGGGTGTGTGTGGCATTGGCAAGGTGTGTGTGGCAGTGGCAGGGTGTGTGTGGCAGTGGCAAGGTGTGTGTGGCAGTGGCAGGGTGTGTGTGGCAGTGGCAGGGTGTGTGTGGCAGTTGCAAGGTGTGTGTGGCAGAGGCATGATGTGTGAGGCAGAGGCAGGGTGTGTGGGGCAAAGGGAGGGTGTGTGGGGCAAAGGGAAAGTGTGTGGGGCAGAGGGAAGGTGTGTGGGGCAGAGAGAAGGCGTGTGGGACAGCGGCAGGGTGTGTGAGGCAGAAGCAGAGTGAGTGGAGGTAGAGACAAGTTGTATGAAGAGGAGGCAGGAAAGGTAAGGAAGAGCAACCCAGGGGAGGGAGAAGGTCAAAGGAAAGGGGAGAGAGGAAAAGTGATGGGGAGAGGACGGTGCAGGCACGGGGAGAGAGAGGGCGAGTGACGGAGAAGGGAGGCAAGGGGAGGAAGACACGAGACGGTAAGAAGGAAGCAGGACAGTGAGGTGACAGGCAATGGGGCGACAGGGAGGATGGTTTGCAGGTTGTATTTGCTTTTCATGGGCGACCTTTACGTCTGTGTGTGTGTGTGTGTGTGTGTGTGTGTGTGTGTGTGTGTGTGTGTGTGTGTGTGTGTGTGTGTGTGTGTGTGTGTGTGTGTGTGTGTGTGTGTGTGTGTGTGTGTGTGTGTGTGCGTGCGTGCGTGCGTGCGTGCGTGCGTGCGTGCGTGCGTGTGTGTGTGTGTGTGTGTGTGTGTGTGTGTGTGTTCTCGCGCTGGTGCGCTTCTGACATGTCGGAGGGTCGTATGGAAGATATCATTTCTGTGTTAACGAAATCCAAATCACCAATCTGTTCTCTGCTTCATCTGGCGATCGAACTCGCGTCCTTTCTAGAGAGCAGTTCACTTCTCTAACCACCTGACCACCACTTCCCCAATGCAGATATCTGCCAGGAATTTCTTGACAGTGGATGATACCCATTCGAGCACAGGGCAGTATGCTACGTGGCATGGGTGGCATCCCAGTACCTCCTCCTTAGCGATTAATTTTGTGTGCTACACAGAAGTACTCTTGTTAATGTCAATAATATGTATTAAATTTAATGGAGTTTGCATCAAACACAGACAAGAAGAAAGTGACATGTGATGTGCAGAATAAGTCGCTAAGGAAGATGCATTCCGAAATATCCCAAAGCCACTCACAATACGAGGCGCAGGCCGTAAGCGCGGTGTGGGTGTGTCGCCTTGGAGGTTCTCACGCCGTGTCTCTGTTGCGGCGCGACGGTGTTGACGAACCACAGTTTATGACGTGCATTTCTGCAGACCGCACATGATTAGGACAAAACATGTCTGGCCTTTCTGTATCGCTGCTGACTACACTCTGTTATTTGGGAAGCAGGACGACCACTTCTAACGATTGACAGGTGTTCCACAAATGACTGTAAACAATTAGGGTCTTGCTTACATCTTCTTGCCTTCAATTTTAACAATAAGGTCGCCAGGATTTGCAATTTTCTGGTGCGACGTCCCTTCTGACCCCTTCGCTGTTGAGTCTGGAGTTGTCTGGACACTCTCATGTTGGCAGTGGTTGGATCTCTTATAGCTGGTTAGAGTTTAAGTGACGGAACAGGGCCACTCCCACAACTTGAATACTAAGCAGTGGTTGCACGAAATTCGATGAGTCTACTCGTAGCTATGAGGTAAGCAATGATATTAGTCATGCCAACCCTTCAACTGGATTATAACTGGCCATCGCCTGAGCTGAATAGGTTTATCGATCTCTGGTTATAACAAACGCAGTATTATGGCTCCGGCTCTCCATCACGATACCGGCTGCTCGGCAAAGGGTGGCTGTCGCAATGGTAGCTGGAACCCTTGCTGGTGGTGGCTGGGTAAGGTTTGACTTGCTCTGGTCACTATTGCTGCTTACATGCTCTTCGTGTGCATTCAGCCGGGTATTCAACAACTATTCATGATACAGGTGTTCAGACAGGCAGGCTGGAGACAGGCAGGGTAATCTTCTGACTATACGATGTTGGAAAGTTAATCAAGTGGAATGAGTTTGGTCTCCTCCACTTGTGCTACCAGACGATTTTACTAGTGAGAGTTAATGAAAGCTTTACGTGTAACTCCTCCATTTCTTTAAAAAAAAATCTGTACAGTTGAATAAAATCGTCTGGAAATAGAAAAAAAAAGGTCACCGTACTGAAAGGGTGAAAGTACGAAGGGACTGGCAAAAGTGAGAAGGAATGTGTGGAGGATAAGCAATGTTGGCGAGGGAGAGGAAAGGTGAGAATGAAGGATGGCTTTACGTGGAGGCAACAGAAGAGGCGGCAGCGGTGAGGAGGGTAGGTAAGGATGAGGGTAGGCAGAGGTGAAGGGAGGTAGCTAGGGGTGAGGAAGGTAGGTAGGAGTGAGGCAGATAGGTAGGTAGGAGGAGGAGATGTGGTACTAGAATGGGGGTACGAGGAGGACGGTATAATGACAGGCGGAAGGGAGAGATAGACAGACGTAAGGATGCCAGAAACTGATGTGGAGAGAAAAAGTGAAAAGTTGACAGAGACAGGTGTAAATAGACAGATGAAAGGGAGACATCGATAAATGCAGACAGATGGATTGATAAACAGATAGATAAACAGACAGGAGAGAGAGAGAGAGAGAGAGAGAGAGAGAGAGACGTGAAGGAGGGGTGGAGAGGAAGACGACAGATGGATGATTGAGACAGACGGACGGGTGGAATGGTGACGTATGGAAAACAGAAACATCTCCACCAGTATCAACTTTTTCGTTCTGTAGTTCCCACGTGCTAAATACAGTAACACACACGAGTCTGGCTCCCACCTACATATTCACCTGAAGAAGCAAACACTGTAACACCACTCAAGTATGGACGTCGGGTATAAGATTATCAGAACTGGAGTGATAAAAAATAATGACAAGGTGCATGCATGTAAGAGTACAATTAAACGTGAATTGACTCAGTAGTACGATTGAAAATGCTTTTTTTTTTCCGGATGGGTTATCAGTGCTTGAGACACAGAAAGGATTTAGAAGATATCATTCTCCACGTGGAATCGATTATGCTTATTCAATCTGATGATCAACGGCTATTAAAAAAATCTAAGAGAGGTAGACAAGACTGACAGGGCCACCTAGACGGCCAATCTGCTGATAGCAGGATCGCGTCCTAATCCTACCCCAAACTCCGTCAAGATGTTCTGTATGAAAGGGTCTATGGCAAATGAGTCACTAACAAATTTTAGTAAACAATCCTACACTGCCTCTACATACGCTCTGCAGAAGCTGTTTGAAAAAAAAAAAATCAAATATTTTGCCTCAAGAAAATGCTTCTTCCATCACGGGTGAATTTCGATGACTTCACGGCCCCTAGTTTGGGAACCACTGGAAGACAGACAGGTGAAAGCGTGACGGAGACAGACAGGTTATAATGAAACAGACGGCTGCAGATATGAGAGATGAATGAGTGATAGGTAAATCTTAGACAACTGAAAGAGCGGCCGAGAGAGATAAGAGGTCAGTGAGGAGGAGGAGGAGGAGGAGGAGGAGGAGGAGGAGAAGGAGGAGGAGGAGGAGGAGGAGGAGGAGGAGGAGGAGGAGGAGGAGGAGGAGGAGGAGGAGGAGGAGGACGACGACGACGACGACGACGACGACGACGACGACGACGACGACGAGGAAAAGGAGGAGGAAGAGGAATGCTTAAACAGATATCTACCAACTTCACGAGGGTCACTGCGGCAGAGAATCATATTTTGCTAAGTTTCAATCTTGCCCTTGAATACAACCAGTAAAAGTCGATGTTATATCCAGGTCCCAAACAGCAGAGGCAGAAAGAAGGAAGAGAGAGGAAAGGAGCGAAGGGCAGAGGTAAGGGTTGTGGTGATGGCCGTAGGGTGAGGCTGAGGGGGAGAGGTATATACAGAGTTTTAAGAGGCAGAGAGAGGCACGTCATTGCATGGGAGAAGGTAAAGGGTGGTGTCTGTTCAGTGACAGGCGGAGTTGTCACGCAAGGAATATATATATATTTTTTCAGATTTCAGGCGACACAGAGGATCCAAAACTGTTTCTCCGGGTGTCTGTGCATGTGAGTCTGTTTAGGTGTCTTGACGCCGGCCTGTAGTCAGACAACCCCGCATAATTCAGTGTCAACGGAATCTTCAGGATGTGCACCATTTCACAAACCACAAGCATCATGCTCTTTGCGCCTCTTGGGTCCATTACACCCCTCTAGTACACCCTGCGGTGGGTGGTGGGGCAGGGCTGGGGTAACGGGTAGTAGGTGGCTTAGTATGGGCCCGACTGTTCATTAACTTATATCCCAAAACAAGAACGAGAGGTTGAAAAACGATGACCAATAAAAAAATTAAGCACGCGCTACTCCCATGTATGTGGCGTCTTACCAGATCTGTAACAACAATAAGCAGAAGAACAATTTTGCACACAGCCAGTTTTAATATTCAGTGTTTAATATGAAAGTTACATAAAGTTTAATATATAATTTAATATTCATTATTCTTAGAAGTCCTCAGAATTCTACTCTCGGTGCTCTTTCAATCGATTTTTCAACCTACGCGAATACCGGCAGCACGAATTAAAGACGGAATGAAGGGCGATGTACTTTCAATGACACACTGCAGAGACAGATAAACACGTAAATGTATGGACAATAACAAAACTGGCAATGACCTTACCTTGTCAGCAGCGTGAAGCGGCCGTCACCTGTCAACAGAAAAAAGAAAAAGTTAATGCGTGAAACAGACAAAATATTATAAAAAACGTTACTGTCTATTGCTAAAAAGTTAACTCTAATAGAAACATCTTTGCAATGGGAATTTAAGCTGGAGATGTATTCATTTTTAACTCCTCCACTACGATGACGAATGCTCTATTTTTTGCTACTAATAGACTCTTTTATTCAGCTTAGGAGAGACATCGGACTGAAGGACTTGGATACAGCCTGCACTAACTCACGCCACATGAAAGGCCTCTCCTAAGTTGAATAAACATCGTCTGTGGTCACCAGACTCATGGGATTAAGGTAAAATGAACTGCTATATATGCCAGTAATACATTTGAAATTTTTAGATATAATCCAGTCACTTCACGTATCCACAGTTACATCGTCCAGTATGATGCGACGTACTTGACTAGCATTACCAAATAAGTCTCCAAGGAATGAGTCATGCAACGCTAAAAAAAAATCTATCTATTTATCCACATATCTTTATCTATCTACGTGTATGTAAATATATACCGTGTGTGTGTGTGTGTGTGTGTGTGTGTGTGTGTGTGTGTGTGTGTGTGTGTGTGTGTGTGTGTGTGTGTGTGTGTGTGTGTGTGTGCAAACATCCATCCATGGACCTAAAAACATACAAATATATACAGCATGTACAGTATGTTTACAAATATAAATACACACGTGAAACAATTTATGAACATTGTGAGACGAATATGTGTTGCTAGAGAAGCACTAGCAGGCGTGCAAAGGTTGTGACAGGCGTTGATGACGTGCATGCGTGTTACGCAAGTACGAGTATAGGTGGTCTCAGCAGATCAACATACACTGTGCAGGTGTCGTGTGTGTGTGTGTGTGTGTGTGTGTGTGTGTGTGTGTGACAGGTATGCAATGACAGGGTGTGGGGTAGATAAGAGAAGGGGAGGCACGGCCAACGGACACACTCTGACTCCATACCCGGTAAGTCATCAACAACGCCACTGATTTCAACAGCGGGGCTGAAAATGTCACACCGCCATATCAGGTGGGTAATGAGACGCCCAAACTGATAGGTTATAAAGTGCATAACAGTAACTCTGGGGACGCAAATCAATTATCAGTAATTTGATACAGAGTGATGGCCCTCCATGACGTATGATATACATATTATATAAAACATAATTCAGTTGACTTTTAAAATACGACCCAAACATACACATGTCTTGCAATATTTAACTGAGAGGCAAACACACTCTAAAGACAAATTGTCTGAGCACGAAAACATACCCCGACCCGACATTATCATTCAGTGTTAGCAACGCGCACAGCAAAATTCATGACAATGTTAAAGAAATACAAATATTATATTGACAGTTTAATGATGTTTTTACAGCACCACCACCACCACCATCACCACCATCATCCACAAGTATGCATATACATACAGGTTGGGGTAGTCTAAAACGTGGCTGTTTGATCTGGTAACCCTTTCGCTGCGACTGGTGCACTTAGCGGTATCATAGGTATTTTATTTAGGCTAACACCTACAGTTTATATTCAGGTGAGAAAAATACTGTCAGTTAGAGGCTTAAAAAACTATCTCGAGTAACCCTGTCTATGCTGCAGGTACACCTAGAAATTATATGTAAGGTAACGCCAGACAATTCTGTACAGTCGAGAGAAATCTAGTAGTGAAAGGAGGGGGGCATGAGTGAAGATCTTAGTTCTTAGTTCCTCTCGTCTCGTTCTGTGTGTCGTGGGAGCTATGAGACCACTTGCACCACACACTGTGAATCGTGGAGTTGCCATGTCTACGTCAACACAACGATCAGTCATCTGGCTTCCAAGAGACGATTTGATTCAGGTTATGGGAGACCTCGTAATTAGCAGATACTAAAAAATCTTGTTATATAATTGGCCTCTGACGCTTCACCTCCATCCCCTCCAATCACTAACACATACTCCATAACCTCAGGCGATTCTATTCAACTTAGGGAAGACATCTTACGGTGAAGGAGTTCATGAAGGCTCTGTCTGTCCCATCCAGTCTTTCAGCTTAATATAATCGTTTGAAGGTATAAAATATAAAATAAAAGTTATGTTGTGAACCATTTGCCTTTATTTATAGTATTTTCGTTAACAGACTTCATCCCTGCTGAGAAAAAGTACAGCCAGGTAATTATATTCAAGTGAAAAGTAGGACAGCAAATTATTCCTGACTAAAGATTAACTACTAAGGAGAACTGTTTATCTTAAAACTTAGTTAAGACTCTTTATAAACAAAACGAAACCCATCACAACCAAGCTAGTGTGAAAAAAAGAAAAATGTATATTCCTGATTTAATGGTTTAACCCCTTCAGTGTGATGACGTTATTTTACATTTCATTCCTGCTGCTTCCACACTACTCAGCCTGGGAGAGAGGTTTTGAGGAGGAGGGGTCTCATATGGCCTTCATTACCCCATCCACAGCTTACGGTTCTCCCAGTGCTGAGTAAAATCACGTGGTGGTAGCAAGAGTAAAATCACGCGGTCGCAGCAAAAGTAAAATCAGAAATACGTAATGGGACTGAAGCGGCTTAAGATGCACAATGAATAGGCTGCCTCTTCCTCCCTCCCCCCTCCCGGCAACATCAAGGCATCAACACATCAACATCAACATATCAACATCATCATCAACATGGCGGGGTGGCAGGCAAGGTGACGTGCCGGGCTGTATGATCGCTGAAGCAGATGATTCTACCATCGATTTCCCCTCGTATTTATGGTTGCTCTGGAGATTTCGTAACGACACTTCCTCGGCGATTTAGTTTGCCTGACTGCATATCTTCCTATCCTCTCGTATGTTACTCCTCACTTATTTTACCTATTAATTTGTTTTCTTTTGTCTGCAGCTCTTTATCCACCAATTTTTCTTTTTTGAATTTTTTAATATTTTTACGTTACACAGAAAAGTCATGTCGATACTATAAATATAAACATGATATCAAAGGAAAAAATCTAGCGTGAAATATGCGCACAAAATCAATACCAAAATCGTGCAATGACGTTTCCCATGTCACCCAGCACACTGCCTGTATGTGCGTGTGTATTGACGGAGGGAATTTTTTGGCACAACCGTCTTCGCTGTGTGGGTCGAATGCTTACAATGAAAAAGTGCTTCATTACAGACCTGCCAGTTGAGGGAATTTTTGCCCATTAATGTTTAAAAGATCTGCTATGACACAAGGAGGAGAAACAGTCAAGGAGTTAAAGCATGTGTCTCCAAGAACTTATGCATGAACTGCCAAAAGACTGCATACACAGAATATACAGAATTCCTGAAGACTGTATCGATTTTCTTATCCGTGCCATTCAATAATTACATTTTGGTTACCGTCCGACGATTTTACTCAGTTTAAGGTAGGGTCATAGGCAAAGGATGGCCTATTATTGCAGTGTGTCTGCTTAACACTCAGGGGATGGCCCGCACTTCTTCCCTGACGCATCGTATCAAAGGAAATCACCTATGTGCTAAGAAATACACCAAGCATCTCTCAGTCTGGAAATATTAGCCAACAGAGGATAATACGATGCAGAAAGAGGTGAAATATTAGACGGACCATCAATCCGGCAACTAATCTAACATACTATTTACAGATATCAAAATTTAAGTAGATTTCTCATCACACTCACTCATTCCATCTCGATATTCTTTTCTTAGGACAGACAGCAGCCTCCTCCTCACAACTCTTCGTAACAGCTTGCCTGACAATGTGACTATGACACTTCACTCCTTTCAGTCCGAGATGACATTTGTGTTTTATTTCTGCTACTTACAGACGACTTCAAAGGTCGTTGGCGTTAAGAGGTTCGATCATAGCGTTCAATAGTCCCTGCACTACGAAATGTAACCCCTGAGCTGAAGAAAATCGACTGCAAGTAGCAAGAGATGCACGCTATTAACGTTTCATGACCTTATTTTGAAGCAGGCTGTTAGTAATATCGTTCTGAGGCAACAACTATAATCTGTGGCTGATGTCCTCTGGCTGAAAGGGTTAAGAGGCAGTCACGCACGGGGTGTATTGTTTGTCGCTGTGAAACAAAAAATGCACAACTTCATAGACTCCCGTATGTTCCGTAAATAAAAGCGTTGTAGTGCAGACACCTCGGGCAGTTTTACTTAATTTCCTATAAGCATCTAGTACCAAAGAGTCAAAACTCCTCCAGTCCAAAAAGCGTCCACGAAGCTCAATAAATTAACTTGGTGGTAGGAATACTAAAATGATGTGGTTAACCCTTTGACCACCAGGATTTCTCTCGCAGGAACAAAATCGTCTGATGCTGGCCTAATCATAGTCCCTGGTGCACTGTGCTCTTTTTCTTCTGACTTGGTCTAAAACTGCCATTTCTTCTTGAACACCGAATTGTAGCAGGAGATTAACTTTAGAATAATATGCTAGTCATGAAGAAGTGCTATGTGAAGGATACTGATCCTTAGCTTTGTCTTTTACAGCCACTGATCTTCGTGAAGTATGTTGCAAAAGGAAAAAAATCTGGGCTAAGTTAAGGTGAAGAGGACATAACTCGGGGAGAGTTACTTCAATTTATGAAACTTTTAACAGATAAAGTTAAGGACTTCTGGTCCGTGACGAGCTTTTCACTCTATTCTTGTTATCCTCATACAATTTTATTCAGCTTAGGAGAGACTTTAAACTTAAGAGGACAGATGTTAGTCCAGTTGTCAAAAGGACTTTTGGAGTCGAACCGTGATTTGCAGTAAGTTTTGTTGCTGTCTCTGGTACTATGGCATGCCATGAATTAGCCGGGTGTCACTCTGGCACCACTGGGAAACAAAATGGTCGCCAGCCGATAAAAAAAAATACAGGTTCTCTCTTCATTCTTAATTCATAACTTCTTATGACAGAAAGTCGATATTTGTGTCTATTTAAGTTTTGGGGTCAAGATATGTACATATGATGTACTTTTATGTTCACCATATGTGAAAACGTTTTCTTATGTCTAAGAAAAATTTCATTTTTGAAACGGTATTATATATGTTTTCAACTGCTGCATGTATATGTTCTCTATTCAATATTTATGCGTAAAAATAAGCAGTCGGAGCATGATATCTTAGCCTCAGCCGTAGTAATGGTTTTCTTGAGATTCAGTTCTTTCTTTCTACACAAACAGTAACATGATTACTTGTATGGTTATAGTCTTCCCATATATAACTGCCTCCAAGTTTCAGCACTTTCCTCTCATACAGACTGGTGTATACACTGTACAATTTTGTATATATGGTGATGGCTCTGTACTTTTGAAAACAGATATTTTTTCTGAGGTTGGAGTGAGGGTACTCGGGCCAGTCTCAGATGAGCATGCTGTACATGGTCAGTGCCATTATGACTGCCACAATTACTTCACGAACCACAGAAACGTTGCAGCTGCGGCCAACAGACATGGGCGCTCCCCAAGAAAGTAACTCTTACTTAGCGCTTGAGAACTTGGCTAACGAAGTTAGCATGAAAGCAGATCCCGTATGGAACTCTCTTGAGCCTGAATGTGTGTATGTAACTCAAGGAGGTCATCAACACACACCTTGTGCATTGGTTGAAAAATTTAGTGAAGTACGTTGGTAACGACTTGCTCGTGTTGTTTGAGTATGGTGTTGCTTGCCTTCTGGTGCTTCGTAACAAAGTCCCTCAGCCTCTCAAAGTTCTTGATGATGAAGATATACTTGTATCGTTCAAACTATCGTGAATGAGAGCACAAAGAGCACCCAAGAGAAATAATTACGAAACCCGTCAATCAGCTGATGATAGAGCTGAAGTATGTAGTCCACTGCTTCTCGAACTGCTTGCGGCGCTGTCACCCAAACTTGATAAGACAGCCTCTGCTATGCTGGTGGGGAATATCATTACCAGTGTTATCACCAAAAATGCAACAATACTGCGGAACCGTACTGAGGGACAAGTCCCTCAACGAACACTGCAAGAGTTTGGTGTGGCCTGGTCATATCAGTCGGAAGCCCCAGCTGACCTTACATACCCGCCTTCCTGCCCAAAGGGTAGTTCTGAATATTACATACAACAAGACCTAGCTCGCCAGTTTGCTTAGCAATTACCTGGTGTAGCACATGCAGGACAACATTACTGAGACGGTCATCACCTCAGATCCATCCAGCCCCCATTTCTTCCAAGGATGAAGAATTAACGCCAAGGGAAGATCTGCGAATAACACATGAAAAGGCTGATGTGATCATCGTGAATCAGCCAGTTGCATTAGCAACACACTTTGAATATTCCTGTGGTGGGTAATGATACAGATGTACTGCTGCTTATGTACTTTTACACCGACCAGAAACTTGTGCTGTGATAATGGTGGGGTTTGTTACAGGCAGAGATGTTATCGGCATCAAAGCTACAGCCCACGAAAACAAGAGCATCACAGACTTCCATGCATGCATGTACCTACTGCTTGTGACATTACCACATACCTCTATGGAACTGGCAAGATCACCTCTCTGAAAGTACTTCAAAGTGGGAAGTACATGTGTACAGATACAGTACAGTCCCAAGCAGATGTTTGCCACTGTAGGAACTAAGCGTCATGGATGCTAAGGGAGGGGTGAAGCCCCCATCCCCGATCCCGGTCCCTCAGAAATGAATACTCGTAGCTTGACTAACCCGAGCAACACCAAGTAGCACTGCTGGTATCTAATACTTACCACAACGCAAGACTATACACACATACAAGTCATTTTATTACCTCTGGATGCGACACAACAATGAGGCCTACAGCTAAAAATATCTGATCTTATGAAGTGCTGCAACCAGTAAGGTGTTACCTTTTATAAATGAAGTGTCATGGGACATGAGAGAAGTGTATGAGAGGCGTGGTGGCGACACTTCGCCAATACACTGCACACATCCACACCCACACCCACACCACCGCCACCACACTCTGCTCCATAACCTGCCGATATCGGAGAAGCATTATTTACTGTCCGCACATTTTTACTCTTTTCCTTTGATCAAGCCTATGGATGAGGCGAGTAGGGTTGGTATTGAAATCTGATGGCCGTCTCGGCTTGTGCCATTCTCGATGCTTCTCTTACTCTGTGTACTAACACTTCTTCCAGACACACTTGATATCAATATCTGGTTGGTTTATACGAGTCACTGACGCCTTCACTCTGATGCCATAGTTTTTTCTTGCTTCCGTCAGACAATTTAATCTTGGAAAAGATATCTCGTGGCGAAAGGAGTCACAAACAGCTTCCTTTAACCCCTCCCATACTTCTTTCGTAAGTTGCACAGAAACGTCTGAAGACTGCAAGAAGAAAATACTAAACGAGCTCTCTGAATGATGGGATTAAAGATTGCACTTTTTCCATCACCTCTCACTCCAGTTCCCTAGCTTCCTGTAAAGACCTTTATATATTATGACCATCGGATTTTCCCCCAGACTTTTACTCGTATTTGAGCACAGGCTGATGGTAATATCTGGACCACGTCTGGTAAACAAGGCAAGTCTAGTCTTAGTGGGTCAAGTATCAAAAGGGGGCAAGGTAGGTCAAAAAGATGACATATTCAAACTGTATTATATGTACTACCTACTGAGAAACTGAGCAAATTTGAGGAAATGTAGACTCCGAGTGACGGTACAGAAACGGGTTGATAATTAATTAGTTACACGATAATACAGAATCGGAGTGGAAGTTCTCACACAATAAAATGATATACAGTATAGGCATATCAAAACTGCACTGTCGAATATATAAAGTAAAAGCAGAGCAAAAGATTGTGGTAACATGTAGCGTGGTGCGAGAGACGTGCTGTCACTTACACGAGGAGCAGGAAAAATAGAAATTACAGAATGTGTTTGCCGCAGACAGAGTTTGTTACACACAGCCACAATTCATGGCTGACACACAGGTGCAATTCATGGCTGACACACAGGTACAATTAAATGACTCACACAGACACAACTGTATGGCTGACATACAAACACTATTATATGGCTGACATACAGATATAATTATATGGCTGACACAAAAACACAATTATACGGCTGAGACACATGCATAATTATACGGCTGACACAAACACATTTATACGGCTGACACAAATACAATTCTGTGGCACACAAACACAATTATATGGCTGACCCACAAGCAAAATAACAGGTTGACTCACAGATACAATGATAGGGTTGACACACAAACACAATAGCAAGGGTTGACACAGGAACAAATAATAGGATTGACACACACACACACGAGAGAGAGAGAGAGAGAGAGAGAGAGAGAGAGAGAGAGAGAGAGAGAGAGAGAGAGAGAGAGAGAGAGAGCTGACACACAAACACAGATGCAGGCCTGACACACAATACCATGGCAGGGCTGACACGACTGACACCGTGCCCACGGGAATTTGGACACCAGCACAAAGCCAGTAAGCGCATAAACGAATATATAAATTACAACATATATCCAGTGTTAATGGCCCGTATCTCATTACTAAGTACCCTTGTGCTGACGTAAACGAGCCTGATTACTCGTTACATGAGCCCTCATTATCGTCATCATCAGTTAGCATCAAGAGAGTTAACAAAATCATTAGTTACCATCATCCCTTATTAACCTGCTGCTCGGTGTAATCCTGCTGTACTCATCCTTTACCTGTCTGACTGTTTGCCACATTAATTCCAACCAAGAATATCTAGTTCCACTGAGCCTCACCTACATTCTCTTTATACAGACCACCACTCGTCCTCTCTGTCCCCTTTTTAAAATCACTCTTACCCTGTTTGACTATTCACCTACTCAAACCCTGCCCTGGAATGCCTCCTTCTATGTCTGACTCAACCTCTCGACTCTATATATAGGTCACAACACTTCCCTTTGTTCCTTTTGTTCCCCGTCCCTTCCAGTGCACCCCAGAGCAACAATACTTTCAGCTGACACACAAGAGTCCTTCCTCACTCTGTTTGCGTCACGGGCCTGCGGGGAATACAGACCTCACACTATTTAATAATCACTTGGCCTATTTTTCATGATGCTCGACACTGATTGGTTTGGCATTATGATACTGGTTTTGCTTTGGTATCTGTGTTAAGCCTGTCTTTGTGTTTGTGTGTCAACCCTGTCTTTGAGTCTGTGTGTCAGCCCTGCCATTGTGTGTTTGTGTCAGCCCTCTCACTATGTCAACCGTGTCATTGTGTCTGTGTGTCAGCCCTGTTTTTGTGTTTACGTGTCAGTCCTGTCACTGTGTCTGTGTGTCAGTCCTGTCACTGTGTCTGCGTGTCAGCTCTTTGTGTCTATGTGTCAGCCTTACCTTTGTGTCTGTTTCATCCTTGTCATTATGCCTATGTGTCAGCCCAGTCACTGTCTATGCACCAGCTCGTCCCTTGCGTCTGTGTGTGTGTGTGTGTGTGTGTGTGTGTGTGTGTGTGTGTGTGTGTGTGTGTGTGTGTGTGTGTGTGTGTGTGTTTCTGTATCTGCCATGTTCATGACCGTCAAGTCTGTGTCTATCACGTCTTTATCTGCTATGTCTGTGTTTGTCATGCTTATGCCTGTCATGTCTGTCTGTTACGTGTGTTTGCCATTTCCTTATGTCTGTCATAGGTCATATCTTTTTGCCATGTCTGTCTGTCTGTCATGCCTGTGTCTGTCACGTCATTTTCTATCAAGTATGGTTGACTTATGTGTCACGTTTCTAACACGTCTGTATCATGTCTGTGTCGGCCTTTCCTGTGCTTGTCATGTCTGTGTTTGCCATTTCTCTTTCATACCTGTGTATCTACCATATCCATGTATGTCCGTCACACACACACACACACACACACACACACACACACACACACGAAAACGCACCACATGAAACCACGGGGACAAAAGACTGACAGACAGGGACATGCCGGTACTGACGGAACTGTACAGGGATGAAGATGGTACACATTTTGCCAAGTCTGTTGTGGTACGGTGCGGGTATTCATAAAAGATCTCAGGTAATTTTACTGATGAATGAGTCTACATGGCAATCAATAAAGATCCTGGAATCAAGTCGTTTTATAATATTTTCCACGTTACTATTCACTCTGGTTCAGTTGTCAAGTTTCTCTCAACTTTATGAATTAAAATAAAGATATAAACAATCTAATACCAAACATCGGCCCGAGCAAGTTTGTGAGTACGCCCCTTGGACGCGATGCAAACCGCCCACTTACACACCTGTGGAAAATATCACACAAACACCAGCTAGAAAATTAACCATAACACTCAGAGGACGCATTTTTCAACTGCATCAGTCTACAAGCAGACGATTAAAACTGACTTAGGAAGGGTTTCTTAGTAGTCAAGGGAAACTGAGATGAACAACACCAAAACGTCGCAGGAAGAACATTATCAGATATACATCACCAGGCAAAAACGAGTTGAGGACATGAAGATAATGGATTGGATAGTGTTTGGAGAAAAAAAAAAAAAAATAAAAGGTAAGGAAATGGCTAAGTATCAACCTTTCGAAAATGACAGAAATTAATAGAGGGGAACGCATATAGTATCTGAAGAAACAGATATATAACAATAATGGCCAGCATTTATACACGTAAGTCACAGGCAAAGCTTTAACTGATCGTGTATCTTTATGTCTGTTGCTGTCAGTGTGTGGGGTGTCAGTGTGTGGGGTGTCAGTGTGTGGTGTGTCAGTGTAGCAGTGTCAGTGTGTGGTGGGTCAGTGTGTGGTGTGTCAGTGTGGTGTTGCATCTGTGAGTGGTGTCAGCAGTACAGTGGCGGGGATGTGAGGTGTGGGTAATGGAGGTGTCATTCATGGTTCACCCAGCCGCCCGCCTCCTCACACCTTCCACTGCACCATACTACATTGCACTATCATACCTGCACTTCGTTCTTACCCTACTTTACATAATATCACGCCACACAACACCACTTTATACTTAACTCACCACACTGTAGTATCATGGCACACTAAAAATCTCCTACTTTAGAGCACAGAAAGGATTACACTTCACCACACTATTTTACACTGCAGTTTAATTACACTGCATCACAATATACTAATATTTTACATATAAATTATCAAACATGTACATTATGCATTACACTGTTTTCTTAAATGTAATACACTTCACTTCTGTAACACGTAACACTTCATTACAGCACAATAAACTTACTATCCTCTGTTACACTTTCCTAAACCACACACACGTACACTTCATCAGATCTTTCACATTACATGGGGCAACTGTACAGTAAAGAACTCGAGTACATCTCACATTACACTAAACTAGGCTACACCGCACCTCTGTAACATCCCCAGATATCTAATAACCATTTTCAGCTGAATAACATCGTCTGTGTCGGCTGGAATATAACAGTAGGGTTGTTCCGACCATGAGAGGGTTTAACAGACAGTATTTACACTCAGAAACCTATGACTGACTGACTCTCAGATGAAGAAAATAAGCTGGTGTTTGCTGAAATATATGACTCGAGTTGTCCCGTCCTTGAGGGGGCTAATAGTGATAGAATTAATTCTCTGCCTCTACTAATAAAACCGCCTGGCGTTAGCTGCAATAAATCACTAAAAAGACAGGACCACAAGAGGCTTAAAATGCGTAACTCTATCTAGCATTCCCGTGGCGTGTCCCTTCCAAACCCTTGCCTGTCCAGTGATGAATGCTGGTGGTGTGCGTCCATCCATCTCCCCGTCTCTTGCCAAACACCGCATCACAAAAGGTCACACAGGTCCGCCGCCAAAACAAACCTCAAGTGAGATCCCTACACTTCACCTTAACCCCTCGATGCCAGGTGTGACGTCCTTTTGACTCTTTTCTTATTGGTACCAGACGATTTTACTGAACTTAGAAATGGCTGAAGTTCGACAGTCCATCCTAAACTTAATATAAACGTCAGGATACCAAGAATAAAATTAAAAAGACCATCTGGCGTTGGCTGGAACAGAATACTAACGCTGTCCGCCCCTGAGAGGATTCATGATCACAATACCCTCTTAGCTTCCTACGACTAATCAATAAATGCATCTGGAGTTAACATGAACAGTATTCCAGAGCTGCTCCGGTTGTGAAAGGGTTAATTTGGCTGAGAGTTTCGGTACGCTGCAGTTTATATTCCGCAGCTCAGTGGCAGAAAAAGACAATACTAAGGCTCCACATCCTCTCCAAAACAGCTTTTTTCTGGCTAGCACCGTATTCTAGTCTTAATTCATTGCTACGTCTCAGAATTCAAAACAAGGAGACGGCAATTTGAAGCCAAGTTAAATCAGACAGAGCATAGCTAAAGATGTATCAATTAGTCTTGCTGTCTCTTGGCAAACACCACATCCTAGTAGGTCACAGGGATATGCCGGGAAAAACAAGGCTGACTGAGATTGCCACTAATTACGTCTTGCAGGTGATGGGGGAAAACATGCACATAACTGGTACCACAAATTAAACCCTGACCCTCAGCTGTGACGGCAATATTCTTTTTCGTAGGATATCAACGTTACCCATATCAGACTTGTAAAATATGCTTCAGAACAGACAATTAAGTTACTCCTTCAACTGCAGGAATAACTCTAGTGCCGCATTCCAGTTAAAGGTCACGATTTTATTTATCAGAGGGTTAGAGTAGCTTGGGAGAGTTGTCACCATTGTCTCTCTCATGATCGCAACATATCTGGTATTTTACTTTACCCAAAGGCAGACGATTTTACACATCTGAGAGAGAGAGAGAGAGAGAGAGAGAGAGAGAGAGAGAGAGAGAGAGAATAACTCAAGTATCCTATTCAAGCTGATGCCAGATGACTTTAATCACCTACGAGTCACACAAACATGAGAAAGCTGTCACCAATAACACTCTCATGGTCGGAAAAACTCCAGTATTCTAAAACAGCTAAAGAGGAACACAGCTATTCACCCGAGAGAGTCGCGGAAGCCTGAGAGAGTTCATGCTGTCACCATTAACCCTGTCATGGTCGGAACAACTTTAGTATTCTTTTCTAACTAAAGCCAGAGGATTTCATTTACACAGGAGTGAGTCACAGGAACCTGAGAGTTCATAGTCATCATTAACCCTCTCATGGTCGGAACAAGTCTACTCGTTCCCAACTAACGCCAGGCGATTTTATTCATCCGAGAGTCAGAGGAGGCAGAGAGAGGTAATGGCTGTGCCGATTAGTGACCACATGTAGAGACTGCCTGGATCTGCTTAAGTATTTTCCCTTTTGCCTAAATCAAGTGCAATTCCTAGGATAAGACAATAGCCTATAACTGTACTTTACGTCTGATGCAAGGAAATTAACCCCTTCACTACAATGGCGTATTATTTTAGCTTATCCTTGCTACCTCCTGACGTTATTATTCTCCTCAGCGAAGCCCAACTATACAGAAATTAATGTAGTTCGTGTTCTAGTTTATCCTTATCTCCGGACGATTTTAGGAATCCTCACACTGAAATTTAATCAGGCATATTTATTCTAGTTTATTCTTATCACCCTCAGACGATTTTCCTCAGTTCAGGAAAGCCCCACAGTAGAGAAGTGAATCAGGGCTATATCTAACTCCTCCAGCTCATAATTTCTAAAAGTGAATACAATTACTTAAAGACAGCAAGAACACGGGTAAAACACACACACACACACACACACACACACACACACACACACACACACACACACACACACACACACACACACACACACACTCTGAAACAGTTATGGGGTAAAAGATACACGGTAGAGGCACGGGCAATTCAGGGCAAAAACTGACAGTAGTAGTGACACGAACACTATAGGGCATAAGCTCACGAATAAAAAGCAAGGAACAGTAATGAGCAAAAAATTAAGGCAGAATCAACTACAGTTATGGGCTGAAGTGCACTGTGTAAGGAAAAAGAATAACACAAAAAATTAGTAATGACAGTGGATGGCGATATTATATATAAGAAAAAAAAAAACGCGAGAGAATATGTCTGTGGGTGTAGTGACGGTGATGTTTGAAGAGGGGGAAGTTTGTAGGTCAGTGAGGGTATCATTAAAAAAAAAAAAAACACTACATTAAACTAGGTCTCGAAAATGATGTCCCGTATGATCCTTCTCGTATGCCGCGGATTCTGTGTCATGTAGTCACTCTGTTACTCTTTGCCATCCTTTCACCTGGGGGCATTAAGGTGTCAGTTGATCTATTAATATGTATAGAATTAACATGAATTCCTTTTTGCACCTCCCTACCTGCTAACCTTCCTACATACCGTACCTCTCTGCCTACCTCCATCTCGCCCTCCCTCCATTTTTGTTTACCAAACTACCTACCTACCTACCTACCTCCCTCCCCGCCTCCCCACCACCCTCAATACTTACATCCCTCCCTACGTAACTAACTACTTACTTGCCTACCTACCTCCCTGCCTACCTCCTGACCTACCTCCACCACGTAATGAGGTAGCGACATATGCGCGAATTTATTTTGCAATATACTAATTTCCAGTGGGCTGTATCAAAATTGTGATGAGGGCATTAATTACTGCAGCTGGAGCTCCATATCCAGTTATACCAGTTTTTTGCCTTTACCTTTGTAAATGAGGACGTTTACTCAATGGCTATGACTTTTTTGGTCACTGGGACCTTAGAGTTGGTCTGAGCATAATGACCACTAAGACGAAGGAACACTGTCAGCCTGAGAGGATTTAACTGATACCGCTGTCGTCATAATCAGTCCATAATTAGGGAGGAGCGTGAACGACCTAACAGATGAAGAAACGAACAGATAACTCTCACCTGGCTGGGCCAAGTAATGCCCTTCACTTAGTCTTCGAAACAAAAACGAACGGTCTGCGACGACTGTAGATGGTGGTAATATGAGGAAGATAAGAAGGCGAGTCAATATCGGTGGCAGCGGTAGAGGCAACGACAAGAACGGGCTCAGTTTGGTGGTGGAAGCTGGTGATGCAATTAAACATGTAGCACATATGATGATATTGAGAAACTGACTACGAGAGAAATGTGAGTGTGGTGGAGGGAGAAAGGGGGAGACGGAGACTCAGGTGGAGAGGTATATTAGTGAGAGTGGTGCGAGATGAAGGAAAAGCTACATCATGGCGAAGGACAGGACGGCGAGGAGGCCAACTTTTTGCAGTCATCCTCTCTGGGATTAAGGTGTCTGGTTATAGATAGATAGATAGATAGATAGATAGATAGATGAACAGACATATATAGAGACAGATAAATAAATAGATACCGGTAGAGAGACAAATATGTAGATAGACACGATGGCAGTACAGACAGAGAAAGACATAGATACATAAAGACAGAGAGAAATGTACGTGAAGAGAATTTATAAAGTGAAAAATAAATGTGTGAAAGAATAATTATGTCCGTGGTTGTCGCGGTGATGGAAGCAACGATGATATATGTAAATGAATGAATAAAAAAACGAATAAAAAATGCACAGGGTATGAAAAATAGCGGATAGCAGTGTTATAGAGAAAACAGGGAGGTGATGGGATGTGTGGGTGGGTGTAGCGGTAGTGTAGTTAGTGAAGGTCAAAAGGGCAAGCCAGGTAGTGGAAGTGATTATGCTAAAACTGGGTGCACATTAGAGCGGCAGGGAAGCACACACACACTAATTGCTGGCGGGAATTTGGAGGGTGTGTGCCTACCCAATCAGCCTTCTAATTTGCATGGGGAAATAATTCTGCCTTGGAGTTTCGGGGTTTAAGGTTAGTATTAGCAAGGCTACGTCCAAGAAGGGCAAAGTAAGATCCCCCAAATTTGAGGGTCATTTATGGGATGCCTGTGATGAGTTTATTAAAGCCAGGTACAGTACGTTTAGTTATTCTGCTCATGCGTCAGCCAACGATTTTACTTAGACTAAGAGAGTGCCCTACAGGTGAAGGGATTAGTGAAGACTACCCGTATATCTCAACCCTCTAGCTCGATACTACTACTACTACTACTACTACTACTACTACTACTAATAATAATAATAATAATAATAATAATAATAATTTTGCACTGAATAAAAAGTTTGGAGATAGTCTCAGTAAACCGATAAAAGACGCCAAAAAATTCTAGGGACAAATGGATGTGCTCAGCCTGCATCCCATATTAAAGACTGCACGACATTACTGATATTGAGAAACCAGACACGTACTATCTTCGCCTGGTGCTTCAGAAACTGCCGACAAAATACTGGCTACATTTTCCCCATCTTGGTTTCGATAATACGGGTTCAATTTCTTCAGTACCATGACGCACTTTTATATTTGATTACTGCTGCCTCCAGACCATTTTATTCAACGTACGTCATGTAGGAGTGAAAGAGTTAATGAAGCCTATATCCCACCCCTCTGCTTCGACGATTCTCTCCCACGCTGAATGCCGTCTGGTGGGGCATTAACAGAATATAAAATGCATCAGTGGTAAGACCTTTTAGATCAGTGAAGTACTTTTATGTATACTGTATTCTTGATGCTTCGAAATGATATTATTCAAGTCAGGAGAAACGTTTTGAATTGCAAGGGTTAAGTGTATAGCCTTTAATACTTCTCACATCACTACAGACTTTCCCCCAGATGAATTAAATCGTCCAGTGTTTGGAAGAATAAAACTGTGATATACGTGACCCAAGAGAAAGAAATTATCAACTCCTATACTTCCATGACTTCTTCGTATTTTTCTAACCCTGCCCATTTTACTCAAATATGGCCCAGATTTTCGTCCTTTTGTAGCTTATTTCACGTAGCTCAATGGCAGAAATAGACAATGGTGCTCTACAGCCGCTCCATTGCACTTTCACGTGACTAGCATCATATTCTAGTGTTAATCTACTATTACAACTCTGCTAAGAAGGTGGAGTGGTGTCGATTTTAGTCCAGGTTAAAGTAAAAAGAAGAATAGTTTCACAAGCTTTTATGCAGCTTAGAAAAGACAATTGAACTGAAGCAATTAGATGTAGCTTAAATTAACCCTCTCAGTAACAGATATCCCTCCTCAGTAAAATCGTCAGGTGGTAGCAAAAAATACTCTAAAAAATAAGTGACGAGATTGTGGTGGTTAGGGAAGTGTCCTCTCAAGCAACATAAAAAGCCTGTTGGCGTAAAAGATGTGGTTTTTGCGTAGGCGGTAACAGATAGTATTTTTGTGCGTGGTCAACCCTGCTAACGATGTCAACAGCTTCTGATATGAACCCATCCTATCCCAATTCCCATCAGCGCACGCACATGCACGCACACACTCGCACACGCACACACACACATATACACACACACACTTCTATTACATGTCTCCCCTCTTTCTTCTATTTTTTTTTCCTTTCCACGTTCACCCCATTTCTCTTCTCCACCTCCTTAAAACCTTCAGTCCGATTACTTATTACTTGCTCAGAGAGAGAGAGAGAGAGAGAGAGAGAGTTACCAAGCAGCGAAGGGGTTAATAACGGCTGTATTAAATATCTTGTTTAAAAAGTCTCTCCAAAGCTTAATATGGTCGCCTGATGGTAGCACAAAAAATTAATGACGTACTCCGGATACAACACAGATTCCCTCCACCTTCATCTTCCTTCCCTTTTCTACAGTTATCTTCTACCTTCCCCATGTTTATTCTTTACTTTCTTGCCTCTACTCGCGTATAATTCGTCCACTTTAACTCAGATTTTCGTTCCTCTGCAGGCTATATCCCGTACCTTAATGCAGACGGTGATAATACTGTGGCTTTACCTCCTTTCCACGGCATATCTTCGCGGGCACCATTGTATTTCAGTGTTAATCTTTTGTTTCAGTTCAGCATTTCAGGGCGGAGAGATGGCGATTATTAGGCCACGTTAAGATTAACAAAATGCAGTTTCTCCACAGCCACCACTACTTTACCCCCCCAAACTCTTCTAGTCTTTCCAAGTCCTGTATCGTCTCCTCTCCACACATGCTTTCTCTGCTTTCTGTCTCTTCCCTCCTCCCTCTTAGCTCTGTGGTTCATCTCCACTATTTTCCCAGTCTTCGCTTCAAAGTCCGCATTCATCGCCATGGCAGTTAACTATTAAAATGCCGTGTGTGTGTGTGTGTGTGTGTGTGTGTGTGTGTGTGTGTGTGTGTGTGTGTGTGTGTGTGTGTGTGTGTGTGTGTGTGTGTGTGTGTGTGTGTGTGTGTGTGTGTGTGTGTGTGTGTGTGTGTGTGTGTGTGTGTGTGTGTGTGTGTGTGTGTGTGTGTGTGTGTGTGTGTGTACACTTAAATACTCATTCTAGAGTGGCTTTGAAATGTATGGCAGAGGGACGAGTGAAGAGAAAAGAACAGTGTTATTACGGCATCAGGTCTCATCACAATTGCCAAAACAGTGAAAGAATTTGTAGGTGTTGAGTGGCTTCAATAATGACACTGTTATATTATGATGACAATGACACACTTCTCATTACCTGGAAGTGACGACACTGCCTTACCACTGAAACACACTAGCAATAGCAAGTGTTAGTACCCAGTCCTTTTATCGCACCGTTCACATAAACTTTTTAAAGATTTTGTTCTGGCCCCTTTATTGCCCGATCAGGAACGTAAGAGACCAGAGGCTAGGCTCCTCTGTCTAGACTTTAAGGAATGAATGACCAGCAGCTAATCCCTGAGTAACACTGTGAGCAATTAACAACTATTCCACGGACCCAGACCCATAAGGACTACATCCGGTTGAAACGTCTTAACACACTAGACCACCACACGTTGATGATTAGTCTCCCGTACTGCATTCCATCTGGTCATTTCTTCTTTCTTTTTCCCAGACACTTTACGACTGGATGCCACTCCTGTAATTATTCAATTCGCTTCTAACCTAGCACAATTGTTCCTTGGACCAATACTGGGACTAGTACCTTTCTCATTTAGGCCTTTTAAAGGAATTTATGTGCCCAACCGTCACACCACACAAACAAATGTTGAGATCCTGTGCTCTTGTATGTTCATTAAACCTCATGGCAATTTGCATGGATGTACGTCCGTGTACTGTAGTGTGTAGACCATCCTGCATTCCCTTGAAAATGTTGGCGATCTTTCATGATATACAATTTACCCTGGACCTAATTAATGGTAAAGGTCGTTCACCCGACATGAAAATAACCAAATTATTTTTCTTTTTGACACCGCTTATATAAGCTAATTAAAAATTCCTAATACAGCATTAACCAGATGATGATTTATGCCGTGCTTATTATGTACGCACTAATTATTTCGTCCTGTGCCTGTGTTCTGACAACGACCTCTGAGCCGCCAGGTGCTGATCACAGTCTGACTTCCCTGCTGATGTCCTCGTTCTCATCCACGATTCGTATTAATTCAGAAGCTTAATTAATCCAACAATGTATAGTCGACAACAGAAATTCACTTCAAACATCACTGTACATTACGAATTCGATGTCTGTTACATGCAAAAAATCCATTTAAAACCAGCCAACAAATACTAATTACAAGCTGGTAAGCGACGAAGGCCAGCTCTAAGCGGACCAAAGTTTCTCAGCGACTGGAAGTAAGTTTCGGTATGAAATGGCGGTACCGTAGGACAACATCCTACCCAAGAATCATGGCCCTGGCTTAATAATATTCGGGGTCTTAGCATTTTGCGAGAGCAAGGTCGTAATTTTAGTGCTTATATTTTCTGCACTTGATGACCTTTGACCCCTGACCTGGCGGATATAGGTCATGCATGTACACAGCACACTTGTAGTACTCATTAACGTCTATTAGCATGCAAAGTTTCATTCGATTCCATCCGCCCACTGTGGAGCTTGGGAATTTCAAATACTCTTCGGAGCCTTAGCATATCGCGCAAGCATAGTCGTGACGTTAGCTGTTTTCACTGTTTTCGCATTTGATGACCTTTGACCCCTGACCTGGCCAACGTAGCACATAGGTGTACAATAAAAAGTTGTAGTACTAGTCAAAATTTATAAGCATGCAAACTTTCATTCAATTCCATCGTGCTGCTGGGGAACAAGGGATGCATTGTTGAAAACTAGTACTGGTTGCTAGGGACGCTGAGGCCAATCTCCGCAGCGTTGCCACTTGAAAACCAAAGGAGAGAGGGGAAAAATGGATGGCATACTTCCGATAGGGAATGACCTCAAGATTACGCCTAAAGAAGTTAGAGCTTTCTGCGTCCATTAGTAATGCTTTTACAACTCAAAACGTGAAAAGTAAGAAAAAAGGTTTTTTTTCGGCCGCTGTTAGGCAAGGAGTTGTTGCCTTGCAACTAAAACCTTGCGGACACAAGTAGGTCTTAGGTTGGTCATTGTGTCCAAGTTTAATCGGAATCGGTTAATTCTGATGCGAAGAAGTGCCTGCCACAATTAAACAAGAAAGAAACGAAGCAAGAAAACGTGACTGACAATAAAGGAGGCATGACCTGGCCAATATTTGGTCATTTAAAGCACGCCCATCAGCTCTTTACTGTAGTGTGTTATCAGACCACAGGCTCATACCAAACTCAGAAAAATGAAGCTTGATTTTCTTATCGACCGTACAAACTGGGGACGGTACAGTAATATCGACCCACCTTGTTGAAACATTGTGAAACTTTTACACAGGACTCTGGGATGCTTGTTGGCCTCTGCAGATCACATTACTGGATACCGTAAGTCATGGCTCACTGCATCCTTGTGTATCGTAATGATGTGGTTCAATACTTATGTCCGAAGCTGTACGTCCCCGAAGCAGTCAAATATTATCTTGCAACCACCTTCTGTCGCATTTTTTCCCCCTTTAATCTTTCCTTTAGTTATGGTGTTAAGTGTATGGTGAGAATGAAGGCAAAATTACACACAAGCAATTTTAAGCACAACCTAAGCGTAAGATGGTATATGCCTCGCCTCGCCTCCATTCTCTTTTAACGGTAAATCCGACTCTCACGACAATGAATTCACCTCTTATGACAGTTAATTCGACTCTGTGAAATCGACTCATGACAGTGAATTTGACTCTTACGACTGCATTCGACTCTTACTGAGTGAATTCAACTCTTATAACTGTGAATTCAACTCTCTTAACCGTGAATTCAATGACGGTAAACTGGACTCTTAAAACTGTATTCGTCTCTTACAAACGGTAAATTTCTCACATGACACTGACTCTGACTCCTATCTATCTATCTATCTATCTATTGCCAGACGCCTCAATCCCGTTTGGGGTGGCCACAAACAAATCGCCTCCAAGTCGCCCTGTCCCCCGCCATTTCACTACCCTGCTCCCAACTCACACCCCCCTCTCTCATATACCTCTCCACCCCATCCCTCCATCTCATCCTCGGTCTCCCCCTCCCTCTTCCACCCTCCACCTCACTCACATACACTCTCTTCGTCAGTCTTTCACCCTCCATCCTCTCCACATGGCCAAACCACCTCAGTGTGTTCCTCACAACGCTTCCTATCACATCCACATCAACACCACAACGCTCCTTTATATCCTCATTCGTCAGCCTGTCTCTCCACGTGACTCCACAAGCTCCTCTTAAATAACTCATTTCCACTGCTCTCACTCTTGACTTGTGTCCTTCCAACAACGTCCAAGCTTCACTTCCGTATGTTAGAGTTGGTATCACAATACTGTCATGTAGTAACTTTTTTACTTCCATGCTCACTTCCCTGTTTCTTATCACTGCTTTCAAGGAACCAGCAACCTTTCTTCCCTGCTGTACCCTTTCAAGCACTTCACCCTCCAAACCTCCATCCTTACTCATCACACTACCCAAATACTTAAACGTACTCACATTTTCCAATTCCTCACCATCCAACCTCGCTATACATTCACTGACTTCACCTCTCTCAAAGACCATCACTTTACTCTTCCCTACATTCACCTTTAGGTTCCGTTTCTTACACACTCTCTCAAACTCATCCACCAAGCCTTGCAGCTCCCCTTCATCTTCACTCAACAACACAGTATCATCTGCAAACAACAGTACAGGGAGTTTCCAAACACTATCCTCTCTCACCAGGGCCACTCCAACATCCACTACCCTCTGACTCCTATGACAGTGAATTCTACTTAAAAGAGTGAAGTCTACGGAGAAACACTGCCTAGGATCGCGCTAACCTCTCCTTCAGATAATATTTACAATTCTAGGAGTGGCACCGGACATTAATAAAGATACATAAATAGACTGATATATATGTAGATGAACTAAAAAAAAAAAAAAAAATCTACCTGAGAGGGATGCAAATTATGAAACAAAATTACGAAAGCCAAAAACCTATTAATACGTCATTAGAATTTATAGATGGATCATAGATGGCTTAAAATATGAACTGTGGTGGTGGTGGTGTGTGTGTGTGTGTGTGTGTGTGTGTGTGTGTGTGTGTGTGTGTGTGTGTGTGTGTGTAACAAATCTAACTATATATTTACGATGAGATTAAAAAACGTCCTTGATGACAGGTAATCAGAACGGGAAGAGCAGGTCCAGTTGGAGATGATGGGCAGGCTGTCTCGATCACATCACCTACCTTCCCCACATCCACACTTACACACCTACTTATTTTTCCTTTAATATTTTTCTTACCTAACCTAACCTACACAAACCTAACCTGACATTAGCTAACCTATAAACTGACCCTGCCCACACGTTTACACCTCACCTACGTTTTCTGCATCTTACCTAACCAAACATTACCTTACTTTACCTAACTTTATCTAATCAATCCTAACCTAATCTAATATAACCTGACCTGACCTAATCTAATCTAACCTAAGTCAACCAAACCTGACCCCACCCACACAATTCCAAGCTTTCTGTATCCTTTACTATTTCTGCTGCTGTTCCCTCGTGTCGTATGTTGTTTGCTCCTTTCTTCTGTCTGTCTCTTCACCCTTTTCCTTCCAGCCTTTCTCCTTCCAGGTCCTTCTCTCCTCAATTCACGCCCCTCACATCTTCCTAACCTCTTTCCTTTACACTTCCATCACTTCTGATTCACTTCACTTCTGTTTCTGTTCTCTCGCGTCTCATATATAATTCCTCCCTTCACTTTCCAGCCTCTTCCTTTCCAGTTTCTTCTCACATCTTAATTCTGTTTTCATCTTCTCTCCATATTCCGTTAATGTTCTATCGTGTCTTATGCTTCTTGCCTCTCTCATTTACCCACTTTTCCATCTCTCTCCCTCCAGCCTCTCTCCTTGCACCTCCCACTCACTCCTTGTCCTTGCAATCCTTCTTCATATTCTCGATTTCCTTGCCTTCATTATTCACTCTTTCACGCCTCCCATTACGTTTCCACTTTCTATTTCCGTTCCTTCGTGCCTCACCTCTTTCAATATCTCTTCCTCCAGCTTCCCTCTCTCTCTCTCTCTCTCTCTCCACGTCTCTCTCACCTCCTTTCACTCCCTCCTCATCTTCTTACGTCTTCTCTGCGATGACGTCTTTTTAAATACAAGGGTATCTAAAGAAGCGACCTGGTCAGTAAGTCACACCTTAGGGATTTTCACGAGTAAGGTGCTTCACTCTATCAAAGACCCATATGGTGCTTCGCTGCAGCTCTATAAGGATTTGCACAAGCAAGGCGATACACTACAGCGATTCCCCATATGATGTTTCAATCAGGAGAACCCTTAAGGTTCCGCATCTATCTACCAATCGGTTCTTGTTTAGTTCAATCATGCTATCACCTGACGTATATATTCAGCTATGAAAAGACTTTTTGCTATGGAATGGATGGATATAGTGTTCACTGCCAGAGGTCCTTGATGAGTTGTACAAACTTATCCTGCAACGTAATGAATACAACAAACAAGCACAACAAATCGGAGCTCCCCACTCCATAGCAGGAGATTCTTTGAAGCCAAAAGACTCATAGCAAACGCAAATAATACCACAGTTAACCCCAGAGAAGTTTCTGTGACAATACTATATATAAAAAAATGTTTTCGATGACGGTTGTTAGGCAACGGTTTGGGTTCGAACCTCTTCTTCCTCCTCCTCCTCCTCACTCGTCTCCTCATCCGTTTGGAGAATGGGTGGATATTGTCCACTCCCACTTTGCTGTGGATCAGTAAAAAGACATCCTCTGGCTGACGGGATTACTCTCCATGCCTTCATATATCAAGACCTTCCTCAACCCTCCTTGCCTCACCTCCTTGTTTCCTTTCCCTTCACCTCCCTCTCTCCCTCATCTTCTCAAGCCATGCACCGTCTTCCTTGCCTCATTCCACCTCACTTCCTTAATACTCTCAGGCTCCTTGGACTTACTCTCAGCAGAATATAACTGCCTGGCATTAGCTGGCATAAAATACCGGTGCTGTCGCCAACATATGAGGATTACTTGAAAGTATAAAATAAACATTCTCAGGTCCCTATGCCTCACTCTCAGCTGAATAAAATCTGCTGACGTAAACTGAACTAAAATATAATACCACGAGAGGGTTACTCTTCTTTCCTCTGCATATGCTTTTCACTTCCTTGTCTCTCCACCTGCCTTCCCTTATCTTTCTACCTTTTAATCTAGTCATTTTACTTCCTCCCATCTCCCTGTCCTTTCTTCTCTAAATTCCCTCTTCCCCCACCTCCTCAACTCTCCTCTTTTCTCTCCTTTCTTTCATTTACTTAATCCCTCCTTGCATTTAATAACTACCTCCCCTCCCCTCCTCCCTCCCCTTTCTTCCCCTCTCATCCATGCCCCCTCCCCCTTCAACCGCTGCCCTTTCTTTCGTTCCTTTCCATTTTTCTTACTCCCCTTCTTCCTCCTCCTCCTTCGCTTTCCTCCCTTTCCCCTCCCGTCTCCCCCTCAATTCCCTTTTCCGCTACTTTACTTCTTTCCTTCCATCTCGCGCCTAAACTACTTTCTCTTTCCCCCCAATCCCCCTTTCCTCGTCTCCTCTCTCCTCCTCCTTTTTCCCCATGTCTCCCCTTTCCCGTCCAGTCTTATCACTTCTCCTTCCTCACTCTTTTCCTCCGTCTAATATTCTCTTCCTCTCTTTTTTTACTTCATACCCCCCCCCCTTTCCTCTTTCCATTTCCCCTACCCCTCTCCCTCCCTTCACCCTTCCTCCTCTTCCCTCTCCTTTACAGTTTCTCCCTTCGCTTCCTGCCCCTTCCTCCATCCCTCTCACCCCCATCACTCTCCCTCTATGTTCTCTCCCTCTCCTCTCCCCACTGCTTTCCGCCCCCCCCCAGCTTCCTCGCTCCCCTCACCCCTACCCCTCCTCCATCCGCCTCTCCCCTCTGCTCCCCCTTTCACATTCACCAAGCCATTCATGCCCAGCCAGGCTTCATCCTCACCAGGAAACCTCACCCACACTCCCTCCTCCAACCCCACCACACACACACAGACACACACACACACTGTTTATTTATTCACTCATACAATATCTACACTTTCATTCGCTATACACACTCGCCTGTACATACACGCACACCTACACACTCCTGTACACCTACAACCCTTTCACACATACTACTTACACAACTTATCCAGATATACACCCTCACAACCCACCAACCCACACCCTTACACCCCTCCCCGCACACACACATTCACAACTTCCATCCACAAGCACCCTCAACACCCGACACACACTCTTTCACAACCCAGCTACACACACACACACACACACACACACACACACACACACTAACAATCCCACTCATAACCGAGGCAGTCCATCCATACATCTAGCCACGTTTCTCTCCAACGCAACACGACTCACTATGTTCCTCAACACCTTCCCACACTCCTTTTCCCAAGCGCATTAAACCACATTCCCAGCAGATAAGCAGCAAGTGGGAACATAAACGAACCTACTGCCATCAAAACGAGGGAGGGTTCAAACGATGTGGACCAAATAGGCAACATTATTCCGATACGGTCGCGTGGTTTCATATCCGGCCGAGCGATTCAGGCGTAAACAAGGTAATGAAAACGAGGTATTTAGGTCAGGAATAACTCGGGTGATCAGTGGTGTGTGCTGGCCAACCCAGGGATCAAACACGGTGCTCGTATTCTCGCCAGCTTGGCAGGATTTCTAACATCTTTTCTTTCCTGGCTATGTCATTATTTTGTAGATTACTTATTAATTTTTCTACATCGACAGAGACCGCTTAAATAACATACAAAAATATTTTATTGCAGAAATGGATTAGTAAGGCACATGTGGTGGAGAGCTTCCTGTATCAAGATGAATACGGGGCAGGTTGCAGAGATTGGGCAAGCTGGCCTTTTGGGTCCTGCCTCCAGTCTCTTGCAATCTGTCTCGAGGTAATCTGTTGCAATCCATCTCGGAGTAAGGGAGAAATTTTCGATTATCTTTATTTTCTACAACGGCAGGTTGGAGGGAAAAACTAGCTACATTTTCATACAATGCAACACCTGAATGATGTGATTACAAAGTTCTGATGGTAAACCCACTTTGACGAAAATCAGACACACACTTCACTTATCCCTTGTAACGGACTTGCTGCCTTCATCCACACACATGTTTCAAGGCTCCTGCCACTGATGGAAGCACTGGTGCAACTCATCTCTCACTATGCTCTTCAGGACGTTCATCGTTTAATACTGGATGTCTTCACTCACGCCTAGGTGATGCCCTTTCACTAACAGCTACAGTTTCAGGAACAACCAAAGTTGCATGGTTAATAGTGAGGTGAATAAGGTGGATCTGGCATAAATGGAATTGTTTTCAGGCAAACTCACGCGTACCGAGCGTTAACAAGGAGCCTACATGTGGCGATGCGGTGCACCCTGAGTGGAGCTATGCAACTGCGGCATCAACACGGGAGCCAAACCTCCTCATATTTCTGTGCGTCTCCCCGTGGGGATGGGCCCTGGTCCGACCCTGGAGAGGAACTGTCTGCTACAAGGGGACGCGAAATCCTTGCACGGTGAACGTGCTTTAATGAACCTGTAGGACGCCCTAACATAAACAGCTGCATACCTGTGGTCGATGAGTCTGGTCGACAAGACAGACTGGAGTTAAGCAGCAACAACAACACACGACTGCAGCAAAATCTGGCGCGCTGTCGAGGTAATACAGCCACCCGTCATTCCATTTCTCGGGTCGTGAGCGTCCCACTAGTTCACGCAAATGACTCAAAACTTCCAGGTGCGATAGCTACATCTGGAGACAAATTCCGTGTACACAGTTACTTTTATGTAAAAAATTGCGAGTAGCATGGCCACTTGCAATCTTGAGTGATGAGCTTTTGAGGGTCTCAGTGACACTGCTGTCTTCTCTGCAGGCTCTGTCTTTTGGTGCCTGGTTCAAATCTCTTTTGATGGCTGGTTCAAATCTGTACATCCAAGTTTCATCCCGTTATAACCTTGGATAACAACGTTGGATTAGATGCATATCGATCAATCAGGCCGGAAAAGGAAATGACAAAATGGTCGTTCAGGTCGTCTGTGAGGATGCATGGAACAAACTTAGCAAAAAATCGACGGTGGGTGGGTCATACACCCATAATGAAGCCCTTGTTGCGGTGCTCTGGCACGTGGTGTTGTGATGCCCAGGGGTATATGGCAGCCTAAATGATGACTACCGTACGATAAGCAACAGCGTGGATCACAAGCTGGTTATTACAAATTACAAAAATAATTATTAGAGCTTTCAGCTCAGATCTCGTTAGAGATGAGGCAAGAGGAAACTGGACTCCGATACAGGAGATGAAAGCAACGTCCGAAACGGGCGAGTATCAATGGAACGGTGCAGGAAATAAGGGGAGACATAGAGTGCAGCGGGGAATGAAAATCCGAGAGAACAGTGGGAAGACACAGCTTTCTGAAATCCGGATACTGTATATACAGCACACCGCCTCGGTATATACAGCACACCGCCTCGAACAATAAACAAGACAACACATCTACAGTCGGAATAAATAGTCGCCTCGAGTGATTAAGTAAACTTCAGCGTGATATTATAGTTTATACAAAATTCTTGCCACAACCAAAAAATTGTACTCGCCTTCAAAGAGACCACACCAGTAATCAAGGCTCTCCTCGGCTCAGTACAATATCTAGAGGTACTACGAATTCACAAAAGACGTTCTCTTGGAAACTTTTATGAATACTATCTCGGGTTAAAGGCAGGTGAAGGGAGGGGTGGAAGTTACACAGAGCGCTAATCACCTCCTTAACTCAAGCTGGGTCTTAATTGCCATGATTAGGCTCAGAAAACCCAGTGTGTTAATAATGGCCCAGGATCGTTGTGGTGTGTGTGTGTGTGTGTGTGTGTGTGTGTGTGTGTGTGTGTGAGAGAGAGAGAGAGAGAGAGAGAGAGAGAGAGAGAGAGAGAGAGAAAGAGTGTGTGTGTGTGTGTGTGTGTGTGTGTGTGTGTGTGTGTGTGTGTGTGTGTGTGTGTGTGTGTGTGTGTGTGTGTGTGTGTGTGTGTGTCAACACCTCCCCTGGTAGAGTATTGTTGTCTCGTGCCTGTCACCCCGGCGGCTGCTCACTCACACAGCGGCGCTCCTCTCCTCATGATTTCATTAACTCATTTCACTCCTCATTCCACAGCCATTCGCTACTCCTCTTGACTGGCGCTCATGGTGGAGGTGACGGGTTGGGTGACACTGCTCCTATTTCGCCTACACATGATAACATTGGCTAAAAACATCTCGGCTCTTTTTTAAATGATGCTGAGGCTAATTTAGGTGCAAGTGAAACAGCACAACATTAATACAAATAGACAGACAATAACAATAGACAGACAACTGAATCGCACGTTATTTTAAAGTCAACTTTTTTAATGTGTAGACATCTGTTATTCACCTGTTGTTAAAGTTAGCGCCACATTACGTGTCTGCTCCATTTAGCATCCAAGTGAAGGTGAAAACGACGAGAGCTGGTTAATAACGCAAACAAAATCAAAATCCTTCAAGAGACGATCTTGTCCAAAATCCCACCTTACTGTACAGTCCATTATATATTTCGTAGGCCTTTGTTATTCTACAGTATACCGCCGCCTTCATCCCGGAGGGGTGTCCACAGATAAATCACCTCCCTGTCATTTTGCTCTCCGCCACCAGTTTGCCCTTTCTCCAACACATCCCCCTCCCCTTTTCAAATACCTCTCCACCCCATCCCTCCATCTCATCCCCGGTCGCTCTCCTCTTGTTAAAGGAACCACCACATTACATGTCTGTTCCAGCTAGCATTCAAGAGAAGATGAATTGACACCTGAAGGGAAAGTCAATAACATACCGTGCACACAACTTTGAGGCTATCATGTTGGACTGAGATACCGGAGTGTAGCGTCCATATTCAACCAGGCAGGAATCGCGTTTTATCTACCTGAACTCCCAAAGTGTAACTGATGGTGGGTACAACAGTTGCCTGGGGATCCGACAAGGGACCGATGCCGTGGATGAATTACGTACGGAGGACACATGTCAAGAGTTTGCCATCCCTTTTTAAGTCCCTTTCATGGTTGGGAAAATTCTAGTACTGTATTCCAGCTAACGCCTGTTGAATTTACTCAATTATGAGTCAGAATACAAACCTGACAGTGTTACTACTGTCACCATCAACCCTCACGCTGCCGGCATGACTCCAGTATTCTCCAGAAAAAGCCATACAACTGTATTTAGCTAAGAGTGCATCATAAAAGCCTGAGAGAGTTAACTTGACAACTGACAACTTGACTCTTAACTGGAAGGAGTATGTGAAGCGCATATATGGTGCAAAAAAATGCAGACGGTATACCTGTGAGACGGGCGAGGATTCCGACGGCTTGAATTGCTGTGACTGTCCGGCTCATTTCACTGAGCATGCTGTTGATAGTTCTCCACTTTCGTACATTTTCCTTCCTTGTCTTTGGATCCTATCTCACCTATCCTTAGGTGGGATGAAAGGTCATGATGATGATGATGAATGGTGATAGATGACTGATGGATGATTGATGATGATGGCCGGAGCCGCCGCCGATGAAAACGACGACGACGATCACCATCATCGTCTTCGTCATGATGATGACATAGATGACGATGAAGTACGCATGATGCACAAAACCTGTCAATGAATAATGAATAATAATAATGTTCGTTAGTACTGGCGTGCCATTTGCCCGGTTAGGATGTATGTATCTATGTATTGCAATGGCCGGCTTGCACACGCCTGACTTGGATGGGCAATGTTACTACAATCTGTGCACTTTAACTTAGCCTACATCTAAAACCTCTCCATGATGAAAGCTGAGTTGTAACAAGAGATTACCACGATTACCACAACAGTATGTTCCTAGTCACACAGTGATGCTACGGAAAGGATGTAGAATTGCTACTGTCTTCTGCCACTGACATGAAACATGATGTGTACGTTAAAATATGATGCCAATGACGAGGAAATGCTAGGGCAAGGATACATTGTCGAAGTACTGTCTTATTCTGCCACTGAACTACAGTACGAGAAACAAACAGCAAAATGACGAAAATCTGCGCCAAGTTATGATGAACGAACTTTACATACAAGTTAGGTCGCCTTCAGGATACACGACACAAACAACTTGGAGTCGTCTGTCGGGGCCACTAAGGATTTGAAGCACCTTTCGATTTATTTAGCATATTAAATCGAAAGTTAATGTTATATTTTGACACCGATACACTGCAGATTGCGTAAAACAGTATTAATAAGTAATATACATTCACAAACCGGTAGGCAGAAGAAGTTAAGGGAAAAATCTAGCCGATATGCATTTTACATACTAATCTCAGTTTTATCTTAAGTTACTGATAGCATTTAGATAACAACATACTACACGCTTCAAGTAACATACAAAGGAGCATCAACAACGAATTACGAAGCTAGTCACAAAGAAGTACTATGGAGGGGATGCAGAGTTTAGCACTGTCTTTTTCTTGCACTGAACTACGAGGAATAAGCGGCAAAAGGAAGAAAATCTGGGCCATGTCAAGGTAAAAGGAGCTTCATAAGGAGGAGGCGGTAAGGGAAACATCTAGCCACAAGCACAGCGGCTAGGGTATTGGCCAGAGACGCTGCTATTCCTTCGTTGTATGCATGACGGCAGCGGCAATGGCAGGGTACACGCCAACACTGAGGTGGGGAGAGGGAACCTGGTACACTGATAAGATAAGGTACTATTAGGCAACCACCGCTACTCGTGTGTGTGTGTGTGTGTGTGTGTGTGTGTGTGTGTGTGTGTGTGTGTGTGTGTGTGTGTGTGTGTGTGTGTGTGTGTGTGTGTGTGTGTGTGTGTGTGTGTGTGTGTGTGTGTGTGTGTGTGTGTGTGTGTGTGTGTGTGTGTGTGTGTGTGTGTGTGTGTGTGTGTGTGTGTGTGTGTGCGCGCGCGCCCAAATACAGTTTCCTCCTCAGCAATGCACAACTTTGCAAAATACGGATATGGTATATAACTCAATAAATTTCGCACATGCCCACATTCTTGATCCTAAGCACGTATATGCAAGAGTTACACTGCTGGGAGAGGACACAGCAGCACTTCAAACCATACGCTAAACCTCAAAACGCCAAGTGGAAGGCAAGTCCCCCTATTTTTGACGATCCTAAGGACGTGACGGAGATAGAACGTTCCTGGCCCCTCTTTGTAGTTGTTAAATGCACTTTGTAAGGTGGCAAGCAGGTCGATCAAAGCTAATAACCACTGGCGAACCTATAGACAATATGAAAATACTGTGGGCTGGTTAACACTTTCACATTCTTTAGTTTCAAGCACACAAACAACTGTAGGCTCTTCCCGTATGCTTCTCGTAGATTAAAAAAAAAATGTATTTCCTTGTATCTGTAACGCATGTGAAACGAACGAATCACAAGCAAACATGCCTGAGGGCCCGAATGAAATACGGTTCGTACCATAACAGCGATCGAAGAGGAATGCAACATGTGCCTATGCTGGGATGTTCTTTTGGTGTCTGGTGGTTCTGCGCCCGTGCTTTGGTGGTTACTTGCTTTTTTTTTTTTTTTTTGTACACATTTTGGGACATAATTTCAAAGACCTTTATTGAAAATCTGAGAAGGACGTAATGCTCATCCTTACACAAGAATTCGACCCCCAGTTTGCTTGTCTGTGTTCTGATCAGCTTAGTAGGCTTTCTGTGACCCCTTCTTTACCAACTTATTATTACACTATGTTAATATATTCTGGTATGCTTTGTATGCATTTTCTTTACTCATGAGGAAGATATGACTAGCATAGAAGAGAGTAATGTGTAATAAGGATCAAAGATAACAAAGTGTAAAAGAGATGGAAACAGTGAAAAAGTAACACGAATAATAAATCGCTATGAAAAAGGTTCTACGAAGTCTTCCTGGTCAACTAGAATTAGGGCAACAGTTTCCCTCAGCGCCGCCAAGGCCTACTACCCCCATAACAACAAGAGCCCGGCTGCCGTCACTCCACCCTCATCCGGGAGGAAACCACACACACAAAGGAGCCACGAGCCGGGGTGGTCGCGATGCCCAGTTAGCGTAAACTGAGGCGTTTTTCCTTTATGAGCATGACCCAGGCTTTGGCACGCTGCTGTGGGGTTTCCAGAGCAGAATGTAAGCAAAGGTTTTTGTAACTCTCCTCGTATAAATACACAGAGACTGACTTCCAATGACACACTTGTTATATTTCTTACGTGGGTGTTTGTGTAAATGTGTATATCTGCTCCAACAAAGGACAGGGAAGCGACAAAGGCTGAGAAATTCTGGACAGGTGTAGGCGTAAGGTTAGACTGTTTTTCCCGGAATTATATGAGCATTTTAACCGATGACCTTTTTCTAATAAGTGCCTCAGCTTTCACGGGCACTCAATGTATCAGTGCCTCAGTGCTCACGGACACTCGGCACTCACTGACCTTCAATGGGCAAATCATAATTACGACAGCTAATCTGCCGGTCTGACCGGTGATACAGCCTGGCCCGTATTATTAATAAGATTTTACAGCCTTCCGTTTGTTCCCCATTGCAAGTGGTAGAGATTATCTGTTCTTTAAAAGGCTGGAGACGGGAACAATTTGACCATTTGGATTATGTTAAACAAGACTTTGTTCCTCTTCTCCAAGACTCATTAATATGCCATAAAAACACCCCTACTAATATCCTCATGCCAACGCTGTATTAAACAGCCTCTATCATATATCCAACATGGACGGTGGGTAACAGTGTCCAAACAGTGACACGTGAATGTTTGTGGCACGAAGGACTGCTGGGCCTCAGGAAATACGCTGTAAAGTCTATGCCCACAATCAGACACAGAAAAATTTCAATCTTCCCTAATATACGGCCACGTATATCGATACTTTAGAAATTTTGTGGAGTACCTGCATCTGTGCGTTGGCCAAGCTCATGAAGCAGTGATAATGTGGCGTTATTACGTAGTCTCTTTACGCCACGCTCTCCTTTTACTTGCTTCTTGACACATTTTCTGGCGTGCGCTCTCACTGTGAACAGATGTTTATTTTTCTTGCAATGCATTCTCATTAAATATCTTTTTCTTTCTTCCTTTTCGTTCGAGCTCTTCTAAATACCCACCATCTTGCTCTTATCGTAATTCAATATAAATTTTAATTTTCCATATACATTTTTAAGTTCTGCCAATCCTCAACTTCCACCCCTCATCTTCTGCAACACCGCATAATGCACACACAAAAGTGCAGAGAGTTGTTAGTGATGCTGATGATGATGACATTCTTTTGCAGGGAGATTACTTTAAACTCTCGACAAGCAGATACCGGTCAACTTACTGTACAATGCCCATCGTCATTCCCCAACCCTTGCCCCGCCACCCACTACTTACCTGCCTCCTCATTCATTCTCTGCTGACTCTTCCTTACCACCTTACATTTTTCTTCTATTACACATATACGAGTACACCTTTCGTTTTCAGTGTCTGCTCTCCTCTCTTCCTATTTCTACCACTTTTTATTATTCTTTCCTTTCAGATGGCTTTACATCCTGTGACAAGCCAAATGGTTTCCTGCAAGCCAGGAAACCATTTACAACGCTCGGTGGTAACCATATAACTAACCCATACGTGTTTTGTACGAGTCAGTAAGTGGGTTGGCGGAAGGTTGGTGCCCCTACCAGTAAAACAACTAACTCAAAATCAAACGGCCATCTTTTACGGGATTATGGCGTCCGGCTATTGAAAGATAAACAGATAGATACACAGAGCTTCTTCCCCCCCCCCCTCCCATTCTCTCTCTCTCTTTCTCATAGTCTGCCCTGCTATCGTTTCATCTCCGCTGTGTGATCTGTGACTCGTGTCTCCCGTTTCCAAATTATTTAGAGTCTTTGGTCCCAACGCTTCCTGCTTCTTTTCTTATATCTCCTTTTCCTCTCTTCCTCCCCCTTCCCCCACTTTCTCTGGTGGTGGCAAGAGTCGACGCCCATCATCCACTCACCTGATGTGGTGCTACCCTTCGGTAAGTAACAATGAATGACAAATAGTTCTGCTTTCCATAAATAATGAGATATAGATTTAAAGTTTTCTAAAAGGACTGGTCAGGATAGTAAACAATGTATCTTGTAAAATATATTGCTATAATTTGACAGTAATATGATAAAAGGGTAAAGTTATATTTAACTCTTCTGTCACCAGGCATTATACTCAGCTAAGTAAAGTGTCTAGTAGTGGAAGAGTTGGTGACGGCTGTATCTAACCCACCAGAAAAAAAGTATATATATATCTCCTTTCTGAATAAAGTATCCTGGAAATAGTACGAATACATTATAAAAAACTCACCGGATTCAAAGTGTTAACTCAGTTTATTGAAACTATTCAGTTACATTCTTATCCCTGTAATTCTGATAAATGAGCAGGGAATTATGGTAGGTGGGAGCGTCTATCATCTACTCACACAATGTAGCAATACCTGTAAGTGACTCTGTACTGTGTGACAAGCTAACGGGATGCCTGTAACGCAGGAAACCCTTTATGACACGGAGTAGTAAGTAGTAACCAGGTAATTAACAACTGGACGCCTGGTGGTTTAGTGGGTTAAAGCACCAAAGACGAATGTTGCTCAGGAGCGTTTAATGGTATATCCAGTGAGTGGCTGAGGCACCAGTATTTTGTTCATCTAATGTCACACAGAGGCCAGCGACTGGCCACTCTCGCATTAAATGACTCATTACAGTAGCTCAGCCCGTGGCCAGCAATGAAGCACGAAGCAATTCGGATTCAACAAAACTACATCAAGAGTATCCACAAACCACAACGATGCCATGATCGAAATGTAATGCTGACCTTTCACTGACCTTTCATTGATGTAGCACAACAATATGATCACTGCTTCCTGCACCCCCCCCCCCACATACGCACTGTATGTACAGATTTTCAGACAAATCAGATCAGACCTTCATGACATAATACCGACCCTTAAACAATGAACCTGACTCATGACCTTTAGCCTTCACCTCTCGTCCAACTACAGTATACCAATATGAACCCACCTCTTCCCAAACCCGCACACAAGCTATTGTATGAGTCTATTTCTTTCCAAAATGGATAAGACATTATTGATATTAATAAGTAAGGTACATATATGCCGAACATTTTATGTATGTGTCTATATCTATATCTATCTATCTGTATAGACAGAGATTATATAAATATATAAAACACACAGACACCGACTGGATCACAACAGTTACCCCCTATTACGTCACTAAAAATACTAAAAATAATACTTACTCGTTGGTCCTTTATGATGGGAGTCAGGAAACGTTCCAGTTTCCACCCTGAAAAGAAAACAAAATAAGTGCACCAGGAAGAAGCAACACACACACAGCTCTCTCTCTCTCTCTCTCCTTGTAAAACAAACAAAAGTATACTACTAAGCAGGTTATAGCCAAAATTTACAAAGAATCACTGGTGCCCACAAAGTTACATATACGCATATTTACAAGCTCACCTTTTCACTACGATGACGCATTACCTAATATCATTTCATCATCATAGAATTGTTAAAACTTGGGAGAGTCACCTGGCAGCGAACGATTCCTGAAGGCCATACCTAACCGTTCCAGTTTAAATGGTCTCCTGTGATGTGAAGAACAGATATCGTCAGGAGATTGCAAAGAATGAAAGTAAAATACGTCACCCGACTAAAAAAGTGTTACATCATAAAATATTCTTGAGTGAACATAAATATAGAAAGCAGAGAGAATCGACTGCTGGCCAGGTATTTTAAAGGATGGTTCGTGCAGGTGGCGGAGAGTGAGTTCATTTATCTTACCTTGCTGGAGATTGTTTCATCCCTGTGCAGCCTATTTCCCGTAGCTCACTGGCAGAAATAATACCATGGTTCTGTATCCTAATTCCTATAGCAATTCTTTGTCTGTAGCATCATATTCTTGTGTTAATGTCTTACACCTCAACATTCAAGACAGACAGATGGAAGTTTCAGGCCAGGTTGAAGTGAACAGGGTATAGCAACCTCATCCCCCGAAGGAGAACCTGGTCACCTCTAACCTGGGAGTTATGACATTAGCAGCTTCACTACGATTATGCCATTTATATTTTATTCTTAGCAGTGACGTGATCTGCCACCTGAGAGAATCCCAGTTCCATCGCAGGCTGGGGCAGTGAACACTTGGATGATTTCAGTTTTGTTATACCACGCTTTACTGATTTTCCCTTAAGACTCCTCGACATGATCATTCCTTATTTATTTATTTATTTTCTTAATGCAAGGAAGAAGGAACCAAAGGCAAGGAGTCCACAAATTGTTCCCTCCAAGAAAAAACAAAAACAAGTTAAGAGACAGCCACATTCAAGATCCGTTCACTTCGCGAAGACTTAACACTCCTCGACATGTCACAAAAACGACTCCTATTAGTACCGTTACACCAGTCCTGAATAACAGAACCCCAGCAAAACATTCAGTACGTTCGGTGAGTATCTATGCCTACGTGGACGGGGTCTTGCTGAACCCCTTAATCCGCTGACGCTGTTTATGTCTGATTCTTGCTATCATTCAGGCAATTTTACTCGACTTGGCAAGGAAGGGCCTCTGTTAATGGAGGGAGTTAAGGAAGAACACATCTAACTCCTGTGCGCCGCTCTCTCTCTCCGAAGCTGGGTAAAATCGCCAGGTGACAGCAAGAACAAAATACACAATAACTCCACAGGCTGATGGGGTTAAGTAGTGGCGGGGGCGTTAATCAGAGCCATGGACAAAAATCGTGCTTGTGGTCAAAACAAGGTCATAAGTTAGCCTGGTTGGCGTGACCTGACCTCCATCTGCCAGTAACATGTCCAAGGTAAATTTACGGCAGGGTTGATTTAACACTCTCAGGCTCCTATGACCCCCTCTCAGCTGAATCATATCGTACGCCGTTAGCTGGCCTAAAATACTACAGTGAGTCAGACGAGAGGTTTAATGGTGACAATATCAACACTCTCAGGTTGCTAAGACCCAGGGGCAGCTTAATATTGTGTGGTGTTAACTGGAAAGAATACTTGAGTTGTTTAGATCATGAAAGAGTTAATGGTGACAGTATTAATTGAGGCTCTTAATGGTGACAGTATTAATTGTGGCTCTTAATGGTGACAGTATTAATTGTGGCTCTTAATGGTGACAGTATTAATTGTGGCTCTTAATGGTGACAGTATTAATTGTGGCTCTTGACGTATTCTCTGCTGACTACTATCATCTGGCGTTATACGAAATAGAACACTAGAGTTTTCTTGACCATGAGAGGGTTACAATTATAGACATGAGCTAAATTAACCCCCTGAACCAAAGAAGACTTGAGTGGACTTACGTACAGTAAGCAACAATAATCGTGTCGTGAAATTTGGTGAAAACATAAGCTAACGGGCTAAGCGTCTGGTACATTCCGGCGTCTGTCATACGGACGGTTCGTAATGTTTCACGAGTTACATTTAATCTTCGGACAAAACCGCGACACGACTACTGTTGCTCACTGTACACTATGAACAATGTTTTTATTTGTCTGGAGACGGAGAGATGAATAACCTCTCTCTCTCTCTCTCTCTCTCTCTCTCAACAAAAGGCACAAGGAAACAGTTTCAGTATATTCTCCCCGAAAGAGAATGTCACACAGAGAAAACACACAGAAGCGGATTTTAAACTTGCCAAATAAGAGGATGCGGCAGAAAAAACTACTCAAATATGTAAATTGGTGGTGACGGGAATAAAGAACCGTTTACAATAAGCTCGGCAGGATTCTGGGGTCATATTTACACACTCTCTTGAGCTTCAGTTGGGTACAGGAGTGGCTGCTTATATTTTCCTTTTCGGTTATCTAGTTACCATGCCTTTCACAGCCAGATACATGAAAAGATAATGAAACAAAATGAAATCGAAGTATGCTACTATGGAGACGTTTATCCTGCATACTTAAGATTTTCCATAAACATAATACCTTGAGCGATGATTTATGACAGTATACGACTAAGTTATGGAATTTGGTTAATATCTTTCATAAACGATCTCCTGACGATGAATTTTGATAAGCGTCAAGTTCTATGGAAACTTGTTTATCCTGTACCGTTTAAGATCCTTCATAATGTATCGATTTTGGACGCTGCCTCCTGTTAAAGCTAAACTGCAATGGGCACACGTTTGTCCTGTAAACTGGATATGGTCCTTGATAACAATACTGACTCACATTACCTTCACCTGACTGCCTGCCCCCTCCCGCTTCTGCAACAGACAGACATATGAAACACACACACACACACACACACACACACACACACCATTTTTAGTTCTTGGGCTCAGAGCCTCACAAGTAATCCCAGGATATTAAGGCTTCAGAAATAGGTGTGTGGCAGGATTGTGGTGCGGGCTGTCTACCACTACCACCTCTAATGATCCAACCGACTCAGGGAATAGCTGCTAAAAATACAACAAGCATTTTTCTCCTGAGTCCCTCTCCGTATTGCAGCAGACTTTTCGACATCGCCTAATCGCTTCTCATCCTTCAGTTGTTTAACATACCACTTGCTTTTCTCATCGCCTGAGCGAAACACATCTCACTCTCCTCTTCCCTGCAGGTCTCTAGCCATTCTTCCGTTCCCATGCAAATTCTAGTTTTGTTTTCTTGCTATCGCACAATACACATGGCAACTGGATGCGGAACGTGGGAAGTGAGGAACGTCGTAGGTAGGGTTGCGAGAGGCAGACCGAAAAAGACCTGAGACGAGGTATTAGAGTGTGACCTATAAGGGATAAGGGACTGAACAGAGACGCAGCCAGGATCTAGCAGCATGGACAGCAGCCATTAGGTGACGAATGGCTGATGTATGCAAGCGTGTTGGAGCCCTAATAATTGATACGATGATAAGACTTCACACCTACATTCTCATTTCTCTGTCATTATACACCCCCGTCATCTCATTCTGTCACCTACATATCCACACCTCATCCCACCACCTACACACCCACACCTCACCCCACCACCTACACACCCACACCTCACCCCACCATCTACACACCCACACCTCACCCCATCACTTTCACACCCACACCTCACCCCACCACCTACAAATCCCACACCTCACCCCAAAACCTACACAACCACACCTCACCTGCACATCCCACACCACCCATGCACATCCCCCACCACACATGCACATCCCCCACCTCAAATGCACATCCCACACCACATATGCACATCCCACACCTCCTCCCAGCTAGGCATGTGTGTCTTCCACGTGAGGCGGGGAGTAAAACGATCCCCGGGTGAAGTTTCCGGCTGGTTACTCGTGACTGGGAGTTAAAGTTCGACTCGTGACATGCCAATACCACACTCAGCTCTTATTTTGCACATCCTCCTTTGTATGTTTGGCTCTCTTTTTCACCTCCACTGCCTCTCGTCCTTCAAAGTAGATGGCTCATGATTAATGCCTATCGATTGCACGAGGGTCATTAAGGCAAACAAGTACTGTATTACCGAGTCCTAGTTTTCCGCTAGAACACGACAATCAACAATCGAATTTACATCCAAGTACCCAAATGTACTGCAGGCTGAAGAGGGATATAAAACAAACTCAACAGCTTAAACTATTGGACGAGACCGCAAAATCGAGTAGAGGTAGCACTGATGAAGCAGTGATCTTAACCGTGGTACACATACACCCTAACACAGCCACGCACATCAGGGCTAAAATACACATGGGGGCACAGTGACACCACGACCAGCACCAGTATTCAACAGAAATTGGCACAAACCTGGTGGTCATCATATACGACGTTTCCAATAAGTTATCAAGCTTAAACTCATGTCAAACACAATGTCATTCATCATCCTTACCGTTTTTCCCACCTACGGACAAAGTGCGGTTCTGTCCGGAAACCAAGCACACGAAAAATCACGAAAGTGGGAGAACTATTCATAACACAACCAGTGTAATGGGTCAGACACTCCTCCACGAATCATTCAAGCCTCCGAACCCTGGCTCTGTCTCCCAGACCGAACCATCTACGCGCGCGCACAACATACATACATGTATTACATAATTTTGCTTTACAGAAAGGCTTCACATCACCTGGTAGCCATGAGTCAATAGAGGAAAAAACAAGGTGCTTCCGCTCTTTATCACCGACGTACTTTGCTGCCGCCAGTTTTACGAGCATTTTATATATATAGTGATAATCAGTTTAGGGGAATTTGATCAAGAGTAGGCGTGCAGCATCCCACCATCAGAATTAATACATGGCGGGTGGGCCGTCACAATAATCCTATTACCACTCAACTTCGCACAGTCACCTGCCCGTTATGCCTCAAACAACCTGGCACAGTTTTAATTACACCACTATATGCCACGAATCGGGGGCGCTCAGTGGCAGTGCAGTATAATCGGCGACAAAGTTAGCTTGATATTTCCCCTTTTCTGCTTCTCGCTTTCCTTTTCTGGCAAATATTCCTAAGCTGAAAGAGGTTTATGCGCTCTCTCTCTCTCTCTCTCTCTCTCTGTTTTGTGTCCGACTCTATGGCATCGATACGACTGTCCGTTTCCTAAAGCCAGGCAGTCCTCCTCCATGCCACACACCTTCGCATATCACCACTTCAGTACTTATAGCCACCGTCCATAATGAAAGCATGCTACGGCTGTCTCATTGAGGGACAAGTGTGAAGATATTAGCGGATGTGTTTTATGACGTGTGTGGGTTCTGTGGCAGTACAGCTACGGTCGTTCAATGAAATTCGGAGTCTCTAACCATACACGACTCTCTCTGATATGATGTGTCAGGAGGAAAAGTGACGGGCATGTCGTAAAAGTTAAATAATCAGAGTGAAAGAACATTATCCCTGGCTGTACACAATTTAAGGTACTGTGGGTACGGGGTGTATATACGGATCGCGTTATTTCTGTTCACCGGTATGAATACTGAAATCTTGGTGGTAACCTTTCCTATAAGCTGCCTCTACACCTGCCTCGCTTCCCACCATGACCAACGCTACGACTTTCACATTAAACCTTCAATTATGGGACGTGTTTCTATTCTATTTTTTTATACAAGAGGGAACCAAAGGCCAGGAGCCCGCAAACCGTTCCTTCCAAGAAAGAAACGAAAACAATACAACAGAGAGCCAAAGTCAAGATCCGTTCATTTCGAGATGCCTGGACACACTGTGTTTGAAGGACTGGAGATCATAGGCAGTAGGAAATACAATGAGAGACAGTTCCAGAGTTGACCTGTTGCATACATGAACGCCTGGGAGTAACGGTTAACTCTTGAATTAAAGAGCTAGACAGAAAAGGGATGAGAGTTTGTTGCTAGACGGGTGCTACGCGCCCGTCGTAGAAGTGGAGGGATGCAAGCAGACAGTTCAGAGAAGCAGTGACCATTGAAGTAGCGATAGAAAAGAGATAAAGAGGCAACAGTGAGGCGAAGAGATAGAGGTTGAAGGGAGCCAGTAAGAGGAGGAGAGTTAATGAGACGAAAAGCCTTTGACTCCACCCTACTGAGAACAGCTGCATGTGGAAAGCCTCCCCATACATGAAAGTTGTATTCTACACAGGGACGAATAAAACCCGAGTATAAAGTCAACAACTGTGCAAGAGTAAAGAAGGCATGGAGTCGGCATAAGACACCTAGTTTCTTGGAAGCAGATTTTATAAGAAATGTAACACGATCTTTCAAAGATAAACCCCGAGAGAATGAAACCCCAGGTATATTTAAAGATGATGCAGGACTGAGCTGAATATTGTTAAAACTAGGAGGATACTGCTGCGGAAGATTTTGACGGGTTGAAAGATGTAAGAACTGAGTTTTTGAAGCATTAAAAACAATAAAATTACTCTTACCCCAGTTACATATATGAATCAAGTCAGACATTATGTGTGCCATATAGCCTCATCCTTTGTTTGATGAAGTAACTGCTGAGATGGACGCTGCGGGAAGCGAATGGAAAGGTGGAGGGTGGAGTCATCAGCGTATGAGTGGACTGGGTTAGATGTACAACTTAGAAGGTCATTAATGAACGGAAGGAAGAGTGTTGGCGATAGGACAGAACCCTGAGGAACACCACTACTGATAGTTGTAGAAGCCGAACGGTGGCCGTCTACAACAGCAGCTACAGAACGACCAGAAAGGAAGCTAGATATGAAGGCAATGACAAAAGGATAGAAACCATTAAGATTTATGCCAAACTTGATAAGAAGCCTTTGAGATGTCATGTGCAATGACAAAAGCTTTCGCCAAAGTCCCGAATGGAGGATGACCAGGAGCCTGAATGGTAGGTGAGAAGATCGCCAGTGCATCGTCCCTGGCGGAACCCATATTGACGATCGGAAAGAAAGTTGTGACAGGAAAGGTGCTCAATATTTTTTTTCTGTTTAAGAATAGATTCAAAAACTTTAGAAATACAGAATGTTCAAGCAATTGGATGGTAGTCAGACGGTTGGGAATGGTCGCCCTTCTTTGGGACTGGCTGAGTGAGAGTCAACTTCCAGCAAGAAGGAAAGGTACAAGTTGATAGACAAAGGCGAAAGAGTTTGCCTAGGCAGGGTGTAAGCACAGAAGCACAATTCTTGAGGACAACAGGAGCGACCCCATCAGGCCCATATGTCTTGTCTGTACTGAGGCCAGATGGCAGAAAATACATCACCTGAGAACATTTTCATGTCTGCCACAAGGAAGTCACAAGCGGGAAGTGATGGAGGAATAGCACCGGAATAATGGTGAAACTGGAGGAGAAAGTCTGAGCAAAGTATATGCGCATACATATAAACACACAGTTAAGTGTGTGTGTGTGTGTGTGTGTGTGTGTGTGTGTGTGTGTGTGTGTGTGTGTGTGTGTGTGTGTGTGTGTGTGTGTGTGTGTGTGTGTGTGTGTGTGTGTGTGTGCGCGCGTGCGTGCGTGCGTGCATGTTCATAAGGTTTTAAATACAATGAATGGTGGGGATATACTGGTCACATTATGCCTCTCAGGGTCAAGCAACTTGTCACTCTTGCCCTGCATGTCTGAAATGAGTAGCCTCGCCACGGGCTTCTACTTTCCTGATGAAGCAATGAAGGACTGGATGACTTATCTATCTATCTGCCTCTATCTGTCAATTGTATTATATTACTATTGTGTAATAAATCTATTTTTCCAACTTCGTACTTTAAGTTAATGACTACAGAATTCTTTCTTTTACACACTAATATATTATCGTTGGCTTCTGATCCCTCTTGACGGGATAAAAATGATAAGGCGATCGTGATTTTAACAATGAATCTGCCAGTTTCAATGTAGATGAACAGCACTGGAACAACAAGAGCCACCTGAACAAGGGCCTGAACTGGTATGGTTTTTCATGTACATTATACTGCATTGTGATGAGAAGAAACCTACATGCACTTAAAATTTAACAATATTTAAGTACCTTCAGTGTAAAGGCTTATTTTATGTCAGGCTGGAAGGAAGACGGTGTAGAATTACGGCCTGGTAAGTGGCGGGTCGAGAGCATTACCTCGGCAACACCCAACAAATACTCTGTCCACTTTAACTTGGCCGAAAATTGCTATGGGACACTAGAATATGGAGCTAGTCACAAAGAAGTGCTATGAAGAAGTCCTATCTCCATAGGGCTACGGGAAAATAGGTTTCAAAAGGACGAAAATCTCAAGGATGAACGAACTATAACAGCGGTTTTTGGTTTACCTTGTTTTAGCCTTCTCGTGATGTTCTCTTCTATGTACTGGTTTATTCCACCTAACGCCATACGATTTCATTCAATGGTCACTGCTCCCCTGATCTGTGCTAACATTCCGCCACCACGGCAGGTGCGCAACACCGGTTTAACAACAAACTCTCATCCCTTTTCTGTCCTACTCTCTAATGCAACAGTTAATTGTTACTGCCAGTCCTTCATGTATGCAACAGGTCAACTCTGGAACTGTCTTCCTCTATCTGTATTTCCTACCTTCTATGACCTCCGGTCTTCCAAAGGCATTGTGTCCAAGTACCTTGAAATGAACAGATCTTGAATTTGACTCTCTGTTATCTTGTTTTCGTTTCTGTTTTTTTTTCTTGGAGGGAATAACTTTACAGGCTTCTGTCCTTTGGTTCCCTCTTCCGTGCATAAAATAAATAAATGCATAAATAAATTATACAGTATCTATCTATCTATCTATCAGTCTATCTATATCTATCTATCTATCTATCCATCTATCTATCTATATGGTTTAGGATGTATAAACTGTCACCGTCATCCCTCTCATGGTCGGAACAATTCGAGTATTCTATTTCAGCTAATGCCGATCTGTACTATTCAGCTGTGAGTGAGTCGCAGGAGCCGAAGAGTGTTAACATATACTTGGTAACTCATCTCTAAACACGCTGCGTTTAACATAATGACAAGTGGAAACGGATCCCACTCGATGATCTGCAACCTTCAAGTGACTCTGAACTGAGTGACACGCCAAATGATTTCATGTAACACAGGACGCCATTTACTACACTCGATGGTCACCACATAATCAAATGGACCCATTATGATAATGAGTTAAGGCGCTCCAACCGGACGTGACCCATACGGGATTACTAACAAGGAATGGCTGGGGTCCAGTGTTCACAGAATACCGCTCAGGGAAGAGCTGCTGGTCACTCTCGCCTTAAATGTTTGGATTAAGTAGCGTCGCCCTGGACCCCTACGCTCACGAAGGGATAATAAAGAACTAAATGACAGATACTATCTATCTATCTATCTACAGTATATACCTAGGCTGCTTCCCCCAAGGAAAGGGAGGTAGCCGAGACAGGACGACTCACTCTCCATTTACTCATCCATTCAAACACATTCATTCGCATCTTAGCTCCAAAGGGGAGAACGGACAGATCCTCACCGCATCACACCCCACAAGGGTCAGATACACAGATAGATAACAGTGACTTGCTTTATGGAAATGCACACATTACATATTTTCCTGTCGTGAATGACTTAGCTTGTCGTTAGTCAGAGTACAGTACATGTCACCAGCAGTCATTCAGGGCTTAACCACTCCAGACAGGTGACGCAATTTCCATCTTTATTAAACTACCACCAGACGACTTTATTCAACGATTTTATTCAAGTTTCTCGTGATGGTATTAATCTAGGCCTAAACTAACTCACCCATGTTTAGTCTCTCTTAAGCTGAATAAGATCATCAAAAGACACAGGAAAAAAAAAAAAAAAAAAAAAAAAAAAAAAAAAAATCCCGCGCGCACGCACGCACGCACACACACACACACACACACACACACACACACACACACACACACACACACACACACACACACACACACACACACACACACACAGCCACCGTCCTCGGGCTGTATACGTTACACACACTTCAGCTTTAACGCAATCCCTTGTATGGAGCTTTTATTTCCCAAAGCTCCCTCAGGAGCGACTAGGCTAACGTGCGTTTAGCGCCTTCAAGCCGATCGATGAGGCATTTTATACTTTGTTCTTGCATCCATTAGGCGACTCATTTTTTTTTCAACACAAGAGAGTCTTTTCGAACTAGAGAGGTGAAATATAGTCTTCATTAACCCATTTAGTAAGGCAGGCTTTTCCTGAGTTGACTAAAACTGTCTGGGAGTAGCAAGAACAGAATAGAGAGACTTCGGAAGGGATGGGATCAATCAGTGCGTCTGTCTGTCTGAGATTTCGCTTGAATGCGGGTGACATCCTTGCTAAATTTATTCTTGCTGCTACAATTTATTCTTGCTGCTACCTGACGATTTCACTCAGTCTATGAACGGCCTCCCATACTCTTTACTAAGGTTATATCAAATTCTTCCCGTTCGAAATGTCTAAAATGAATAAAATCGTCAAGAGAGGGCATAACCAAAGCTAAAAAGACATTCCCAGGTTGAGTGAGTTAAATATCAGGATAATCCTTGGGGAATCCTAGACAGATTTCAAATTTTCAAAGCCTCCCCCTTCAAGATGGTCACGATAAAGATTCTAATATCAGATTTATTACAAATATTCGTTAACTTTTTCACTCTGATCACGTGTTTTATACTTTACTATTACTACCATACGATTTTATTCACCACTAGGGAGACCTTGTGTAGTGAATGGGACAGTGAAATTTGAAGTATATATAACCCACTGAGTTTGAAGAAAAAAAAATCTCCCCTGAACTGAATAAATCACCCAGAACAAGAATGAAACAAGACGGAGCCCTCAGAGTGCAACACCCGTGCCCACCAACTACTCTCAGTGTCTAGTACGAGTATTCTGCTCTGCCCTGTGACTCCGACCTTCGACAGCTCACTTTCAAAATCAAACTATTTAATTACTGCTTAACTCTTTGCCCTTCTAACAACTATAATTCAGATCATATCAAAACTGTTTGAGATCATTTTTCCCAGTGACCTTGCCCTTCCAGTGACTATTCTCAAAACGAATGTCTTCATCCTTGATTTAACCAAAACACTTCTACATATTTAAGTCTACATAGGATAAATATTATTCACCTTTGACCTACTGGTCTAAAAAACGCTAGGTTAACTTCTTGGGCGATCTTCAACCAATCCACCAAGTTTGATCCATCTCAGAAAAGAAAAAAAATACTGAAGTTATCTTGTTGACACTAAAACACTATGCGTCGAACTTTTACCTTGCTCTGCGACCATGATCTCTCACTGATTGTTCTCACGACTGTATCCCTTTGTTCTTGCCTGACCCTTAACCCTTCAACCAAGTTTGGACTAAATCAAATCAAAACTGTTTCAGCTGACCTCTTGGCCTTGGTCTCTGATCCTTCCTTGTGACCTTGACCTTTGGCTGATGGGTTTCAAAATCCAATCCTTTTTATTTCTGCCTTATCTTCAACCCAGCCACAAATTTGGTTCAAATACAAACAACTGTCGAATCTGACCTTGCCCTTTGACCTGTTGTTAAAAACCAAGAAGTTTACTCATTTTCTTCACACACACACACACACACACACACCCATATATATATATATATATATATATATATATATATATATATATATATATATATATATATATATATAAAGACCGCTATGTTTCGGTGGAGAATAGGTAAGACAAAGTCTATATCCATCCCGTACCTCAAAGTCTAAATATATTAATATTCAGACTATGAGGTACGTGACAGAGGAGGAGGGCTGATGTTCAACAGAGAGGAAGTTGGAGGAATGGCCATGACTGCTGCAGAACTGGCAGAGAGGCAGACACGGGTTCAACATATACTGATTGGTCGCTAACTGGGAGAGGGACGAAGGTGGGGAATTTATTACCCCCCACCCCACCCCACCCCGGCCTCTGCCGGAAACACAGATACAGGGTGTTGGACTGACAATTTAATTCAATGATTGTGAAAAGCTGGTATAAATTTTAATATGCAAGTAATTTGGTGTTGACAGGGGATAATGTTTGAGGGGGTATGCTGGACTACAAATAATTTTACTGAAAGAAAAAGGTCAGCAAAAGAAGATAGTCAGGAGATGTGGTGTGAAAGCTAAGACTACAGTTTAAACGGGAGCCCTAGTCCTCCCTATTACCAGGTTTTCTGGGGGTTTCACCGTGTTCAACTGGCGCTACGGCCTCCTCCCATTACAAGAACAATATGGTGAGCACAATACAACACTAAAAAGAGCAACTAGTAAAGACGCTCTGCTCTCATATACCTGTCGTCGCACGGAGCAGGGAGAGCGGTATCATAAAACTGTGTGGTTGTGTGGAATCGAGGTGTATGTAAAAGTACGTCGGGTTAAAGGCTTAGTGAGACGCGCCACAAGTTTCCTATGCTTTCACCCTGATTGTTCGCCAAGTGTGTGCGGACCGCCACTGCCTCTCACCCGCCTCATGCAGCCAATACGGGTACGCTTACGGCAATGCTGGGCGAATTCCACACTGAATACTCTTGCTAGGACTGTCTTATTCAGGACTGGTGCGGTGGTATTACCGGAGTGTTTTTATGATATGTATATTGACGATCAGTAAAACAGATTATAACGAATTTCATATTATCAACTGTTCCCAGGCTCTGTAGTCGAACTTGCGTCTTTTTGGCCAAATGATACATTTTCTAACCACCTGACGTCCACCTCTCCACCAACGGTATGGCAGAGTGACCCTAAACACATCTAACAACATCACAACGAAAACTGAGTCATTACACCAACACTAACTTGAAAAATCAAGCCCACAAGAAATGCTTTAACACTCCCGCTCGTGTAACTCACTCACCAATGAATAAAATCGTCTGGCAGTAGCTGGAACAGAATAGCAACATTTTCCTGACCGTTAGAGGAATACCTGAAATACGTGATAACAAAAACAAAGCATGAACGTATACCAAAGAGTAAAACAAAGAATGAATGTATAACAAAGAGTAAAAGAGAGCATGAATGTATACCAAGGAGTAATGTAGAGCTTGAATGCAGACCAAAGAGTTTTACTGAAGTCAAGAAATAAAATGCCCAATATATGTTGACGCTCCTGCATGGCACAATATAACTACAGCCTAAGAACACGTAAGTTACTTTTCAGGTCAAGTAATTATAACTGCATAGTAGGAGCAAACCACTCACCCAGTAATAACCCTTTCAGCCCCAGGAGGTGGTTTTAATTTTGTTCTAGGTAACATTAGAGTATTTCATTCGTCGAGATATTTTTCGTAGTGAAGGAGGTGTTTCTGAAGGCTATATTTTCCTAGTGAAGGAGGTGTTTCGGAAAGCTACATCAAATCTTTCCCATTCCTATAATCTCTCCAAAGTGGAATGAATTGTGTAGGGGTGGCAAGAATAAATGACCTCCTCCCCCCTCTCTCTCTCTCCGCCAGTCCGTGCGCCGTAACAAACGATACACTGCCACCCCACCATCCGTCACACCTCCTCCGCTTAACTACCAGATTAATGCCCCTGATTATCGCCTAATGCCTCCTGATATTTCCCCCAAGCCCTGTAATTACCTCACACAAACTTAATCTCAATTCTTTTACCCCAACTCCAAACCTAATCGCACATATGCAGTGGGATTCGCCGTCATCTGGGTTACGGCTGTTTATAAATTTGGTGAGAGTGTTCGTGTTTTCAGAAAGGATGCTTGTAATAGAGACAGTTTATGGGTCAAGGCAGCATCGTCCAATAACTTTACTCTGTCCACTCTGGCCTGGCCTAAAACTGCCACCTCCCCATCTTGAATGCTGGGGTTTAACAAGAGAGTAACGCTAGGCTATGGTGCCGGTCACGAAGAAGTGCTATGGAAACGATGTGCAGCCCAAGTACTCTTTTATTCTGTCATTGAACTAGGGGAAATAAACAGCAAAAGGACGAAACGCTCGGCAAAGTTAAGGTGGGCGAATAGAGTGTGAACCAGGATGCAGCTGTTAATATTTATCTCCTCGAATTCATGTGATTTGATAAAGTACGTTTGTAATATATGCTGGAAATCCCTTTAATCCCATGACGCATCCTTTATTATATTGTTGCTGCCGCCAGACGATTATAATCAGCTTATGAAAGAACTATCGCTCTAAATGGGTTATGACGGCTCTATCTGACCTCTCCAGTTCCAAAAATCTCTCCTAACCAATAAGATCTAGAGTAATAATAAAATGTAAAACACGTCTTCGAACTAGAGCAGTTAATAAATAGTAAACAGTAAGCACTGTGAACCAGAATATAACTATCTACATTTACTCCTCGAATTTACGTAAATTCATAGGTATGTCTGTAATGTAAACTGTTTATCGTTCCCCGAAATACTAAGTGAAGTAGTATTCCCTAATATTACGTAACTTCCATGGCAGGCTGGAGCGGGGATATATTCTGATTATTTGTATTCCGTTAGAACGAACTTTACCGACCTCCCACAACGCCCATCGACGTATAATAATACCTCCGGTAATACCACTATACCAGTCCTGAATGAAACAACCCTAACATGTATTCAATATGGACGGTTGGTATCACCGCCGATTGATGATGTGTGACGGTGTGTGCCACGCAGGGCTGTCGAAATCTGAAAAGGGACCATCCACTCAATGCCTGGAGTTAAAAAAAAAAAAAAAAAAAAAGGAAGCACTGTTGCATGGGTTGGTACTGACGGACTGATGGGTCTAGTCCGGCCAAACCTGGGATCTAATTCATGTCCATTTAGAAACTAGATAATTTCCCCAACAACCAGGCTACCACCTCTCCTTACAACGACTACAACATTATTCCATCCTTTTCTCACACTCTCACACTTCTTTATGTAAATGTGTTCATAATCTCTGAGTCTCTCTCTCTCTCCCTCACACACACACACACACACACACACACACACACACACACACCTGCCTGCCTTCTGACAAAACCAGGCCATCTACATACTAAACTAGTGAAGCAAATGCGCGGCAAGGGAAGCCAGGGAGAGAGACGTGGTGCAGAGAAGTGCTGGGTTCGTGTTTATCAAGGATCTTAGTCTTTCCAATACGGTGACGTGCTGTGCAACTGACTTAGGATGCCACTACACAATTCTATTCAAGTTAGGATGGAACTCTATTCGTGAAAGGGCCAATGAGGGCTGTAGTTACTCTCTCTAGTTGGGAGAGTCTCACCCAAGTTGCATAAAATCGTCTGCAGTTAGCTATAAAAAAAAAAAAAAATGTCATGGGAGTGAAGTAGTTAACCCTCTCTTGGTCGGACAACTCTTGTATTCTGTTTCAGCGAACATCACCCTGATTTCATCATGATAAGTCACAGAAGCCTATGAATTTACGGTACACAGTGTCACCTTACACAAGTGCTATTCAGCTTGGATGGCGGACGAAATTTTGAAGAGTGGACAGCAGTTGTTGAGTGGACAGAAGGTTGGACAAGCTTTGAAATGATACTGATACCGGAAAAAGAAAGAAAAACAAAAGAAAGTTGTCGTCATCTGTGTCCATATTGGTTCTGGCGAAGCCTGACCCAAATGGAGCCTTAAGCTAATGTTATTAAATATGAAGAAGCTTTGTGACCACCCCCTCAAGGATTACCCTAAGACGCCTGGTTATAGACAGATTCTCCCTCAATACAAAAGACAATAGTTATGTGATCAAGACAAATTTCAGTGGGAGGAGGGAGAGAACCCTTGCTTGTATTTAAGAGAGAGAGTGAGAATGATCACCTAACCTCGAGTATGTGGGTTGATATTCATTTTCAGGTGAGGGGACAGACATCATTCTTATGCCCTACTGGGGCTCTGAAAGGATTACACTAGACAGCATCTTTCAGTATATTTGTCCATACCATGGACTTCTGGGTTGCCCTGCTGGATATCCTAAAATGAAAGGGGTAATGTGAAAGATAAACAGCCAAGCTTGTGCTGACGCAAACACCATACCTGTATAGGCAAAGCTTCTCAGATTTAATCAGTGTAAATAAATGTCAGCTTGAATGTGGATCCTCTCATGTGGGACGCACCTAAAGCCTCCTGATCAGGTTGCTGGAGATACCAGGCAATACACAACGATAACCAAGCCATTATTTGTAGAAAAATAAATAGTAATCCCTACAATTTAATTTGTTTTTTCCTCTGAGGAAAAAAAATTCTGTTTCGAAATAAACAATTATGTGTTTATAGTAACTATTCTCCACTATTATATAATCATAATGCTCAGCACACAGAAGTGCAAATACTTTTTTCTTAATAAACAGATTTAAAAACAATTGGTGGCCATCTGTAGTGGACAGCCTTTTAAAAAATCTTCAATAGGGGAGGACGACATACGTAAAGAAAAAAATTTAAAAAAAAAAGTTACAGAGCACTACTTTAAATCACCTCAAGGTCGGGTCAACTCTAGTAATATATTCCAGCTAACGCCATGTAATTTAATTCATGTGATGGTGAGCACTGGAGTCTGAGAGTGTTAATATCTTCTCTACTTTGATTCAACTGCATGGCAGCTATAGGAGTGAAATAAAAGAATAAGCAAGCAATAGTATACACAACTTAAGATCAAGACGATTTGTAAATACTGCCGCTGGACTTGCCGCCATTACACCTGCCCTCCAACAGTCCTGTATAAGCCAGTTGGGTTTACACAAAGCCTTACAAATGCACCTCACAGCCAGCCTAATCTTTTACAACACCCGGGGATACGCAGGATTTAAACCCCAAAATTCAGTAATGGATATTTTACTTTTCCTTGCTGCTCCCATACGAGTTTATTCATTTTAATAAAGCCCTCTCGACCTAACTGGATTAATGAAGACCCCATCTAAATCCTTCAGTTTGGAGTGTCTCTCCAGTGCTGAATTAATGCATCTGAAAGTAAAAATAATAGGAAAAACACGTCATAGTAATGTAGGTCAAATCATATCTAAAAACTGATTGGGAACTTTCTGAAGAGTAACTGACAGACTGACATGAACGAAACTGGTTGTCCTGCTGGTTATTTATTTATTCATTTTTTTTTTTGGGGGGGGAGGGGGGGGCTTGAAGATCACCAACACCGCCTTCACACACAAAATGTCCCATTGGTATACCTGGAGACTGTTAGGGAGGGAGGAAGTAGAGTTAAGTAATCACAGGGAACGGAGTAATTAAGTGCGTGGATGGTGGAATGAGAAGGTCGGTGCCTGATAACAACGTATATATGGGAACATGGGGTTACCTGTCTATTATGTGGTAGAATTGAGGGGAAAGAAGCAAAAACGATGCGTCACGAGAGATGCAGGAAGACAAGAGGAAAAGAACGTAGCAGAGAGAGTGAAAAGCTGATGGAGGAGGGAAAAATGAAGGAATACAGGAGGGAAGTCGGGAATCGAGTGAGCAGTTATAACTTAGAACAAATGTATGAAGTGGAAAGGTGTTCACGAATAAAAAAAAAAATGTGCAGCGTGAGGTGGTGGGTAGGAGAGGAATGGGGGTGGAATTGACAACGCGGTGGAATGAAGATCTGAAACAAACTTTGATGAGAAGGCATATAATATCTGTATGGGAAACATGAAAATGAGTGTGGAGAGTCGACGGAGGAAGTTGTCTGAATATGTTAATAAAACTTGAGAGGTGGAGAGACGAATGGGAGAGTTAAAAAAAAAAATGGACGAGAACTCAAGAAGATGCCTCAGTGAAAAGTAAAGGGAATGTATGATGCTATTGCAAGGAGATCGATGAAGTACGAGATGGTGATAAGAGAGGTAGTAAAAGGTCTACAGTATCTCTCTATCTACAAACAGATGCCATAATCCCGTAAGGGGTGCCCGTCTGGGATAGTTGTTTTACGGGGAGGGGCACTAACCCTCCACCAACACTTGCTGACACATAGGAAACACGTAAGGGTTGGTTATATGGTTACCACCCAGGCTGTAAATGGTTTCCTGGCTTACTGGAAACCATTAGGCTTGTCACTCAACGCAAAACCACCTGAAAAACTAAGAAGAGTAATGAAAGCGACAGGAAAGATGGGAGAAATAAGAAGAGAGGAGAGCAGACACAGAAAAAGAATGATAAACGTGAAGGAAGAGGTAGGCAGCACTGCATCAAGTGAGAGGATGATGGTCGCCACCACCTACCAAAGGAAGTAGAAGGTGAAAGGTTAAAATAGCAGAGTTGGTGTACAGAGAGGGTATCACTAAAACACTAACACATTTCATTTGTTTAGAGCGGAAAGGGACAACTGGGAGATGGGGAGGAGAAAAGGACTTTAGATATAGGAGAATATTATCAAGACACGAGCTGAAGGTGAGAGGAGGCCCCCAATTACATGAGGGTCATTTATGGAACACTTGTGATGTTGAGATGTGGTCTGTCTGTATGCCATGTTACGCACTTCATTCAGCAGCGAGGCAGAAAGAACAGGTATGCTTTGCTGGTTTTCTCAATTCAGAATAAAAAAAATAAGAGGCTTACTTTCATACGGCGGCACCGATATAACCAAGCCACTCGTCTGCCCGGTTATACCAACATCCTTTACCTCCCATCCTATCCCTACAAGAAGGACGGTGGATTGCCAGAGAGGGGCAACTTCATTCACCCTTCACTCCACTGGGTTCACGTTTCAGATGAACCTGGGGCTACGACAACTATTACTAAAGGACAGTCACTTTAATCTGGGCCAGATTTTCGTGCTTTTGCAGTTTATTCCACGTACCTCAGTGGCAGAATAAGCCAATGCAACAGCTATTTTTTCCTTTCCATTCGTGATTAAAATAATATTCTAATTTGAATCTCTTCCTGAAACTGAATATTCAAGATGCAGAGATGGAAATTATACGCCAACTTATGGTGAACAGAGCATACGCAACTCATAGTATTCTGTTATGTACCCAACCCACAGTCCCACACTGTCTTATCGTGAGCTATTATACACTCCTCACAAGTGACTGACTCACATGATCACTAGGGCCGCATTCCTGTCGGCTTAGAAGGCTTTGTGGCACCTTTTCCTTTGCCATTTACTTTTTAACTGCATGTGGCACCTTTTCCTTTGCCATTTACTTTTTAAACTGCACCTTACTGCTCTCTTGCTTGATACTGTTTCTGAAATACGGTATAAATAACAAACACGTGAATATTAACGCCAACTCTGCAGACATACACTGGTAAGGGTGAAACGCTAGGAAGTTACTTGTTCCCACGAAAATATGGCCTAAAATGTTCCCAATCAAAACATTCCTGATACACTGGCTGCCCTTCTTTTTATCCGTTTTGCCTTACATTCATATTATATTCTGAATTTTAATATGCATACAATTTTCATGCATGTGTAAAAATGCGACAAAGTTTGAAATTACATAAGCATCATTCGCTCGAACTATATTTATCGTTACATTACCAAATACCTTCAGACAACCTAAACTGATATTATTCGCGGTTCTCAAGTGAAATCCTTCCCCCTACACAGAAAAATCTGTGTGTGCCAAAATCACTCAGAAATTTCAAGAAAAGTATGACAGCAGAGTAAACAAGGAAGGAACACCAAGAGCCTCACTCAATACTACAAATCACACACACACACACACACACACACACACACACACACACACACACACACACTCAAGCCTTAAAAAAACACACACACACACGTCAGCTTGATACCAGGCGTGAAGCATCTGGACGGCCATACAAGAACACCTTCACTGCCAGGATATTAAATCTATTTCCTCCCCTCCCGCCACCGCCTCACCTTCGCCGCCTCTATGTTGTACGAACCCATAGCGACACTGTGGGCCGTACTCTAGGGGACTTGGTGATCTCGCAACACTTCCTCCTTTGCGATTTATTTTGAACACTACACCTCAATATTCCTTTACACGTAACTGATGCATCCTATGTCGATATTACAACGAAACAACATACAAAGAAAATCTAGCTATATTATGCAAAATAAATCGCTAAGGAACAAGTGCCACGAAACCTCCTACACCACCAAAAAATATGCCCTTTGTCTGAAATGGGGTCTGGCTTTCCGTACACACATGGTAATTTAAGTCTTTTCATCACATTTCATTACACCATACGTGAAGAGGACAGTCAAGTCGATCGGTCGGTTGTGGGATGACGCGGTGTAGAAGAACGTAACAAGGTGGGGAAAAATATACGAGATTATTAATGGAGGTTTGTCTCGTCCGAACTGTATCGTTAACGTCTGAGAAGAGTTTTAATCGGCATTACCACTCACAGGATGCGGCGTTATGAAACAGCCACAGAGACAGACACATAAATTAGCAGATATTCATTTACTATCAAGCCCCTGACGATGAGTATAAACATCCTAAACAAGATATAATAGTATTTTAGGAAACTCCGGTAAACAGTACTAATGAAATTTTACTGACGGTGTCCAATGCTTCAGTGATTCCATTTCCATCTTGACAGTCTAACTCAGTAATACTTAAACTTATAGAATAAAGGAGTACAGCTGCAGTGTGTTTATGCAACGTGTTACAGTTCTGCACCTGCACACCGCCAGGCACTGCACTCACTTAACTATTCCTGCAGACTTCGTTGTTCACAGTGGCAACTCTGTGTACCGCAGGCTAGGCGTCTTCTTGTGCCACTTCCTTAATTAGCTTCGGCACAGACACAAGCCACCTGTTTATTCCAACTCTTGGTACAAACATGGCACTAGTTAAACCTTCCATCCTCAGTACCAGCCATTCACTGGTATAAAACATTTCACGAAAGTATAAATGTCTGAATACGACTCCCGGGCCGGTCATGAGATCCTGGACCTGGAATAAGGCACAAGACTTAATTCGACGGTGTGCGTGTTGTAGCCTGGGGGAAGACTGGGACTTACCAAAACTAGTTCCCTGCATACTTATCGTGTAATCGACAAGCATTCATCCTAAGTTAAGTTTTCTCACATAAAACTCTGAACTCAAGGACCGGTTCTCTCTCTCTCTCTCGAGCGACATGTGACGGGACGGGACTCGGTGTCAATACCATCAGGTGTGTTGTGTGAGATGTATGGTTATTCGCACCAAAACTGGACGACACCGGAGTCATAACCTTGCTATTAAAAATGATTAAACTATCAATATCGCAAAGACCGAGGGTTTGAATGGTGAGTGACTGGTTTTGTGGTGCAGTGTATTTCGCTGGGCTCTATGGTGACAGAGCCTCCTGATTCAAATATTTCTGTTAAAATGGAACGGAGGACGACGAGGAGGACGAGGAGGAAAAGAAAGAGGAGGAGGAGGAGGAGGAGGAGGAGGAGGAGGAGGAGCAGGAGCAGGAATGTGGTGACATTAATTCTGGAAAACACATTTATAGTAAAATCTCAATAATACCAAGTCTAAAGGAGGCATCAGTATCCACAAGGCATGAGGAACAAGAAGACTCTAGACGCTGTGCACAATAAATAGTGTCAGGTGTGTGGGAGGTGATGCACTGGCAGGGTGGACGAAATGACTGAGGTGAGAAGAGGACCTGAGTTTGGTAATGTGTGAGTGAGATTCTGTTTACCGCTTAGTACCACCTAATATTGAAATTTAACCCACACAGCCCAGGGATTTTTTGTTCCTTCATTTTATCATTGCCATCTCTTGACGCTTTTCATTAACTTTGACATTTTAAACTGAAATGACTAAATACAGCTTTCACAATCAATTTACTACAAGACAGACCTTACCTAAGCTGAATAAATTAACGTGGTAGCAACAGCATAAACTATAAACGACGTCACGTGAATTTTTACTGGTTAATCCTTCGGCTGCGGTTTGCCTGTGAGAGCTGGATACAAATTTTCGTTGTAATCTGTAATAAAATACAAAAAAGGGCGTATTTACATGTTAGTGATCTTGATATAACACAAAGCTCTTTATTCCCGTGCAAAACGTTACTCGTGATAGTTATACCACCTTTAATAAGCTACCGATATGTTCCTCTCAAGCGTATACATAAAACCGTCTGACGTTTGCCGTAGTAATATGCAAAGTAGGTAATTCGCAGCTAAAGGCGAATGTAAGTCTCTGGGTTTAGCAATGTGTGGGAGGGAGTCCATTCAATGCTAAATATCTGCTAATAATCATCACTTGAAATAATCCCACCTCCATCCCTTCAAAGCACCCAAACATTACCCTCATCCAGCAAAACAAACCACTCCTTTTCTCTCTAATCCATCACCTCATTCACTGGACTATGAGGACTAAACGTATTGGGCTGCTAAATACGAAAAATAATTACTGTCACTTAGATTCAGTGTTCCTATTAATGCAATACGCTATGTAGCTTGTCCGGGTTTGGTTAATTTTATGCCCCGTGTAAAGCTACTACCTAAAATTAAAGGCATTTATATCACACACACACACACACACACACACACACACACACACCGGATCAAAACAAAATACCCGCCCTCACTTCCCAAGCTCGGAGGCAATACATGAGGCTTTGTGTGTTTGTCAGTTACCTCACAAGTGTGTGTGTGTGTTGACTTGCAGTTCACCAGGTAGACTACTGTATCTATCACTAAATGACGTTGTTCTCTCTCTCTCTCTCTCTCCCTTCCTCAACTTGTGCTATCTCGACCCTCCCCTCTTTCTATCTAACTCCCTTCACCACACCACCGAGTCATTCTGTTAAGTGTTCTTGGGGGGTATTCTCTCTCTCTCTCTGCCTTTCCTCCTGCTTCCTCTTCTTCCTTCCTTCTCCCCTTCCAGCCTCCTCTCTCTCTTTTTTCTCCACCTTCTTCTCCCTACCCTCTATCGCTATCACAGTCACCCCTCTCGTTCCTCACCTCTAATTCTTTTTCTCCCCACCTGCCTTTTTCCTTCCTCCTGTCTCTCTCCCATCCATCTCACTCTTCTCCCCCTCTTACCTCGAATCTCACTCTTCTTCTCCCTGTCTTCCTTTCTCTTTCCTCATCTCACTCTCCTCTTTCTTCATTTTCACCCTCCCTTTTCCTCCTCCTTTTCCTGTATCTTTCTCTCACCTCATTCACTCCTCTTCGTCCTCGTCCTCCCCCTTCTCCTTCTCCTCTTCCTCCTCCTCCACCTTCTCCTCCATCTCCTCCTCCTCCTCCTCCTCCCCCCTCTACTCTCACCCTATTATCTTCATTTTCCTCCCGCCTCTCTCGCCCTTCTCCTATCTCACTCTCTCTTCCCCTCCGCCACCACATCCCATCACTTACATTATTTAACATGAGAGGGTGAGGGCATAGGTAAGCACCCGACTTCTGACCTATATTTATTCAACACACAAAAATGTATCTCGCTTGCCTACCTTGCTGCCGAATGCGCTCTGTACCGTGGCATGCAGGCTAACCATATATAATACAACTATGACCCAAATGACCACGAGAAATTGCCAGTTTGCATATACTTTCGGGCTTTCTATTCTTATCCCGTGACTTCAACTTGTATTTAATTCCTTCGAAGGTCCGCCGATTTTATTTAACTGAGTGAATTAAAAGAGTCTGAGAGGGTTAATTGTTACCATTTATCCTTTCTTGGTCTCGAGAATTCTAAATTAATCTAGTTAAAAGAGAGATGATTCTGTTCACCTGAGATTGTGTCACAGAAGCCTGAGAATGTTAATAATGCGGCTGACATTTTACTTACGCTAGAATATATATGAGGCAACGCAAGCATGTCGTACTCTTATTGGAAAAAACTTGAACTAAACCTTCCCTGCATTCGAACCATTAACCCTACAACACCTATTTCCTCATGGCCCCTCCCCACCCCCGCCACAATTCCAGGTCATCGGAACTATTTCTTTGACCCCCCCACGTCCAATTTCTTTGCCCTCATGACACTCGTTCTTGGAGAGTATTTTGATCCAACCCTTCACTGCACTCACACTAATCCTTCAACATCGATTTACGCAATGTTTACCTTCAGTTCCATATCCTACCATTAAAAAAATTACCAACCCATCCCACCCATTCCTCCGCTTATCACACCCACTGCACTACCCGCCCACACCACCCATTGATGGCTTCCTGGTACGACGTAGGTCAGCGGTCGACGAACATCTTTGTTGTCTCCTTCGTCTCCTATCTTTCCTCATCTTCTCTTCTCTCTCAAGGCCCCCCTCCATTATCAAGTCAAGCATCAGGTGTGATATCGAGCTGCTCAAAGTGGTGGTGGTGATGGTGGTGGTGGTTGTTTTGTGGTGGTGGTGGTGGTGGTGTAAGCATAAGGACGGGGAAATGTGATGGCAAACGCTGCTCATAATTAATATTCAGGTATAATAAAACAAATATATCGACTAGACAAGAGGGACGTCACAGCACAAGACTCGGTCGTCTCGGTCGTCTTAATGCTATGGTTGGTGATCTCTGAAGATGCTCACACAATGTTTCTTACTAGACAGATAAATGTACAGTACGTGAACATTAACTTACTATTTTCGATGACGTATTTTTCATTTCATTACTGGTACCTTCAGAAAATTTAAGTCATTTCGTGAGGGACTTCCCGAACTGGACAGGATATACATGGCCTTCATTAACTCCTTCACGATCAGAGTTCCTTGATAGCTTACAAAATCGTCTAATGACTGCAGAGAAAAATTTAAATGCGTCCCCAGATTCAAGGCAATCAATCATACCTCATCAAAGATATAGAAAATAAAAAAAAGTCATACACGTTTAAAAACATAACAGATTACAAGGAACAACATTAACACTATTTATGTCAGGGAGAGAAGCCGCCATGGAAAACTGTATGGAGTTTCAGTTGTTCTGAAACTTAGCTCAGAGTTTCTCCCCACTCTTAGGTTGTTATAGAGTCCACACAACGTCCGACTGCACATCTCGAGCACTGGTTTTCACACACGACTTACCGGTATATATGGTGTTGGACAGGGACGCCTTCACATGGTGGCACCGATTTAACTTGGCGGTGGTACTACCTGGTTATGTAAGCATCCCCCAACTCCCTCCCTATCCCCCCAAAGGGAGGAAGGCTGACTACATAGTATGGGAAACCTCCGTCTGCAGTCCACCGGGTTCCCGTTTCAGATATACCTGCGGCTAATACTACTAGTACTACCAATACTGCTATTTACAACAACAACTACAACTACTACTACCGGTGTGTGTGTGTGTGTGTGTGTGTGTGTGTGTGTGTGTGTGTGTGTGTGTGTGTGTGTGTGTGTATATATATATATATATATGTTTATATATATATATATATATATTTATATATATATAAATATATATATATATATTATATATATATATATATATATATATATATAATATATATATATATATATATATATATATATATATGTATATATATATATATATATATATATATATATATATATATATATATATATATATATATATATTATATATATATATATATATATATATATATATATATATATATATATATATATATATATATGTATATATATATATATATATATATATATATATATATTATATATATATATATATATATATATATATATATATATATATATATATATATATATCACAATCATCGTCATTCTAACCCTAAGTCTCACCATACGGTATGCAAGATCCAGAAATAGGGAAGTGACACCGCGGCAGCAGGAGAACTAATCAACAAAGTGGCCCGTGAAATGGAAGACACATCTATTCACTCATCATTCACGCCTTATGTATTTGCTGACACATGCATCACACACCCAGACGACGCCACCAAAACTAACCTGATAATAGTAAAAAGAATCATATACCCTTATAATTCCATCCATCCCCCCACCCATAATCTAATCCTCTATCGATCCTTTACATCATGAGCATATGGGTTCAGTGACAGACTACTCAATCCTAACATATAAAGCTAGTGACCAGTCGCTAATCCCTGAGGGGTAATATGAGAACAACAAACCCCAACCAACCCAACTTGGAGTTATTTTCGCATTCAAGAAGGGCAATGAAGACTTTGTAACATTTCTTCATCAGCGATTTTCGTATAACACTTCAAAATCCTCTTGTACATTAACTGATAAAAACTGCTCAGATGTAAAACGACATAAGAGAATGCCAAGGTGTCATATCCAAAGCGACTGGCAAAAGAAGAAGTGGAACAGACTCACATAAGCCACCTGTAAAACGGCCTTTAAATCCTTCTAGGCCACACCTGGTTATCCGCCTAAACCCACTACACCACCTGGCCAATGCATCTATCAAAAAATAAAACTGTGACCTGGACTTCGAATGATGACGCCTTTGTTATTCTATTCGTCAGATGATTTTTTTTTTTTAAGCCTAGGAACGACAAACCGTTAACTCAGTGAAAAGGCTAAAAAGTCTTCAAAAATCCCTGCAACACGGTGAAATCTTCCTTATTCTACCCCTACTATCGCCACGTGTTTCAATTTAGCGTAGAAAGGTACTGTTACAATGAAGCAGTCGACAACAATTAAAAATTTAATTAATGGGAAAGTGAAAGATGAATATGACCTCTTGTTTCGTCTCGACAACTTAAGCGTTTACATATTAACTTATACATACATACATACATACACGTAATATTAAAAAAAATAATTAAATAAACCCTTTGCACAAGCTTGGTAGTCCGTTCCCTATGGCTAGCAGTCTTACTACTCATCATACGCCTTCACATGTCGCCCCTTCGGAGCTAATATTAGCCGCCCGTATTGAGTACAAGCTTTGACTGTCTCCTTCACGACAGGTGTGATGGTATTAGCAGGCGTTTTTTATTTATTTACTTGTTTTTGTTTACATATTGGTAAGTTATGTGGAAGAGTGAAGTCAGTCTAAGCAAAATTTAAAACACCAGACGGATTCCTACTCCAGTCTGGGATCGAACTTCCGTCCTTTCCAACAACAATGCTTGCAGGTTCTTCGCAACGATGCTTTGTCATTACATCTCCATTTCTTTCTCAGTACATCATATGATTTGTTTATTCATGAAGAGATTACACAGAAAAAGTGTAATAAAGATGGATAAGGAGGGTAAGAAGTTTTGTCAATACCCCCCACCCACCACAACCACATCACTAGGCACATCCAGTCACCCATTAAAGACCCGCTAAGACCAAAGAGCCTCCAGTCTTCACTCACCCGTACACAGATTACAGCCCGCCCTCAAAGCACGCTCGCTGCCGGCTCAGCTGAAGTATACGGTGGGGGTGGGAAAGGGAGGCTTTTGCGGGGGTAGACGGGGAGGGAGGGTGGCTGAGTCGGGTAGGGAGTGAGGTGAGAGTGGGGAGGGGGAACGGGTTGGCTGGGATTGGGAAGATGAGGGACAAGAGGGAAGGGGGTCGGTTGAATGGTTGGGTGAGGGAGGGGGAAGGGAGGGAGTCGGGTGGGGATAGGAAGATGAATAAGGAGAGGGGAGGGGGTCGGTAGGGAGTGGGAAGACTGGGGAGGAGAGGGGCGTGGGTAAGGTGGGGGTGTGGGTGGGGTACGGGAGGAGAGGGGGCATCCGCATTGGACTCTAAAATCGAACAATCCACCAATCTTTAAACTCTGAACCTAAACAACAGTAATTCTACACAACAGTTTAGTCATATAAAGATAATTCAGCAGTGAGTGTTTTCTACCTCGCCTGCCCAAACGCCTATGACTTACGTTTGCTTATTTCAGGCACTCTGCACTCTGCCTAGTCACTTGCTAAAGGCGGTGTCACGCTAAAGGATTTTGTGGGAACCCTATCTTGGTAACTTTCAAAGAAGTACTGTCATACGAATCTTTCCAGTCATAGTCACTACGAAAAGTCCCCAAAAACCTAAAAAAAAAAAAAATTGAGTTTGCCTGAGAAAATCTGTCATAAAACCGCTCGTGTGACACCGCCTTGTGATCGCACGTGAGCAGCTGTTGAAAGGTCGAGCCTCCTCACACGGCATAAATATGTACTTTACCCTGACAAGGATCCATAACTCCTTTCAACGCACAACTTATGGTCCAAGGTAGTCAGATCGGAAGGTTGGTGTGACTAGTAACCAAAGAGACTTATTCTTGCCACACAACTAAAGTTCTTCGAAGTTCACGCAAGCACGAATTAGTATTAAAGGTGTGGGAATGACCCAGTTCTGTCGGGTGAAAACAAACTGACTATACCAGCATTACTCCATCCCGCTTGCCTGTGTACCCAGCCACGTCACTAATCTCTTGTGGGGTATGTACTGTGCGCCCACATCTTCCCACTGGCTACCATCTTCTTACCTCCTGATACAGGTTGTGCCTTCATTTCATATTATTCATCTCCGGCCATTTCACAACTGTTATTGTACACTGGCATTTTTCTTCTTCCTAAGGTATGAAATCAACCAATCACCAACATCTCCGCCCGTCCCGCCAACTTTTCTCTACCCATTATTTTTTTTCTACCCTCCCACCCCAAGTGTCTTCAGCAACTTGTAAGAGAAATCCGTTCTTGCCAACACCTTCCACATATCAATCGTCTTAGTCTTACTCACTGAATTCTCCCCGTTAGTCCTTTATTTCTCTCGTCCCTCTTCCTCGTCCCTCACCTTCTCCTACTTCCCTTCTCGTTCCAACCCACGCTCTTCTTCTTCTGTCAATCCGATCCTCCTCCCGTTCAACCATCCCATTCACTCCTCTTCACCTATTTTCTCCCTCACATTAAAATAAATCATCGTCTGGCCCAATCGCACGCCCAAACTGTCCAGTCTACACCGGCCATTTTCACAAGGCTCCTTATCTTCGGCTCGCTTCACCACCCACCACCCTTCCGGTCCACCCCACCTACTCCTCTCCACCAACTCCACCTTTTTCCTACCTACTACTCCCCCGTACCAAACTTTTAAGAAAACTCTGATCCCAGCTCCAACCACCTTGCCTCATACACTGCTCATCTTAACTGGGCGTACTCGTGTCATTCTCCCTAACCACCCATGACCATCCCATCCCACCAACCCCTTTCCGCCAACCCCACCTATATTTTTCCCCTCACCTGACCTGCACCTGACCTGTTTTAACTTACAGCACCCACCACCACAGCATATACTTTCCCCTGCATGCCCCACCATACACTGCCATCCCAGGCCACTCCCCACACTCATTTCTGCTCATCCCATCCAGTACTGAAAGATATGAAATGTCTTCTCGGAAAATCCAATGCACACTTGGGCTAATTTTTGGCACATGCATTTACAAACATGACATATATCGAACTTTATTCACTACAGTGGACTTGGTGGACTGGAAATGACCGGATAGAGCCTAGTGTACACTTCTGGTAATCATCATCAACTGAACTACTTTGGTCCGAACATGACTGAAATAAAGTCGGACAATACCGGATTTATGCTGATCTGAGTGAGTGTGACTGGACTTAAAATGGTTTGATTCGGCTTAATTGAATATAAAGGTCATGAACAAACACGCGTAACACAAAGGAATTCAAAAGCCTCAAAGCCGTCAGTGAAGCTCATTCGACTGGACTTAAGAGCCGTCAGTCAACCAAACTCATGTGGATCTAAACGCCTTGAACGACCCTAATTCACACACCATACCACACAAAATAACCCTCTCACGCCACACCACACAAAATAACCCTCTCACGCCACACCACACAAAATAACCTCTCACGCCACACCACACAAAATAACCCTCTCACGCCACACCACACAAAATAACCTCTCACGCCACACCACACAAAATAACCCTCTCACGCCACACCACACAAAATAACCCTCTCACGCCATATCACACCACACCACGTCAAGGGCATTAACCTAGATACCCAGTGACTCTTCCAGCTTCAACGTCTGTATTTGTTCATTTTTCTCCGGCTGCCACCACACGACTCAGGAAGCACCTCTACCAGTGAGAGCTGAAGAAGACTACAAAAACCCCACCCAATAACGAAAAACTCTCCCCTTTACTGAATAAAACCGTCTAGGGGTGTCAGGATCAGCCTATTAACCCATCCCACCCCATGATGTACCTTTTATCACTGCCATCTCCAAACGATTCTTATTATTATCATCTACAGACGGTTTTACTCAGCTTACAGGCGAGACTTTTTCGAGCTAGTGTATAACCTTCATTAGAGAGAGAGAGAGAGAGAGAGAGAGAGAGAGAGAGAGAGAAATTTACCTAAATCAGCGGGAGAGGCAAACCATCCTGGGACTCATCTAACTAACATTATTTTACGGGGCTGAGGGAGCTGCGATTTACAGTCCCCCGCGGAATTCGTGAAAATAAAATGGCTTGCTTACGTGTTGCTAAAAAAAATGAGAGAAAAAAGAAAATGAAGATATAGAGGACGCGTGTTTTCTAGGGATGAAGCGATTTTATTTCCGTGTCTGTTTGTGCACATTTCACCCTGTCATGTCGCCCACCGTCCTCCTGTCCTCCCCCCCCCCCTCCTGTCCGTCTGTATACCGTCATTATCTGCCCTCATCTCACTCAGGTCCTCACTTATTTACCGTCATTTTCTTTCCTCATCTCACTCATGTCCTCCCTTATTTGCCATCATTTTCTGCCCTCATCTCACTCACGTCCTCACTTATTTACCGTCATTTTCTTTCCTCATCTCACTCATGTCCTCAATCATTTCCCATTGCTATCTATTAACCCCCATTACATTTTCTGTTACATATTCCCTCAATCTCACCAATTTCCTCTACCAATTATTATCCTGTCTTTCTGATAAATTTACTCACTTTCTCTCGCTCTCTTTACTTTATTTCCCTTACTTTCTCTCATTTTCCATTACCTTCATCTGTCCCATTCTCTCTCTCTCCTCTTCTAGCTCCAGTCCTAACTTACCCTTCACTATCCTTCTATTAATTCTGTGTATCTGTTCTATTGTCAGTTTTTTATTTTTTTTTATCTTTATTTTACCCTTCCATTCCCTCCGTCTGTCTGAATAAAGTTGTGTTTCTCTCTCTCTCTCTCTCACTCTCTCTCTCTCTCTCTATTTGTCTATCTCCCTCCCTCTCTCTCTCTCTTGTGTTCTTATTTATTTCATTACCTATTCTTCTCCATTTTCTCTCTTATATTTTCTCTATTTCTCTATTTCATGTCCTCAATTTTTTTCCTCGGCTCATTACTTCTAATTTCTATCTGAATGTCTTTCTCTCTCTCTCTCTCTCTCTCTCTCTCTCTCTCTCAATCTCTCTCTCTCGTCGTGGTTAGATTAAGTTCCACTAGTTCTATTTATAAGGTAGAAACGAGGCTCCTTGGTTACTAGTAAAATCGATCCTCCAATTTAACTACACCTGGCCATCCCCTGGGCTGAAAGGGGTTATGGATCTTCGTCAGGTTGAGAGAGAGAGACAGAGAGAGAGAGAGAGAGAGAGAGAGAGAGTGTGTGTGTGTGTGTGTGTGTGTGTGTGTGTGTGTGTGTGTGTGTGTGTGTGTGTGTGTGTGTGTGTGTGTGTGTGTGTGTGTGTGTGTGTGTGTGTGTGTGTGTGTGTGTGTGTGAGCAGCAGAATTTACAGAGAAAAATACAACCGTCTGTAGGTGTGAGTGTGTTTTAGAGACATCATACAATCTGCTTGTGTCTGTTCACCTGTGCTTTGTGACTCGCCTTTACTGGTGTTTCCGTGGGGTTTGTAGCTACGCACATTTGAGAGGAGGAAAAAGGTGTACAGATTATACGACTGTGATGTACATTTGAGAGGAAAAAGGTGTACAGATTATACGACTGTGATTATCGTTCGTCCACAATGACTATAGTTTTCCTGCCTTACCCTGGCCATGATTTTCCTTCCTTTGCAGCTAACTTCGCCTAAGTCACTGGCAGAAAAAAAAATCCTACAGCTTTCCATCCTTCCCACAGCACTTCTTCGTGACCACCTCCGAAGAATGACAGGCGGAAATTCTAGGCCAACTTAAAGATGTATATGAGGAAATTTTCGTCGCTATGCAGCTTACTTCCCGTGGCTGAAGGCAGAGGTCCCGGGTTCAATGACCAGGACGACCACGGAACCTTTAGGCAGGCTCTCTTTACCTGTCTGTTTGCATTTAGCACTGAAGTGGAGACCTGGAGTGGTAAAGAGACGGTTGCGAGTTCGGGGGAGAGCTTGTTGGGTACTTTGTTATTAGTCACGGTTATGTCAGTGTGTTTTAGTCAGCGTCCACAGTCTACACCTCTCTCTCTCTCTCTCTCTCTCTCTCTCTCTCCAGGGCGACATCAGAGGGTGTATTAATAAACTTTCCTAAGCTTAAATTGCGTCTAAGACTGCAGTATATCCGCCTGTCCTCCCCTATATAGTTCCTGTCACTTCACAACCAAGCCAGAGTGAATTTTAAAAGCGAGAAAATATACACACAAACACCAACCAAATTTCTGATGATAATCTGTGGAGCTTTATTTACCCTGAGTTTGTCAGGTGGAGGGTAAAAACTACTGAACGCAGTTGGATCAGATTGGGAACAATGACTAAGTATCGTACGCGGAACAAGTGATAAAATTTTGCCCGAAAAAGATCACGGGTCATGGGCCAAGGACAAGGTCAACTCGTACACTTCTTATCCACCTAAAATCAACTTAGGTGGAATGACTGAAGGTCATAAAACGATAAAGTTACTCAATTCTGAGAACAACCAGTCAATGGTCACAGGGTACGATTAAATGTTCGGTTATTTAATTAAAACGGTTTTGATTCGATTTGGACCAAACATGGTGGAAGGTTTAAGGTAGGCCAAAGAAGAAGTGATTCTGTTTTGAGAACAAGAAGTCAAATGTAAGGGCACAGGGTCAAGTCAACTTAAATACTTCTGATCCGATATGGACCAAACTTTGTTGGGAGTCAGGCAAGGATGAAGTAATTTAAGTCTGACGACAATCGATCGAAAGATCACATACTGGCAGGGTCAAAGACTCGACCTTACACCAACTGTACAGCACGAGAGTTGCACTCTTTGAATGCTCCTTCTTGTTCAGTTGCGGAAAGACCTTTAGCAGCGAAGGAGTTAATGAAAGGTATAATGAAAGCGTACAATTCGAAAAGCTTTTTCCTAATATGCATTTATCCACTTGGAGACAGCAGAAAGAAAATGAAAAATACGACACTGTACTGACAGAGTTTACTTTGCGGAGACTTTCGTCCTTTGGCAGCTTCTAGCCTAAAGGGAAGGCGGTGACCGATTCAGTAGACAGGTGGCCTGCAGTCCTAATGGACCTAGGTTCGAATTCCGACTGGGGCATGGAACAGCTAAAGAATTTGAATTTCATTAAAACCACGCTTTACTGATATACCAGAAGATCCGCCGACATGTAAAAATACTCCCGCTAATACCAATACACGAGTCATGTATGAGACATCCCGAACACGTATTCAATATGGACTCCGGGTGTTAGCGCCGAAGTGGTGAAATGTGTGAGTATGGTATACAGAATGACTACTGGGCCTTGGGTACGGGCTGTGAAGCATATGCCCAAAGTCGGACACATGAAAAAAAAGAAAAAAGAAAGAAGAACTCAATGGCAGAACATGACAATACTGCTGCTCTGCATAGTATGTTCATAACACTGTCAATGATTAGCATCATATTTTAGCCTTATTCTCTTGTTATAGCTTAGCATTCAAAATGGAGACACGGCAATTTTAGGTAAGGTTAAAGTGGTCAAATTATAACCCTCACTAGTACTGCATTCACCTCTTTGCATACACTCCCACACCCCGCCTCAGTCGGAGTGGTGACCTTGCACTGGTTCGATTCCCAAGAGATGGCAGAAGGTTTTTACATGACGCAGCCTCACCTTGGGTCCCTGCACCCTGAAAGCGGCAATATGGGATTGGTTGTTACCCTTACTCTATTTTACCCAAAACTTTGTGCCTTTATGTATCTTCTCCCTCTCCCTTCCCATCATCACGCCGCCCACGTATGTACAGTCAATTATAAAACTCTGTTCGCCTCACCTGCCTCTATGTCTTCGCAGGATTCCTAGACACCTGAATGTGACATAGCTGACCGAGGAATAGGCTATCATTCATACGTGGGTGACAATATGCATCTTTGCCTATACGTGTCACTCAGGCCTCTAGGAATCCAGCGACGAGACTGAGACGAGGGGAAGGTGAGGATAAACGGACTTTTGTACCTGACTCTACATGCAACCAGCTTAGTACCGGCATCAAAGAACTTCTCCGGCTCATTCTCCCGCCATCACAGTTTACTGAAAGCTCGCATTACAAGGAGGGGAGGGTTTTCGGTCCCATGTTCTCACCCTTTTTATCGCCTCTACGACACACAGACATTACGTGATCATACTGTGCCCGCTTTACCCCCTCTCAAAGTCAGGGCGACCCAAGTATTTTAGATATTCTATTCCAGCTAACGCCAGACGATCAGCTGATAGTCGTACGGGCCTGATACTGGTACCACTGACCCTCTCATGGTCGGGAGAAGTCTAGCATTCTATTCGAGTTAACGCCGGACGATATAATTCTGTTGGGTGAGTCATAGGAGCCTCATAACTTGAATGCCGGACTGAAACACAAGACTTAGCACCAGAATATGGTGTTAGTCTCGAAAGTGACAAGGAAAGGAAGTAGAGGCGGTGCACTGTCTTATTCTGCTACTTGAGTATGGACATATATATATGCTCTAACCCAAGCCAGCAGGTATCGAAGTGTACTTGTAAGAGATTTATATACGGCAGCACATTCAGTCCGGCCTCTGATTGTGCAACGCTGAGTCCTCCGCCGGGGAGTGCTGAGCAAGGCCGGCCGGTTACTACGTGGTGTTCCTGATAACTATGGATATCGTAAATCCTTTTTCTCTGCCACTGACCCTGCATATCGCAATTTATCTTCTTAAACCCGAGGATATAGTATTTATATTAGTATTGCTACCTACACACGAGTTTATTCATATTAACAGGACAACCAACATGTGAAGGGGTTAGTGAAGACTGTATTCAACTTCTCCAGCCCGAAAATTCCCTCCCATGGAAAAAAAAAAAAATGGCAAGAGAGAGAGAGAGAGAGAGAGAGAGAGAAAGAGAGAGAGAGAGCTAAAAATTCCCATGTTACAGTACAGATGCAAGTTACGGAGATACTAAACCACATGATAAGTAAAATAAAATAAAATAAATGATAAATAATAATAATAATCTGAATCTGGTGGTCTTTTCTTGTTACCCTTGTTATTATTAGACCATTTGATAAAGCAACGTTGGGTCTGGTTAGTACTTGGATGGGTGACCGCCTGGGAACACCAGATGCTGTTGGCATAACGTTCTCCCTACGTGTCAAGTGGGGTTGGTGGAGGATTAGTGCCCCTCCCTGTAAAACAATTAACTCTAAGCCCTTGGTCTCCACGTTTGGGATACATGGCGTCTGGCAAGGAATAAAGCTCAGGATAGGCTTTCGTACTGAAGATGTTGATGAGCATGTAGTCAACCCCTCCACTCGCAAAAGTTTCTCCTTGACAGGATAAAAAACCGTCGGGTGTAGGTATAAATGAATCGAAAATATAGCCTCGGGCTGAAGGGGCGGTCATGGTAAAGTTAAATCGCCAAGAAAGTGGTGTTAAGAAGTCTACAATGTTCTGGAAATATTAAAACAACATAAAAGAGAATATCAAGGAGTAAGGGGCAAAATAAACCACTAACGAAACGATGCTACACACCTTATAATGTAACCTCGAACCCTGCCCTAGAGTTCATATATGTAAGGGGTACTTGAACTGACATTTATCTGAGAGGGCCAAGTCCACTCGCCTGACATTCCAGCATCATTGTGTCGAGGCGCTAATGTAGGGGCGATGCTTCACCTATATTACCTGTTAAAGTCAAGAGAGAGACAGAGTGCCTTCTGCTGTTATTGTGGCGCTCATGTTCCACGTGTCTTGCTCACTTCAACTATACTGAATTATTTTACTTTACTCCTTCCCACACACACGTATAGAAAAAGTCAGTCCCTTTTAACTCTCTCATGGTCTCATCTCAAATATTCTATACCAGCGTTAGCCAGATGATTATATTTCCAAGAATGTCAATAAATCCAGAGTGTTTTAACATTACTATCACTAAGCCTATCATGGCTGAAACAACTCCAGTAGTCTGTACCATTTAGCACCAGACGATTTTATTCAGATAAGAGTCCATAAAAGTATATATATAACATCCGAGTGTTTAGAATACTGAATGGGTTTGACAAAGATGACCGCAGACTTTTTTTAATTAATTTTAATAGGTGTTCAACACGCACCCGTGGTTAAAAGTTCACACTGAAAGGGATGATACTAGTAAATGCGAAAAAAAAAAAAATTCACTTACAAAATCTGCATCACCTGGAATAGACTCTCCAAGGATGTTGTCAACAGCACTACAACAGAGAGGTTTAAAAGAGATCTGGAAAGAATCATACACGCACTGGAATGAGGTTGTAATGGAAATGTATTACCAAAAATATGAAGTACCTCCTCGTTATGGTCAGCAGGGGTTTTGAGACGCTGACTTTTGCTTTACCTCCTTGTAGCTTGTACCCCCTCCTCTCTCTCTCTCTCTCTCTCTCCACAATAACGGCCGGCATCATCCGTGCAGCTTACACTCCCCTACGCTACTTTTCAGACTTACCACGGTACGATCCTCCCTCTTCTTGTGCGTCACATCCTTGCATCTTACCACCTTACCGTCTCCCAGGCTACTCTTCACACTGCCACTCCTGCGTCACACCGCTGCACCATTATGTTGTCCATTTTAGTTGGTAATCCTCGACGTGAATGAAAATATAAACAGCATGTGGTGCTGTTTATATATATATATATATATATATATATATATATATGTGTGTGTGTGTGTGTGTGTGTGTGTGTGTGTGTGTGTGTGTGTGTGTGTGTGTGTGTGTGTAGACAGAATCATGAATGGCCAGAGAAAAACATCAAGCCTCTCTCAACCCTGGAATATCATTCAGTAAAGAAAAGCAAGAAGAACAGGTGACATAACAAGAATCCAACACCATGTCCCTGACTATACTCAACGGCTCACCTCTGACCCAGCTTTATATCTTTTCTTTCTTTGCACATTTACGCAGCACCAAATTCCAAACTGAACTTCACTTACAGATTTCAAGACCTACTGCTTTTCCCTTCTGCTAATGGAACTATTCAGGGTAACTTAATTCTTCAATTCAATGACGTCTTCATGTTTCAGTCTATCAAACAAACTAGTTAATATTGTTTAGGGATCATTCTGTACACTACTATATTCATTAACCCTTTCAACCCGGGGGCGTCATCATATTCTTGCTGCTGCTGCCAGATGATTTCACTTTACTTCGGCAAGCACCTCAGTAGTGACGAGGTTAATACAGGCTGCAGCTAACCCCTCCACTTCGAAATGCCTCTCGTAATATGAATAAAAAGTCTGGAGATTGCAACACCACAAAAAAAAAAAAGAATGAAAGAAAAGTAAAAGGAAAGTTATCAGACCGAAGAGGTAAACCACTTCATTCCAATGACAAAGTTTTCATTTTATTCTCGCTACCGTCAAACAATTACCCTCAGCAAGGAAGAGACTATTCAGCTAAAGGGAGTTACACAGAAACCTTATCAACCCGTTCAGTACGAGACGTTCTTTAAGCTGAATAAAATCGTCTAGAGGTAGTAAGAATAAGCTGAAGAAAAAAACACGTATTGAACAGGTTAAGAACACTCCATCTACCCTTTCAATCCGATGACGTATTATGCTATTTACTGTCGTCAATGTTGGAGGACTTTAATCAGGAAGAGTCCCTAAGTAGTGTCGGGTTAATGAGGGCTTTATCTAACCCCTCCAGCTGGAAAAGCCACCCCGAATCGGAGCAAAATAATTCGGTCACAACAACAGTACAACAATTACGTCCCCGGCCTAAACGTGTTAAAAGCCTAACTCCGATAACATACATATAACTTTAATCTCGCCACACTCAGACGATTATATTCAGCTTAGGGGGAGATTCTTAGACTGGAGGGGTTTGACACACCCTTCCTTTACCTTCAAAATAGGAGTTAAAGTAAGTCCTCCCCAAATGTGGTAAAAATCGTCTGGAGGCAGCAACAAGAACACCAATAAAACAGGGTACTGGATTGAGAGGGTTGACCAGGTGTGTGTGTGTGTGTGTGTGTGTGTGTGTGTGTGTGTGTGTGTGTGTGTGTGTGTGTGTGTGTGTGTGTGTGTGTGTGTGTGTGTGTGTGTGTGTGTGTGTGTGTGTGTGTGTGTGTGTGCGCGCGCGTGCGCGCGCGCGCGCGACCCGTGACTTTTCGTAAAGCTTGGTTCATTAACGAGGAAAAAAACTGTGACCTTTCATTCCAGGCCTCCCGTAATGACATGATCTTGAAACACACACACACACACACACACACACACACACACACACACACACACACAACTACTACGCCAACAAGAATCACAATTACACCATCAATAACACTGTAACAACTACCACTACAACAACTGCCACTATCAATATCGCTACCACAATTATCACCATCACCAGGATCACCACAACAATTACTACCACAACCACAACCACCAATACCAGCCTCACCACAACTACAACCCCCACCAACACCAAAATCACTATCACAACTACATCTATTATCCCCGCCAAGGCAATCACCATTATCACTAACACAACTACAACCACAACATCCACCACCACAACTACAAACATCACTACCATCACAGCAACAACAATCACCATCACAGATACAAGCGCACTCACAAGGCGCTTATCTCCTCCAACGCCTATACCAGACAACTCAGATCACCACCAACCTTTATTGAACTCTTCCTTGACCCACGACCCACATATCCACAAAATTTAACCGAAATCCATCAACAACTCTGGATATCTTGTGGACAAACAGACAAACAGGAGTGAATACATCTCCTCCAACTTCACCGGGGCAGGTAACACCCACCAACATCACACTAACAATCACCACCACAACTGCCCTCACCCCCATCGCTGCCAATTCAAACACCTTTAACTCGCTCTTTCATTTTTTAACCTACGTCCCTTTACATTTGATTTTTTCCCCTTTCCTCTCTTACATCCTCCTTTACCCTCAAACTTTTCTCTCCCTTCTCTCCTAATTCCACTCCTTGGTCTCTTTTTCTCTTCCTCCTTCTTCCTTTCTAGGATTTATTCACGCCATCTCGCTTCATCTATAGCCCCCCCCCCTTCTTCCTCTCTCCCGGTTCTCCTTCACCTTTCCTATTCCCTCCTTCCTCTCCCAAATTTCCCATGTTTGTATCTTCCACTCTTACTCCCCTACTTTAAATTTTACGTTTAAAAAGTTTCATTACAGAGGCCTGAACACCTTCCAGCATTTTCTCGACGCTTCTTTCCCCTTTCTTCCAAGATATATATTTATAACTTCGTCTCAGCTAAAGATGAGTATAAGACTGCTTGTTACAGTATATACACTTGTCTCTCTCATACACCTACCGCACACCTCCAAAAAATTCTTGGGTTAATATCAAGTGAAAAAGATCTGCCATATAGGTAACTCTTATGGAGACTGGCTCATGAAGGAAACCGACTTAAGTTTCTTTATAAACGGCACCCCAGATCTCTTCTCCCATATATTTCCTTTCCTCCCACGTCTTCTTATATACCTCCTCCCCTCCCCCTCACCCCTCCTCACTTTTTCCATCCTTTCTACACTAATCAACCATCCCCTTCCTCCCACTCGCACAGAGTTATGGGCTTGAAGTGGCTCGAGATTACGTAACACCTCTCCCTTAGCGACTTATCCTGCAAATTACACCCTAGTATTTTCCTGTATATCATTAATGCAAAAGTATCTCTGCATTAAAACCACACTGATAACATATAAGAGAATGGTAAGGTGTAAAATGCAAAATAAATGAAATATCCCTGTACTCAAATCACACCAATAACATGTAAGCGAAAGTTAAGGAGTGATAAGCAAAATAAATCGCTAAAGGAGGGACGCTAAGAAGCCTCCTATGCTACCTATCACTCGATCCTTAATTCCTATGCCTTACTAAGGATCGCTTATTTTTCTTATTCCCTTCAGCCCGACGACGTATTTATTTTTTATTTTGTCACATGCTGGTCATTTTCTTCAACTCGGGAAAGACCTCTAGCATCAAACCGGTTAAAGGGAACTATGACAAACCCGTCCAGTTTGAAAAGTCTACCATAATTCTAAATGAAATCGTCTGGAGATAAGAGAGAGAGAAAAAAAAGTAATCTGACTGAAGAGGTTAACCAAGACCAACATTAGTGTCTCAACCTGATTCGACCTTGTCTGATCCACTGTAACTCCTTCAGTTCCAGGACGTACTCCTAATTACCAGCGAAAAGCGGTACTTACTCTCAGTTAGTTTGAAAATGAGAGGCTCGGCCCGGCCCGACCCGGCCGTCAGGCTATGCAGAAGCTAATACCTTGACTCCTATGTGAAGAAGAGTTGAAATTATTTCAGCATATGATACATTCATTCAGTAAATTTTGTTATCAACTAAAAACTTACTCATTAAGGCGTAGGAACCCCTTGGAATCTCGAGTTTTCCAAAGGAGTGTTCGACTCTAATCGGTGAACGCCTCATTTACGAAATCAAAATTGAAAATGATTTTCCGCGGTAAAACTGTGTTTTTTGGCATCAACTCTAGTAATTAAATATCGGAGAGTCCGCCAATAATTTTATATCAGAGAGCAATTGTGATAACACGGCGCTCGCTCTCTCGTCACGCACTCACAAAGTGCACTTTACTGGTTTTATTGTTGCTGCCTCCAGACGATGCTATTCAACTTAGAAGAGGCTTGTCAAACTGGATATGTTACAGACTTCATCAGCCACTTCTGTACGACAGGTCCTTCCTAAGCTGAAGTAAAATCGCCTGGAGGGAGGAAAGATAAAATGGACAATATCATCGAAGTGAACGGGTTAAAATGGACTGATATGATTTTTAGTCTTCACATGCTCATCCTTCAAGGCCAGCTGTAAATACCCCACGAATAAATATGCATACCATCACAAAGGGAAAATGTTAAAAATGAACATGGAACGTAATTAGAAAGATAAATAGTGCAGAGGAAATGAAGAATTAAACAAAGAGAGAGAGAGAGAGAGAGAGAGAGAGAGAGAGAGAGAGAGAGAGAGAGAGAGAGAGAGAGAGAGACTTAACCAAACTCTTTCAGTGACAGGACGCAGTTCATATTTTATTCTTACTGCTACCAGGCGCTTTGTTCACTTGAGGAGTTCTCTACTATAGCCGTTTTTTTTTCACCTGATGGAACTGTGTCACGGCCACAATCTGAATTCTAAATCGTGGTTGCTTGAAATTCGACGAGCCTTACATACGAGGTAGATACGAGTCTCCGTGGTTACTCGACCAATAGATCCTTCAGTCAGGCAACACCTGGCCATCAACTGAGGTGGAAGGGATTAGAGATCTTCAAATACTTACAGGTGTGCTATAGTGACGCGGTTAACAAATGCTTTATCTAAATCTTCTTACTCAGAGAAAGATCTACCACAAGCTGAGTATAATTGCCTGTGGAAAAAAAAAAAAAAAAAAATAAGGTGGTGAAAGGGTTACCCCGTCAGCCCTGCACGTCATTTTGCTTTATCTTTTTCATCTCTTGGGGACTTTATTCTGTTAGTTAAACTGTTCAATACCTATCACCGACAGCAGAGTTTCTTCAGGAATAAAATTGCCTGCAGATGATTTTTAAAGTGCAAAATAGTTCACTGGACTGAAAGGGTTGAAGGAAATGAACGAAGAATCAAGCTACGCAGACATCAGACGTAAAAACACACTTACGATCGCTCCCTCGTCGTAACTGTGTCTCGCTTCTACAGAGGCAACAAGGACATGAGACTGCATCATCTTCCCATTTTCTCTCGATCTTCCTGAAATAATACGAAATAAATCTTAGTTTTGGGAAGAAAATGACGGAGACAATATTTGTCGCTTGACCTTCATCTAAAAGAAAAAAATGAAAAAATAAAAATAAGCAAATTAATAAGAATCTTAGTTATGGGAGGGAAACGTCTGCAAGATATTCTGTGTATTTAAACAAAGGATCACACATACCTCCCACAAGCTAACGCCGGATGATTAAAGTTAGGTGGGCGAAGAGTAGGACCGTGGGAATGTTTCAACCATCACAACTAATCCTCCCATGGTCCGGACAACTCTAGCATCCTATTCCAGTAAACGCCAGGTAATTATGTTCAGCCGAGTGTGAGTCAAATGAGCCTGGGGGCCGAGTTCTTTGGGATTAGCCTACTGACGGACGCACTAACGACAGCTACAAGCGGTGATATGTACTGGCTCGTGCGGGAAATGTGTGGTTTGTGATAGTGGCGTTTGACATTATGATTCCTTCCGGCAGAGTTAGCATCTTTGTCGTGCTTCTGATCCCTGGAAATCTTGACAACGCCTCCCTTAATATACTATATCCTTACGACTTTATTCAACTTTGGAGAGACTATTCGACCTGCTTGATTAAATATTGTGTTCATAATGGTCAAGTAGTTAAAGTTGGCTGCTGTCTGAAAGGACGCGAGTTCGATCCCAAGCTGAGGATTTGAATTTCGCTAAAAGAAAGTTTATGATTTTCCCAAGGGCCCATCGACCTGTCTCGCAAACACTCTAACTCATACCATTACACCAGTACTGAGTGAGCTTCTTACCATATACTCAATACAGACGGTGGGTATTAGCGCCAAAGTGGTAACATGTGAAGGGTGCGACTGACATAACAACATGAATAACAACGTCTATAATGAGCGGTCGTGGGAATGAAAGAGTTAACCTGTAATATTTCCCTTCCACGCACGGGACAAACGATCAAGATGGCAAAGAGATAAGTCTACGGATCTCGTGTGCCATATTTCAGTTACACGTTATGAATCTGGTCATAAATTTTACGCACACACACACACACACACAGAAGACGGAGAGCCATTCAAATGAGATACACCACATCTGTGCGGTACAATGGGGAAGGACGAGGGGACGCTGGGATATTTACCATCCAACCCTATTGTGCCCTATCAGGAGGCAGGTGCCCAGAATTAGTCTACTTAGTCTCGACATTCTGAGGCAAAGGTTACCGGCCGTGCTCACCCCTATGCGGCCTATGTAAGCAAATATCCCCAGCAGTTCCTCCAATGGAAACCCTGAGAGGATCCATCCGGTTGGAGTGCCCTGATTACTAAACCACCAGGCGTTCTTTGGTTACAATTACCACCCATCGTAATCTAACAAACCATCTTGCTTGTCACTCAGCGTACTGACACCTGACGGCAGCACTGCGCCAAGTGAGTGAAAGGTGGGGCCCTTATCTATTACAACCATCACTTACTACAATACAATAAAATAATAATAATAATAATAATAAATAAAAATAATAACAAATAAAAATAATAATAATAATAATAATAATAATAATAAGTAGAGAGACACTCAGTGGAGCGCCTCTCTCCGACAAAGGCAACGTAATTTCCAAACCACTGTTCATAATGGGTTGTCTCTGCCCTTCTCTGTGTCTCGGTCTCTGCCACTGGTTCCATCTTTGTCTTTCCCGGTGGCAGCGTCACCGTAACCTGCCTCGCTCCTCTTACGGGCCAACTGTTAAAACTAAGAACGCAAAAGGCAAATCGAGCCGACAATTTCTGACGACAATCTCCGAAACATGTGATCAAAATACAACATGTCTGGTCTTTCCTTATCATTGCTGACTACACACTGTACGGTGAGAGGCAAGCCAATAATACATGAAAAACTAGACGCACACACAGCGCACACCTCCGCCAATGCCGGATCCGGATCCGGATCGGCCCCGAAATTTTATTAATTTTGGTTGGCCTATCGCCCACTTTTCCACAAAATTTCACTAAAATTCACTGAAAAAACTTTTAAGGATACTGTGCGGTAGGATCTGGATCCACCCCAAAATTTAAAGTATTCTTTCTTGGCCCATGGCCCACCGTTCCACAAAACTTCATTGAAATTCATTGAGAACTTTTGGAGATACTGTGCGGCAGGTTCCGGATCTGGATCTGCCCCCAAATTTAATAAATTCTTTCTTGGCCCAACTACCACAATATTCCACTGAAATTCACTGAGAACTGTTGAAGATATGGTGTGATTAAATAATTCCTGATCACAACCAAAATCTAATCGATTGTTCATTGGGCCATATCCTACCCCTCCAAAAAAAAAAATAATAATAATAATGAAAATTCATTCATAACTTTTTGAGTAATCCCGCTAACAAACAAACAGACTGAGAGGCAGACAGACAGAAAGGCAGGCAGACAGACAGACAGACAGACAGGCAAATAAACAACTAAACCAACGCGGAGTAAAACATATGTCTCCTGGCAGAGGTAAATAAATTCATATACACATATGGGACAATCATTAACGAAGCACAAATATTCGTCAAAAACTGAGGAGGAGGGAATGCCTGAACCTCAGCGTATTTCACATCCTATTATTGTCACCATCGGACGATTTAAGATTAGTGATGGGGCTAACGTGGGTTTCAAACACTGTCCCGACAAAATGATCTCCAAAGCTTAACAAAACCAACCTGGACGTAGCAAGAATAAAGTGAAAGTGAAGTACTCCGGCCACAGGGGAAGATAACATAGGTCTTCTTCTTTACCTTTTGCCTATAAAGAGTATTTTTGGTCCCTGTTCCGTCTCTGTCCCTACCACTGCATTGGTCCTTGCTTCTTCCCGTTTTTATCCGTGTCTATCAGAGGATGTCTTTTATACTTTATTTTTGCTACTATCATGCTGTTTTACTCAGTTTAGAGGAAGCTTTTTTAACTGGGAAGACTGGATACAGCCTCCAACAGAGAGAAGTGATGACGTCACGTTACCTTGGCAAGGATCTGCTGGTTCTAAACATACGATATCGTCTCTTGTTTCTTTCCTCTCGGGTGATGGAAATCAAAACATAAATGCAAAAACCACTATAAATGTGTTCATATATCAATCTTCTTTTACTCCAGTCGTGTAACATTAGGTAAAATCAAGGATATCACAGAAAAACTATACAAAACTTGAGTGTCTTGAACTTGTCAGGTTTGACTGCAAACTTTTTCTTCATATTTTTTCGCTATATCTCGCTCACTTGTTTCTTCACCCTGTACAAGTTTTCTTTGTTTCTTTTCGTTTTCTCACTTCAGTCAACCAGATCACTTTACTTTCTGACCACCTCTAAAAAGACAGATGCATCGTTGTGATATGGAGCAGGAGTTTTGTCAACTCTACTTGTTTCTTTTTCCTATCTTTGTCTTCGTTTTTATCCCACAGAATGCGAAAAAAAATATATATATTCTTACGTTTCAGGTTGTTAATTACATACAATGGACTTTCATCCATAAAGCGACACATAGGGGGTGTGAGCCCCTAATGAATATTGGAGGTCAGTCCCTCTCCCCCAGATAAAAACGATCAGAAATAGAGGGAAAGTGTGCATATGGATTTTAACGAAACTTCTAAGGTCAGTTAGTCTGGGTCCTTGATAATGTCCTCCCTTACATAAAATCTTCCATCGTTTTTCTAATGGGGGTCAGCCCCCTCACCTACTTAATAATTCTCAGTAGTGAAAGGACAACAGACACGGCTTTGATATCTTATTATAAGTTGTATGATGAACTCTCATCCGTAATGCAATATTTGGGGAGCGTGACCCCCCCATGATTCACGGGAGGGGACAGTCCCCTTCATAAAATACAAAATATCAGAAATAGGGGCTTATGAGCAAATGGATTTCAAATATACCGGCATACATATTGCAGAACTGGGTGTGCAGTTCCCATGTTTTCTCTGAAAGCACAGGAATTAAAATGCGCATCTACTACTCTTACTACTACTACTGCTACTACTACTACCCTATTATTATTATTATTATTAGCAGCAGCAGCAGTGGCGGTGGCGGTGGTGGTGGTGGTGGTTTACCGCTGTCTTCATGTTTAAGCCAACTTTACACTACTGGCCATAACATCACTAGTAAAACTTCAACCTGGAGAAAGTACAGTTGCCAATAAAAATACTGATCCATTTCCCACCGTGAAGTACAAGACAGTAAGCTGACGTGGCCTTGTTCCCAGATCGTTTGGCCACAATCGAATCGCTATATATGTCATTCTGTCCTCCGTCAAAAGGCTGCCCTCTCCTCAACTCACACCTTCCTCACTCATATACCTCTCCACCCCATCCCTTCATCTCATCTTTAGTCTCCCCTCCCCCTTCCACCTCATCCACATACACCTTCCTGGTCAATCTGTTACTATAATCCACCTACACTAAAATCTCCAGCATAAACGGCTAAACTCACGTCACCTACAGTCCCGTATAATCGGATGGGTTCTGGCCGGGGCTGTGCTAAAAATGGATGCACGGAGCCTGAACACGAGGAGATTTTCGATCGGTATTAAAAACTCGTCACAAGAGATCCACATACCTTGTTAGGGTGTGTGTGTATGAGCTCCGGGCATATTTATAAACAATCTTTCATAATAATTAACTGTTATGGAGATCTATTCATCCTGTGAATTAGTTGCGGGTCTTTATAACTGGTCAATCGACTTTACTGCTCACTGAACTTGGTCGGGGTAACCATACACACGAAGAAGGGTGTGAGTTATGCCCATCGACTGCACGAGGGTCATTAAGGGAGACAGTAAATCTTAGCCAAGTCACACTCTTCCCCTAGACTACGACCTGCACTAGACGGCCTAAATTCAGGTCCCTAACAGTACTAGTGGGTGAACAAAGACAAGGGAGAAACACACACACACACACACACACACACACACACACACACACACACACAAGAAAGTAGCAAAGAAACGCGTTTACTGGAATCGCTCCACACGGTAACTTCAGAGGTTAAATGGTAAACATCATTTTACCATCCTACCGGCGTTGTTAAAAAAAAGAAAGAAAATCCACTAACCCTCTCATGATCTGGGCATCTTTTGTAATGCATTCAAGCTTACGGTGGATGATTTTATTCCGCCGAGTTAATGTGAGCCTGTGAGTGTTAATACCTTCACCATTAACGTACGTGTATGATAAGGACAACTCTAGTATTTTAATCTAGCTAACATTATATTATTTAACTGAGAGCGAGTGAAGGAGCTTGGGAGAGTTATTAATACAGCTGTACTGAAACACTACTTATA